>NC_041382.1:533521142-533531856 GCF_002162155.2 Triticum dicoccoides | reverse complement strand
GAACAATAGACGGTGGAGGGGTGCCCATGGAGGGGTGGTTGAACAGGACCCCGTGGTGTGGAGGGCTGGATGAATAGTAGATGGTGGAGGGGTGGTTGAATAGTAGCCGGTGGAGTAGCGCGCGATGGAGGCTGGATGAACAGGAGCCCGTGGAGGCTGGATGAATAGGAGCCTGTGGAGGCTGGAGGAGGTCGACGGTGGAGATGAACAGTATCCCGTGGAGTCCTGTTTTGCGATACGCCACACCCCTCCCGATGAACAGGACCCCCATTTCAACCGTAGCGCTCCAACACAAGTCCGTTTCCTCCGTTTTGCCGTACGCCACACCCCTCCCGATCAACAGGACCCCCGTTTCGACCGTAGGAGGTCTGTTTCCTCCCGTTTCGAATGTGGCCGGTCGAACACAAGGCTGTTTCCTCCGTTCCGCGGTATGCCAGGCCTCGTTTCCATCGCCTGTTCTGTCCAAGCCCTCCCGATGAACACGACGCATTCCGTTGCCTCCCCATGAACACGACGCATTCCGTTGCCTCCCCATGAACACGACGATGATGTTGTTTCTCTGTTCCGACCCAGCCATGTACACGAGCCCTCGCCGTACGTATGCGTGAGTAGGCGTTCCGACCCAGCTATGTACACACATGTGGCCGTATTTTCTTTCTTGCACCCTGACCACTATACGTACGTGTACACGCTACGTGCGCACCTCTACATCGACCAGTATATATGTACGTACACGTTCGCGACCAGAATGACAACGCTACGTATGCTTCGACTAGGTGGGTCCCGACTGTCAGGCACTTCCTTGCGTGCGAAGATGTAGTTGGTGGGTCCCAGTAGTCAGGGGGGCGAATCGTTTTGTTTTTTTGCCCGGGCGCACTTCCTTGCATGCGAAGGTGTAGCTGGTGGGTCCCAGCAGTCAGGGGGAAACATTTTTTTTGCAAAATACGGTGGCCCGTCCGGTGGGTCCCCACTGTCAGGTGGAGGAATAATTATTTTGCACGTAATAAGGAGGCACTTCCATGCTGCGGCCGTGGACCCAGCTGTCAGCCTCTCCACGTATAGTCCATGTCTGATGGAAGTCATTCCTTGACCACGTTGACCACGCCACGCCGAGAGCACCAGGGCGGTGGACGACGGCGAGGCCTAGGAAGGGGACGACAGGGAGCCGGGGAAGACGCGACAGTGGAAGCCCGCGTGGAGAGGAGTACGAGGGTTCACTGGTTCGGCTGCGGTGTGAGGCTGTCGTCGCCGCAGGGCCTGGCCAGTGGTGGGAATAGTAGGGGGCGGTGAGGCCTCCGCGGCAGCACAGCCGGCCACGGGAGGCAGGAGCATGCAGCACGACCGGCGCTGCTTTGGGCGGCTGGAGCAAGAAGACCAGAGGTTGAAGAAGCACTATGGCCGTTGGATGGACATCGTACGGTCACTGGAGCTAGAATCATTCATATTGACTAAAGTTGACAAAGGCCCCCGTCCCAGTCAACTTAGTAGGCCCACAAGTCAGCCTCCTACCATGGTGGGTCCCAGCTAGCAGGGGGAGTGTTCATTTTTTTGTGCGTAATAAGGAGGCACTTCCGGTGGGTCCGAGCTGACAGCGGGGGGAACGTTTTTTTCGCGAAATACGCCGGCCCGTCCAGTGGGTCCGAGCAGTTAGGGGGGAAACATTTTTTTTTGCGAAATAAGGTGGCCCGTCCGGTGGGTCCCTGCTGTAAGGTGGAGGAATAATTATTTTGCGCGTAATAAGGAGACACTTCCTTGCGGCCGCGTGGACCCAGCTGTCAGCCTCTCCACGTACAGTACTCTTCCGATGGAAGTCGGTCGTTGACCACGTTGACCACGCCGCGCCGAGAGCACCAGGGCAGTGGTCTGGACGACGGCGAGGCCTAGGAAGGGGACGATGCGGAGCCGGGGAAGACGCAGTAGTGGAAGCCTACGCGAAGAGGAGTACGAGGGTTCACTGCGGCTGCGGTGTGAGGTTGCCGTCGCCGCAGAATAACAGGGGGTGTGGGTGAGTGGAGGGATGGCCTGGCCAGCGGTGGGAGTAGTATGGGGCGGTGAGGCCTCCGCGGCAGCACAGCCGGCCGCGGGAGGCAGGAACAGGCGGCACGACCGGCGCTGCTTTGGGCGGCTGGACCAAGAAGACCAGAGGTTGAAGAAGCACTACGGCCGTTGGATGGACATCGTACGGTCACTGAAGCTAGAAATGTTTATTATTGACTAAGTTGACAAAGCCCTTGGTACACTCCAACTTAGTAGGCCCACAGGTCAGCCTCCGAAACGGTGCGCCCCAGATGTCAGGGGGAGGAATCATTTTTTGGGCGGCCAAAGCTAAGAATATCCGAGATTGAAGAAGAAGCACGACATCCGTTGGATAGACATCCAACGGCCACTGCTGCTAGAACCGTGTGTTGACTATAATAAGTTGGCAAAGCCTTGCATACGCGTCAACTTATTTTTTTAGGGGACGCGTCACTTAGTAGGCCCACAAGTGTGTGGCAGAGAACTTACAGCCCATTTGCGTTTTGTAATATTGTATAGCCCATTTTGGAATTCTAATGGAATTTACAACAGCCCATTTACAGTTTGTTAAAAGTACAGCCCATTTTCTAGCTAGGACAATGATTAATAATTTCAACCAACCGTTGAAGACAGAATTCAATAAAACTTCCCACATTTTGATGGACTCCGAAATATTTTTATCCCGAAATTTCTAGTCAGATTAAATATAAATTTGTATTACATAAAAATCTAACAAAACATTGCGCGCGCAACAATGAAAATTTAAGATTTTCAAAATCCATAAATAATATTTTATAAACTAATTTCGTGTTTGGTGAAATTTTTTATAGTTACTGCCCAGTTTTTATAATTACATCCCATTTATTATTTTTAAAGCTCATTTTCCTGTTAAGCCTAATGCATCCCTCCTAGGAAAGATTTGCAGCCGAGTGGGGTGGAGAATAACAAGTTGACCTTGCCTGGGTATTCCTCAAAAAGACGTATAGCTGGGCTAGCTATTTTCATCTTGAAAAATTAGTATTTGGGCTGGATATCTGGCCTGGGCTAGACGGGCCACAGCCCGCCCAGTTAATACCCTACTCTCCTCTGAACAACAACGAAATCATCGCCAAGAAAAACTCTGCAGTGCTCATGCCTCAAAAACACAAATACTGCTCGAGCTGCTTGGTCCCAGTTGTCGGCCGCACCTTGTGCAATTCTCTCGTTTATATTGACTACATAGCTTGACAATGGTGTGGGACCGTGATGTCAGGAAACTAGGAGAAAGCAAAAAAAATATAGTTGTACATAATAAGGGGGCACTTGCGTACGTATGACTATGGCCCTAGTGGGTCCCTACTGTCATCCAGTCAAAATAAAGTCATCTCCTGAATCCTCATGTTCATTGACGATGTTAACAATGCTCGGCGCCACGACGAGCGCAACAACTCGAAGGACAACGGAGAGGGCCTCGCGGGCCCTACAGATGGTCTGATACAGCGCCCTCTACTCATTCAGGAAGCCAGGATCATCGGACACCTATGAGCACCTTCGAGAAACTGAGACGGCATGAAACGATAAGGCCGCGCTTGGGAGCTCTGGTTTATTTCAAACCTGTATTAACATACAAGTGTAATTTACTCATCATCGAAAACAACGCGTAAAATACAGGCGTAATGAAACCAAGGGCCCGAGGTCTATAAGTAAAACTGGCGAGTTACGCGTGTAATTTGAGAGACCGGTGTATATTTTACGAGCACTGCTATATGGACAACATTACCAGACGATACATGCATGACGTGCGTATCATGCCATCCATGGGCAAGGCTGAAACAGCAGCTAACGGCTGGATTAGCAATCGTCCGAGTGTCGTTCATCGTTTTTATCGTGTGTCAAGTACTTCCGATATTTTACTAGTCGAAATCGACCAACCAAGCACCTTCGCCCGAGACCATCTGCTTTAATTTACAAGCATCGGTTTTACAAGTGGTTTTGGTTGGAAAACGACGATCCAATCACGGCCTAATATCATGAGTTGGTCGGAAGATCATATGGTTTCATGTCTAACCTACCCGACTTGTCGTATAGGCTATGAATGAAACATCAGATGATGAACTTCTTAAGCACGGAAACAACAGAAGAGGATGATCTTCTTAATAAGCAAATCACGGGCATTAGATCGACATGCAAAACAATACGATTCATTATTCTCAGGAGGCACAGTGAATAGCTCGTGATGCCGCATGCCACAACATTCCAAGCTCAACTTTGCAATCAAACACAAGGCCTGTCATTACATAGACAATATTCGGAACAAACTCTTAACACAGGAATATCTCAGCAGAGTAACTATTTACTTCTAAACTGAACACAAGAATAGGAAAAAACACTCGACACTACTCACAGCAAGGGCGTCCCACTCAAAAATATCAAATGCATGTCTTCTGGCTAACATCAATGAGCAAATTTTCACAAGGTTTTCCAATTCCAATATATTAAACAAACGTCTTCTTGCTAACATCAATGATTAAACTTTGACAAGCTTTTCCCATTCAAAATATGTAATGCCTATGATCGTGGAGTCCTGTCGCTTCTTGCTAACATCAATGATTAAACTTTGACAGGCTTTTCCCATTCAAAATATGTAATGCCTATGATCGTGGAGTCCTGTTGCTTCTTGCTAACATCAATGATTAAACTTCGACAAGCTTTTCCCATTCAAAATATGTAATGCCTATGATCGTGGAGGCCCTCCACGTGTTGTTAAATTGCCAATGGTCTCTGCAGACTAGTCATGTCACCAGTGTCTAATAATACTCTGTAAAGATTCTCGGTCATTCCTTCTGTAATGTAGCGCAAACAATGACTGCTTCTTTCTACAAAGTGGAACGACCAACTGGACCCAGTAATACAACAGTTTGCCTTACACATTGGCTCCTTTTGTGCAGTTCAACTAAAATCGAAGTCGGAATAAAACCGAGCTTTAATTTTGATATCCCTGTAAGCAATAATAGGTATAAGGGAAACAATTACTAAGAAATAACGGTTGATGACTTGTACTCCCAGAAGAAAAGCATCTACTGATCTACTTTATCTTAATGGGAAACAAAGCAGGAGAGTAGCAATTCTCCATCAGTGTGATTCATTCATATTGACTGAGACATTATCTTAACAATGCCTCGTTTCAACATGTATAAAGAACGACAAAGCTTATAAAGGGGGTGATGCTGAACTTGTTGCAACAAAGCAACAAGCATCATGTCTGGGTTGGTCCCATTTTTGTTCACTACTTAATGGGAAAAGACAGCAATACAATAGCTTCAATTCATCATTTATTTAAAACAGTACCAATACAAGTAGCACAACATCTCAAAATACACTGCACGATCATGTGGATGAAGGCAAGTACCAACCTGTCATGACGCACACAAGATCACGTACGAATCTGCCAACACGAATAGGAAATCCAATCTCGTTTTGTGCATTTGCACTGAAATCAAGCAAAGTGTTTCGCGTAGCGAAGCAAAATGTCACAATAGCAACAAGTTGAATAGATATCCCTGTATAAACAGAGGCAAAAAAGGAATCAATTACTGGCTAATAAAGGAGGATGAAACATGCGGCCACAAAAATGGTAATCCCGCCAATCCCTAACAAGTGTTGCAGTTCTGAAATAAGATTCAGTAGTTAATTCTGAGAGTGGCATCAATTACTGGCTTATAAAGGGGGTGATGCTGAATTTGTTATAACAAAGCAACAAGCATCATGTCTGGGTTGGTCCCATTTTTTTCACTACTTAATGGGAAAAGATAGCAATACAATAGCTTCAATTCATCATTTATTTAAAACAGTACCAATACAAGTAGCACAGCATCTCAAAGCACACTGCACAATCATATGGATGAAGGCCTGTACTGACCTTTCATGAGACAACCAACATAAAATATGAATCTACCAACACGAATAGGAAATCCAATCAAGTTTTGTGCAGTTGCACTGAAATCAAGCAAAGTTGTCGGTGTGACATTTAAGTTTTCTATAGCAACAGGTTGAATAGATATCCTTGTTTTAAGAGGCAAAAAAGAAAACAATTATCGGCCAATAAAGGAGGATGAAACATGTGGCCACAAAAAGAAGCATCTACCTTATCTTGATGGAAAACAAAATATAGGACAGTAGCATTTCTAAAACGGTTGCATTGATTCATATTAACAGAGAAATTCTTTTAAAATAGATCAGCAGTTAATTCTGAGATTAACAACAACAAAATAGCTGCATGGGACATGCCAGCACCATGTGCGTCCACACATATAAATGGGTGATGCAGAGTATGTAGCCAAGCAGCATATATGCGCTGGTCCCATATTTGTTCTCTTTGAACCTTCTTACTATGTGAGGGCAGCAAATCTAGTCGTGCAAAAACTACCCGACCCCCAGTTTCTTTCCCTTTTCAACAAAGAGATTGGTTCCTTACAGATGTGTGTACTAGGTTACCCCCTTTTTCCCTTTTCGACCTACAAAGCGGCTGGATAGCCAGTCTATACTACTTTCCGCCCCTCCTTTCCTCATTGAACCACGTCCTAGATTCTTGCTCCAGCCCACCGCACCCTTCTTTCCTCTTTGAACCAAGACCTAGATTCGACTACAGATCAAAAAAGATCCACATGCAGCTAGAGCAACGACGGTTTCAAAGAAACTTATACCTTAGGGTCGTCGGGATGTGGCAAGGTGTGCGGCGGGAGGCCGGATCTGCCCACACTAAGTACGGAGCGAGGAAGAAGGGGTCGGTGGCCCTCCCGCACAGGCACTGGGTGAAAGAGAATAGAGCAGCTGGCAGTGGATTGCCTCCCTTGCCGAAGGCAATAGAGTGAATGCTGCACCTCCTCCCCTTCCCGATGCGACGGGATATGGACGCCTCCTTCACCAGCTGTGAGGGGGGAGAGAGACAAGAGGCCAATGCAGTCTTGTTTAGATCTGGTGAAGAGAGGGTGAGAGACTGTGAATATAGCAAACCTTAGCAAATGTATCTAGACTCATTTTAGTGCTAGATACCTCCGTATCTAGACAAATCTAAGACAAGTACTCCCTCCGTTCCGAATTACTTGTCTTGGATTTGTCTAGATACAGATGTATGTAGACTCATTTTAGTGCTAGATACCTCCGTATCTAGACAAATCTAAGACAAGTAATTTGGAACGGATGGAGTAATTCGGAACGGAGGGAGTAACATATATGTAGTGCAGCGAGCGTGTGGAGAGTGCAAACCCTAGCAAACAAGCACTGAGGCTCCCACTTATATATACACTACTGTAGTACGGACTGAGCTCCGGTGCCTTCACTGCACCTGCTTTTGGCTATATGACAGGTGAGCCAGCCACATTTTGGGCCCAACTGTCGTTAAACCCTAGCGAAAATTGCACCAATGTGAAAGACGACTGCGTCTCCAACGCAACCAAGGTGAACTGACAAAGGATATCATCTTTGTGCGCAACAAGCAAAGAGCACTGATGGAAGACAGCTAGTTTTTCATCGAAAATCGATCAGCTTCACCAGCCGATGCAACCATGAGGCGCAACCATGAGCATCGATAGGTCATCGTGGTGATGCATCATCCATTTGGCATCAAGTTTGGGTGAGGCACCTAAGAAGTTCGACAAATCCTCACTGTGGTCTGTTTCTTCTCAGTAATCATGCTCGAGGAAGGAAGAACCACGTGGCAGAGGACAGTGAGGCGGAACAACAATGGCCATCCAATTTTGTGTAGTTCCACTAAAATTGAGGAAGACATGCCCGGGTATGGAGACACGCATCGCTGTTTCCAAAAATATAAAAAAGGGTTAGCAACGACATCTCAATTGTCAATAAGAATTAATGAAAAGTACACCAACAAACAGAAGCATCATAATTATCTTGATGGGAACTAAACCAGGATACCCGAGAAAAAAAGCATTTCTTCATTTAACCAGTGATAGTACTACCACCATATGGACAATGACTGCACAACCACCATGTACTTTTTGTCGAAACAACATGTATACCTCCACCGAGGCATAAATTAGGACAACTTTTTGAGTGGCATTTCCTCTATAATAGTACTAGTAGGTGATGTTGGACCAGCCGACGAACCCTAGCTACTATGCATGGGGAGCTGGGGAGTAGTCGCATAGAAGAAAACCCGCACGCAGCGACCTGGGGAGCTGGACCAGTACAAGAAGTTATACCTCATGTGGGCGAGATGTCGTTTAGGCGGGCGGGCGGGATCTGCCCACATGACGGCAACGAACAAGGGCGCGGAGGATCTTCGTCCGCGCCAGCGCCGGCTCCGAGAGGACGGTGAGCATCGGCTTCCTCCGTCACCGACGGCGACAACGTCAACGCTGCACCTCCTCACCTCCCGCAGCGGACGGGATTCGGCCGGATCTATGACCACCGGTGAGGAGAGAGATAGAGTGGACACTGTCATCTTGTTTTGATATGGAGAGGGTGAGAGAGCGAGACGCGAGAAACTCTATCAAACAAGAGGCTATAATGGAGTAAAAAAATCTCTCCATAGCAGTGGTTTTAAATAGAATACGTGTGTTCCCGTAAAAAAGAAACGAAAACTGGCGGACAATTTTTTAAGGGTCTGTCTAGGACACATCTAGATGTGACATAGTTATGTCACATATAAGTTGATGTCCACTCTGTTTGTGGTCTTTTCCTAGTTTTTTTTGTTTCTTGTTTCTACATTATATACTTGTGGGAGCTTAGATGTGATATCCTTAAATAACATCTAGATGTGAATTAGACAAACTGATTTTCTAACATACCAAGAAAGAAAACTCGATCAAAAACACGCCCCCGCTTCCAGGTCGCGAGAGTCGTCACGCACAGACACATAGACATAGACATGCATATCCGTGTTTACGTAAAATTCCATTTCCATCTCCATCTCCAATCATATTTGTCCAACTGGCACATTATTTACGTTGTTAATTATATATGCAGCAATATTAACATACAGCATCTCTTGTTTGCGCACGTCCGGACCGCTGGCACGGCCGGTCCTGACCAACCCGAACCCTCTTCATCACCCGCGCGTGCTTCCCGCCAGAAACGGTTAGTGCCGCATTCATGCCCGGCCAGAGCGGACGTGACCTCTCACTGGCTCCGGCATTGATTGCGGCGCGCCGACCGAGAGAGCGTCGCCTGCGCCGCTTCCGGGTGCACGCGGCTGCTCCGCGTTCAAAGGTCGCAATAGCCAGCTACAACATGCGCGATCTCTTCCAGTAGTAACTTCTTGGGAGTCCGTGCTACAACTAGCTGTCCTCCCCCAACTCGTCAATCTCTTCTAGTAGTGCTAGTACTCCATGGCGCGATCCATCGACAAGCAGGCGGGAAAGTTATGGTATACTACTAGGTTTGCGGTGAGTGGCATGCCGAGCGACCGTGTGGGGTCGAGCCGTGGAGGAGGATGAGACACGAACACGACAGACGTGATTTAAACGTTGGTTTTGCTCGATGGCATGATCCAACGAAATGAAACGTTGGTTTCTCTCCGTTTCCATTTTTTCTCCGGAAAAACGGAAACTTTTCCACTCCATTTTCATTCCTATGCCAAGGTTGCCCCATTACAACATTCCATCAAATACAAAGGAAAACTAACATGCATGCTGATGCATCTCAATGATTCACAGATCATAGCCAATATTTACTTCACAACTAAAGAAAAAAGTTGTGAGAGCGTGTACGATAGAAAAACTACTGATGGGGTCACTACGGCTTAAACCCTAAACCCTAAACATGATTTAATTTCCTGGCCAGGTAGAACCTGTCGAAGGAATGTGCTAGAGGGAGATTCTTTAGTGAGAATGTCAACAACAATAGAAGCAGCACTCTTTGGTTCTCCACCTTCTGGTACCTCTTGTTCCATAGCACTTTCCATGTCGGGAAGGAAAGACGGCTGGCACCCTCGGATCATACGATGCTTTTGGGCAGTTCCACTAAAATCGACCTGAGCATCCCTAATGGCAAAGATACTGAAGAAGTGTGATTAGAATAATAGTACTGGCACTAGTTCATGCGACATAGACTCATCACAAATAGAAGCCGGTAGAAGTAGAGAAAGATCAACATGGAGATGGAGCTACGGCAGTGGAGCAAGCCGGCTCCAAAAGGAAGATGGACTACCTGGGACGTCGGGCTGTAGCTAGAAGGGCGGTTGGGACGCGGCATCGGCCCATACCGCAGTGACCCCTGATTGGGACGCACCGACTGTGGGTTTTCTCCCTCGTCGATGTCGACCGCGTCTACGCAGAACATTGTTCCCTTCCCCCAGCTGCGGGATCAGGCCCGTCGTCCTATGCTTGTGAAGAGAGCAACCTAAGCAAGCAGGCTTGTAACTTAGGCTCCTGCTAGTGTATATATAGTGGCTTTCTTTTTCTCTCCATATCAACCATTTTATATTGCGTATGTGTCATTCAAGAGTGAAATGATGGTTGCTTCTTCCGACTAACTTACTGTGTGATTTGACTGCTCCTTAGTGGCCCCTACACGTACTCCCCCTATGTCTATGCAACAGTCACACGTACACATGGACGTAAAAACACGCGCGACGCCCTAGTGCATGCATGTCCGAGCACACGACAGAACACAGACGGTCAGGCTCAAGTGCTCAACCTACACGTGCATGCACACACATACTCAGTCAGGGTGAGCTAGTGACCGTATGAACACCGGA
>NC_041382.1:533507297-533520795 GCF_002162155.2 Triticum dicoccoides | reverse complement strand
AATGAGTGTATTATGAAGTCCACTGACCGTATTTTTACAAATATACAGTGACAGACAGTGTATTTATCTCGTTTGAAATTAAGCCATATTAACTGGAGAGGAGGCAGCATGGACAAGAATTACTTTGCTGTGTCCCGTCAACTTGCCGAACGAGGAGAAGGTTGCAGGGCAGGAGAAGCTTGCACGCGGTGGCTCGCAGGACAAGGAGAAACTTTTGACTAATGCAAGCTCTCCCTCGCTCAGGCAGTGGACGAGCAACAATTAATTCGGTGTCAGATATCCAGAAGCATACACTATACTACTAGTGCTATTATTGTTCAACTTCCCGAACAACCAAGCGCAAAGTTTACTAGTACTACTACTATAGTCCATAAAGGTACGTACTGTACTAGTACTAGGAACCGGATGGAGGAGCGTCTGCACTCTTATTATAATTTTAAAATGTGATAAGGCAATCTTCAACACATTTCGTTCTCTTCGAGGGTTCTCGCATGTGATAATGGAAGTTGATTGCATGGAACACTCGCCACAATTCTCGCTTAATTCTGGCTCATATCCTGTTACAAATAGTAGCGCTCAGTAATATTTCCTCTTTTTTTGTTATTCAGCATGTAAACAGGTCAGCAAACCTTGCGGCGCATCTTCGTGCGAACCGTGCTTGCTGCACTTTGAATGTGGCCGAGAGCTGGCTTGATGAAACACCTCGCTTCCTACTTCTTTTTTGCGGGGTACCTCGCTTCCTAGTGACCAGTGTCTTGGCTGATCGTCCTAAGAATGCTTATATATGAATAAAGCTCTCTCATTTACCCGCAAAAAAGATTAAGCCATATTAACCGGAAAGGAGGGAGTATGGACTAGCACTACTTTTTGGTGTGTCCCGTCAACTTGCAGAACGAGGAGAAGCTTGCAGGACAAGGTGAAGCTCGCTTACGCCTTTTGACTAATGCAACCTACCCTCGGTGGACATGCATCAGTCCATTCGGTGTCAGATTGTCAGAGGCATACACTGTAGTACCCAACATGCGGAGTACCATCATTGTTTGACTTCACGAAGGGGCGAAGAGCCAAGCGCAGTAGTACGCGTACTTGGTTTTGCACCTTCATACTACTCCACCCTCCGTCATAGTTTATAGGACGTGCTTCATTATGATGCATTTCTCTCAATGCATTTCCACTAACAGAGAGACTTTAGACGTGTTTGGTATAATGCTCAATTAATTAGTGCGTGGTAACCGCAATCAAGTCCACAATTTTCTCTCCATGTACTGTACTACTACGGAGTGCATGCATGTGTGTACCCGGGGTGGAAGCACTGCATGCATGTGTGTACGCATTATTCCCTCTAGTAATAGACGCCGTGCTATAACTACCAATGCTATTTTTCAGGCTAATCGCTAGTCGCCTTGGTCCCACAATTTTTTTTTCTTTTTTCTGAAGCGCGCTGTATAAACAGTGACGGATGGAGTAGTATGAGCGGATTCAAAGAAGAGCGTATTGATGGTTGCTTCTTCAAAGCAACTTATAGTGGGAAAGGTGGGCTTATGATTTGACTGCTCATTACTCACTATTAATGTGGCGCAACGACCGGGCTGAGTCTCCCATGCGGTTGTGCACTACCCCCTCGGTTCTTAAATATACTCCAAAGTATTTGTCTTTCTAGAGATTTCAACGAGTGACTACTCAAATATTTGTCTTTTTAGAGATTTCAAATGGTCTGGCACATACGGATGTATATAGACATATTTTAGAGTGTAGATTCACTCATTTTGCTCCGTATGTAGTCACTTGTTGAAATCTCTGTTAAGACGAATAGAATATTTAGGAATGGAGGGAGTACACATACGAAGCAAAATGAGTGAATCTACACTTTAAAATATGCCCATTTGAAATTTGTAAAAAGACAAATATTTAGGAACAAAGGAGTATAATTTTGTGCATGGCACATGGACCCGGATGATGAAGAGGCTTCTGGCAATGCTATCAAGCTTCCATCATTTGTTTACATAATTGACGTACTATACAAATAATTTTCCAGCGACATGAAATTGTACAATGGTGTGAGCTTTCAACTTTTGTTTCACGTGTCTTGCCATCGATGATCTTTCGGAAACAATAAAAAACTAACTTCCTTGCTAATGCATGTCAATTATTAGCAGATCAGAGCTAATAATTACATCACAACTGAAGACAAAGTTGTGAGAAGGTGTTAAATTAAAATTGATCCATGCTTTCATTGGCAGCAACGTCCCCCCAGCTCTGTCTAAATCAACAAGGCATGTTGGGGGAGAAAGTAGCTGTCTGGAGCATGCAACATTCTGATCATTTTGTGCAGTTCCACTAAAATAGAGTTGAGCGTCCATGTTCCAAAGATATCAAGTGTAATTACGATAATAGAGGACTGCTGATGAAACAATAAACACACAAATAGAAGTCGGTCACCTTTGCAGTCTCTCTTAAGACTAACTAGTTGGAGAAGATTAGGCTCGGAGTTGGATGAGGAGGATAGAGCAAAACCAATCTTCCTTTGTGCAGTCGCACTGAAATGTAGAGGCGTTGCCCATGTGACATTTTAGTACAACTGCACAAAACGCTCTTAAGAAAAAAGTGATTTGTGCAGTTCACCAAAAGGTTGCAATAGCAACGACGTGAAATGGATAGCCCTGTTTGCAAAAAAGAGGTAGAAAGGAAACAATTATTGGCCAATAACAGTTGATGACACTTGCGACGACAAAAAAGAAGCATATTCCTTGTCCTAAGGGAAGATAACAACACGGGTGTGTTTGTCTAAAACGGTGTGAGGACGAGAATGCAATATGGAAAGTACACCGGACGAGCTACGTTTTGGGCAAAGAACTATGGAAGATCCACATGCAGCGACGTGGGAAAACGGGCAGTGGATCAAGGCCGGAGGGGATACCTAGAGGTCGTCGGGATGTAACTAGGTGAGCGGCGGCGGGCGGAATCTGTGAGTAGGCGGCGTAGGCCCTGCCGCGCCGAAGCTTGGTCAGAGAGAACGGCATGTACCGCAGATCGGGACGTGCTACCTCGGCGCCGTCGAACGGAGAAACGATGCACTTCCTCCCTTTCCCCCGGCGGACGGGTGCGGCCAGATCAGTGACCAACAGTGAGAGAGAGAGAGTCCACAACACTCCCTTTCCCCCGGCGGACGGGATGCGGCCAGATCAGTGACCAACGGTGAGAGAGAGAGAGAGAGAGGCCACCGCACTCCCTTTCCCTCGGCGGACGGGATGCGGCCGGATCAGTGGCCAACTGTGAGAGAGAGAGAGAGGCCACCGGAGCCTTGTGTGAGATACTCTGAAGAGCGGACTACCTTTTCCTCCATAAAAATCGTTTTATATTCTGTGTACATGCCATTGAGTGCTATAACTTTATTTAAAAATAACGCAGCAACGCGTCAAGTCGAACTTTGTTTCGTGCACACGTGGTACACGACCTCCCTAGGTAAACAACCGCTACAGGCGTTCAAATTAGCACGTGGGCTGCCATTTTGTAAAGAAATGAGCTCCACCGTGTACCCGCACGGGTGTGGCTGGGCATGAAGCGTGAGTACATGCACGGTGCACCTATTCTCTTCTTGTATACGTACACCACCTGCGTGGGGTTGTGTGAGAGAGATACAAACCTAGAGAGATATAGTGTGTGGGTTCTTGAGAGTTTTTTAGGGGGGTCAATCAAAAAATTTAACATATGCAATGTGTGTGAAATAGAGTCCTGGATATAACATATATATAGAGGGGGCGATCCACGAGAAGAAAGTGGAGGTATCATCCGCTTGAGGTGTCCATAGAATCGAAGAGAGGGATGATGTGTGTGTGTGTGCGCGCGCGCGGTCGATAAAGAGCGCCATCGAATTTGTGTGTGCCCATGTCAAAGATATAGAGTGGTTGGCCTGCTAGAACGTGAGATGGGACATGTGCAGTTTGTCTGTGTGGCATGGATACCTACCTGCAGCGCTCGACTATCGGTGTGTGGTGGGGGAAGAGGGAGGCCCAATTAACTATAGAGGTACAATGGCTGGTATATGTGTGGAGGAGGAGAGAGGCCTACCTCATGTATTAAGGAGATCAATCTGCCTCATGTATTAAGGGAGATCGATCAGCATCCATGCATATGTGCAGGAGATGAATAAGGTTGGGAGCGAGACAGGGCTAGAGTGTTGGAGGGGGTGGTAGTGGAGTTGCTTCTAACAAATGGTGGGATAGGCTTGCTAGACAAACGGAGGGCACGCCCGCAATATCAATAAGAGAGGAGATGGCTGCTTGTTGTCTGTGCACGTGCGTGTGAGAGACGGGTCAGGAGGCATGCACGAATGATGAGGGGGGACGATGTGGCTGTGGTAAGCAGATGTAACTACATAGGAAGATCAATCGCCCTTTGTAAGAGAAATGAGAGACATAACTTGTGAGGTATGTCGATCGATGGGGGGTAGTTAAAGTCGATCTAGGCGTATGTTGGGGGATCGATCGGTATACATGCATGTGTGTGTTAGAAGCAAATGAGGCACGAGGAGAAGAATAGAGAGAGAGGGATGCATGTAGGAGGTGGTACGAGAGGCATACTATATCGAGGGGGAGGAGTGTGCGAGTACGAGAACGATGAAAAGAGTGGTGGGAGTGAGGCATGGACGGTGACAAGAGAAGAGGGGAAGCTTGTGTTTGTGCTAGGCACACCTGGCTAGAGAGGCATATTGATCGATGTGTGCTGTAAAGAAGGAGCTGGGGGGGCCTACACACACCGTGGGTGAACGACCTAAAGTGAAAAGATGAATTTGCGCTATGGAGCTAGAGAATGCTGAGGGAGGGTGAGAGGGATGCGGGCGTGTGCATGCACAAGAGAAAGTTAGCGCTAGCTACAAAGATAAGAGGGTTGTGTGGGTGTAAAAGATGAATAGAGATCATATATACTTCATTATAAAAAGCGAATTCAGATATTTGAAGAATTTATCATAGTGTTTCAAACCGATGGATGTGTGAATATATATAACGGTGATACACATGGTGTGGTTATGAACATGGTATACTACATTTAATAAATTTTATCTCTACTCTTATAAAAAACGGAGTTGTTGATGATGGTATGTCTGCCATCCTGCATTATAGGTCGTCTGATTTATATTTGGCAGATAGCAAGGAAACTATGATGGTTGAAGTTGGCAACAATCATGATTGTAGATTCTTATTGAAATAGAGAAACGAATTCAAATTTAGTTCGAATTGCAGCGGCAGTATAGACATTTGGAATGCACTAAAATGTTGGTATGAGTAGGTTACATGCATTATACAGCAAGCAAAAAAATTTAATCGGACATAACATGGATTCATACTCCCTCCTTCCATCTATATAGGGCATAATGAAAATTTTAAGACCGCCTTTGACTATTGACAAGATTAATAGTACATGACATGCACAATGTGAAAATTATATCATTGAAAGAACCTTTCACAGACGAATTTAACAGTGTGCTTTGTGTAAGTTGCATGTCATATATCATTGCTCTAATATTTGGTCAAAGTTAGCATTGAAAAACGCATTAGGCCCTATATAGATGGAAGGAGGGGGTAGCTTTGAATAGCATTTGTATAGTAAAACAGGGCAAGACTCTCTCTTTGTGTGGTGTGAATAGTTTTATTTTTTTCGTTTTCTTTTTGGTTGAGGGAAGTGCGAATTGATTTGGTACGTACAAGTACAATATTACTACATGTTAGGCTTGTCCCTAAAATTCAACCCACGTCTTGTTATATCCCGAAAATTCAGATATCGTGCTCCTAAAACTGGCGCCTTCACAACCCGCGCATTGCTATCCCGAAATTACAACGCGTGCGAAAACTCCCTCCAGCTGTCAAATCCCGACACGCGAAATCCCCCTTCTAACCCTGAGCCGAAAGGGCCACTAGTTCAAATCGGTGGGGGTACTTTTGTAACACACCCTGCATTTTGGACAAGCACGTTCCTAAGTCATGCTTCACCCCCTTCCATCGCCCCCTTTTCGCCATTCAAAATCCCAGGCCGCCATAACCTCTCCGCTCCAGCCGCGAAACCCCACCCTCCTTCGTCCGCCACGTCACCGCTGCCCAGCCGGAGCCTCTTCCCCGACAATGTCATCCACCGCAACAGCTCGACGTCCCTCGTCCACCTCCCTGGATGAGGATCCGTCGTCCATCTCGTTGTCCCGCCGGTTCAGCCGCCCCATCCTCCACTTCCAAGGAGCTGCTCCGACGATCGCCTCGTCTATCGCGGCTGCTCCATCCCCACAGCACTGCCTTAACCTGCTCCACCCGAACCGCAGCATCCTCACCGACTCCTCAGACGAAGCCGAGGCCTACTCGGTACCACCAAAGAGGTTGTACACTCATCGCATCGCACCTTCTCCTTAACTCGACCTGCCGGCGCCGATGGTGCTCCATCCCGCACCCCCATGGAGCGGCTACCTAGAAGCCGGCGCCGCGGGCGACATCTCCATGGCGGCTCTCCCCCAGTGCGAGGCCCCTTCGGCGGCAGCATCCATACCAGCCGGATCTGCTGCTGCTGCTCCGGCTCTTGCTCGATCGCTCGCTCACCCAGTTGCTGCTGCTGCTCTCCCCCTCGCTTGTGCTGCTGCTCTGCTCCGATTAAGCCACACTTCAGTCGACTGAATCGACTTTTGGGTCAGTCGATTTTCAGGGGTTGGGGGGCTCGCCGGAGTTAAGGAAGAACCACCCGCAGCGGGGACGGGGGCTCGCCGGAGAGGTACCCCACTATCTATCTTAGGGTTCAGGGTGGGGGCGGGGGGGCCTAGAGGGCTGGCCGGGGCGGCGGTTGCGAGTTGTTTCGGGGCGGCGTGGCGGCGCTGGGGCCGGCGGTTCGGCCGGTGGTGGCTGGCGGCTCAGGGGGGGTGCAGGTTGAAGATGAACTGCATGCCCTCCCTAAACTACATGTCAAGTGCCTCTCTGCTACCATTGCATTTAGTTTCGACAGGAGCACTCAGATTCCACAGTAAATTTCAGTTTCGATAGTTAAGTTCAGAGTCAACAGTTTTTACCTCATCTGTTGTAGTCAGGTGGTTTTTGGTGATGTTAATTTTACATCCATTTTACATCATCTATTGGAGATGCTATTAGAATCCCACTTGAGATTGACGATGTCTGTCTTGTGCTGCTTCAGCCTTGACGTCTTACGGCTCACCGAAGCTGCTCCAATGATAGAACGATCCATCACAACAGAGCAGTGCCCTGTACGCCGTCTACATCGCCCTCAGATCTTCCTCCACACCTCCGACAGCCACCTCTGCCTCAACTACTTCAGCGACCAACCCAATGATGCTGAGGTCGACACGGCTACGGCAAAGAGGTTGTACACTTGTTGCATCACTTATTACTATACATTCACGTCGATCCATTAGGGCTATTTTGGTTCAACGGAAAAACATAGATCCACTGGTTGTTACCATCACTCTAAATTTTTGCATGCTCTCCTTACATAATCTCACCATATTTTTTTCGTATGCATGTCAGATATTGTACACAGTCATGCTAAACATGTAGAGAAAAAGAGAAGAGTTTTGCGCGGCAATACAATGTCATGCAGACATCGCTCCATGGTGGGTTCAATGGCAAACCCTCCCCACCCCTCTCCAGATTGTAATCCAGAGGAAGATATCTATTTTGAGACGGATTCGGACGCCACTGACCACTCCTATTTACACCCCAAGGTGTTTGGTCTACCTTGGCATGATGGTGTTAGTCATATCATGCATATGTTGCCTTGCAGTGCCTACTTTTGATATCATATATGTCATCTGCTTAGTTTAGACATGTTCTGTAATGCCACCTGTTTAGTTTCTATATCATATATGGGAATTATGCAGTCTCATGTCTTTTAGCCAGCCATAATATATGTGAAATGTGCAATGCCATCCTGTTTAACCAGGCATCATATTTCAGTGATATCTTGCCCATCCTTTTCTTCATTACATTTCCATTTGTCGACAATGTTTGTACATTAAACTACTCTTCTTGTGAATCAGCCATTTGGGTGGGAGATGGAAAATCAGGAGTGAAAACAAGGCCTTCAGAGCAGACAGTGCTACCTGTCGAAGCAGATATCTTGTTGGGTCCCGATAGCTCCTCAGAGATGGATTCAGAGACAGATGACCAGTCCTATTCCCCCACTGAGGTGTATGCTCTAACTTGGCACGGTTATACTGCTCATATCATGCATACGGTGTCTTGCATTGCATAGTTTAGACATCATATACACAATATTCAACACCATGTTCTTAGTTCAGACATCATATTGAATGCCCTCTGTTTAGCATATAAATCACATATGTGAATTAAATGATGCGATCCTGATTACTTAGATAACATGTAGGTGAATTATGTCATGCGATCTTGTTTAGTTATTCATCATATCTTTGAATTATGTTATGCTATGCTATCCAGTTTAGATAGACATCATATATGTGAAATTATGTCATGCTATCCGTTTTAGTTAAACAATATACATGTCAACTATTTCATGCCCTCTTTTTTCCACGCTATCTATTGCATCTGTCTCTCATACAATGTCTGTACATTCAACTATGTTTCCTGTTTATCAGCCATTTGAATTGGAGCGGATGATGCCAGTATCTAGCGGACTAAAAACACGGTCTTCAAATAAAACAGTGCTACCTCTTTGTGGAGATAGCACCCCGGTTGTACATGCATAAGAACCAGCCCTACCACACATAGCCCAAACTCTCGCAGATTGTACCCCTACTACGATGGACAGAGAACCAGCTTCACCAAATCTAACCCCAACCCCAGCCGATAGTAACCCAGTTCCTGTTGACACAACACCATCTCCACCACAGAGCTCCCAAACAAGAGCAGTTAGTAAGGCAGCTCCAGTGCCCAAAGGGCCAGTACTATCACGGCGAACCCCAACTCCACCAGTTAGTACGCCTATTCCTGTGGAGGAAGCACAACCAGCTAGTCATAGTTTCGCATCTATCGCATTTGATGTTGTTAAATCGTATGTGCGTATCTTCCCATCTTGGAAATATTATACTGAAGATGAAGGAAAATGCTAGTTGCAGGTGTTTGTCCAGGAGTTATGTGTAAGTAATGTTATTCATGGCAATTACTTTGCTTCGTCCCATACATCCTACCTCCATGATGGTTATAGTACAGCAAATTTTCCCATTTTTCTCTATAGAGAAGGACCAATTTGGAAACTCAGGATGAGATAACCTGTGCTAATACCTCTGCTATCTTCAAGAATGCTAGGTGGCAGTATCGGAATTACATGAAGAAAATGTACTTCACTCGCAAAGAAACTCATCAAATTCCCTTACGTTCTCCTGAGACACATTTACTGGACGATGACTGGGAACGCCTTATTCTGTACTGGTCCCAAACCAAGAATGTGGTAAGGTCTATGAGCTCATTTTATATTTTTAAGTATTATATTCTTGCGTCTTACTGTACTCTATTCATGTAGAACAAGTGCCTAAACCTGAAGAACAACTGTTCTAATTTAAGATTCCATTGCTACCATAGGACATAGATATATGTTTGTTTGATGCTTTTATTATGTACTAGTACTTGGCAATAGAAGACTTGGTAGTTTAATCATGTCCACCTTACTAATGAACTGGTTCACCGAAATGAGTTTCATATACTAGTACATGCTAAACTTATTATGTGTCTGCTTGTTTCTTCTTTTAGAATGCTGACAGAATATTGGGGAAGAGTGCCTTATTAAGCAACGGTAAAGGAAGTAATGCAGATAAGGTTCAGGATAGTGACACATCCTGTCTTTGTTTAGTGTTGGAGTTACTGGCCACTACCGCTTGCACAAGCTATTCAAACTCACTGTCTGAATCAGTTCGGTTTCTTGAGTCTCAACTACAAGCTGAAAGACATCGATCAGCTGTGCTGCGATAAGAAGCGGAAGGACTGCGGAAGTCTGGAGCATTCAGATGCATACTTTCTGGTGCAACAACAAGCGTTGGAGGATTTTAGCGCCAAACAGGACAAAGCTCTTCTGAAGTTGTTTCAGTTATGCTCTTGTTTTGCTGCCGCGTTTATTTGCACTGGTGGCCAATTTTGATGGCCAGTGTACATGATATGCTGCTTTGTTCCCTATATTTGCACTGGTGGCGAACTTTGATGCCCAGTGGATGTAATATGTGTAATAGCCGTGATAGCCTAGCGTTAGTTGCTTGCTTATTTATTTCCTTGTTGTCTTGTTTATTTGTTTGCTTGTAGTCATTGCAGTTCTTTTTCCGTGGTTAACTAGTGGCTGCAATAACCTATTTTTTTAAACTAGGCCACAATAACCATGGGCTAATATTTACTGTAGTGACACTGGGCCTCCTACGGGCCGTAGAAACAATGGGCCTTCTACGGGCCGTATCATCAATGGGCCTTATACGGGCCGTATGATCGATTGGCCAAACATGGGCCAATAACAGGCCGCATTATGGCCGTAAACGGGCTAGAGTTGGAATAGTCCGTTCATGGGCCGACCGTAATGGGCCATCGTTAATAGGCTGTATTTGATGACGCTATGAAAACGGCCCAATGTATTAACGGGCCACAAACGGGCCAACTGTAACCACATGCTGAATTTGGCCCACAAACAGAAAATGACAGTAATGGGCCGTAAGTAAATGAATGCTGGAAATGAGCCCAAGAATAAATGGGCTCTGAGAAGGCCAAAAGATAACATGGGCTGGAAATGGCCCAACGGAATAATGGGCCGTTAATGGGTATAAAGTGATACACTGTTCATTACGGGCCAGTTTCACCATGGGTCGTTAATGGGTGTAAAGTGATACACTGTTCATTACGGGCCAGTTTCATCACCGGCCGTTAATAGTCCAAGAGTTACATAGGGCCTCATATGGGCCGAAAGACATCATGGGCCATACATGGGCCAGAAGTGAAAACGGGCTGGAATCATATTGGATGGCCCAGATGACGCTACTGGGCCTAATTTGGATAGGGCGTAATGGGCCTTGGGTTAGCAGGTTGTAAATGGGCTATATGAGAACATGCCGTTAACAAGCTTTCCATGGGCTGGCCCGCCACCTTTTGACCAAGTCAAGTGGGCTGGCCTTTTCACAGGAATGGGCCTCTGTTGGGCCGTGCCACGTGTCGACGTATCATAGGCGCCTTCCATCCAATGAGTGGTTGACATCTGTCCCAACGATGAGCCGACACGTGTTTCCTCCAGCCAATGATGATTTTACACGTGGAAAATCCCCATTTGTCGGGGCTGTTAACGGGTTATCGGATCCAAAACCCGACCCGATAGCTTAACGGCGTTCCGTTACGGTGGATGCCACGTGTCGGTCACCCTTGAAGAAAGCACTTCTGTGACGCGTGATTTATCGTCATGGAAGTGGACACTTCCGTGATGATAATTTTGGTAATGTCATGGAACACTTCTACGACAGCACAGGTATGACTATCTTGATTCTGTCATAAATTTGTCATGGATGTACATGCATGACAAAAAAAGTGACCTACTGTGACAAACACGTATCATCATGGAAGTGTATTTTTTTGTAGTGGCGGGAGCGGGCACAGGAGCTCGCGCCTCTGCCGCGACTTATCACCGACAAGGATCGTCGCGACAACCAGAGGCGGGAGCACCGTCTCGGCATCGCCGAGATGGACGAGGAAGCCATGGCGTTGTGGCGCCAACGTTTCCTGCAGGACATCATCAACGAGCGTGAGTTCTACACGCAAAGGAGGGTGGAGAGGGATAAGAGGATGGCGGAGCGAGCTGCCTATCGCGAGGACAAGCGTAGGCGAAAAGCGGACGCTCAATTCAACATGAGGCTAGGAGCAGCGTCGCCCTGGGAATCCGACGACGATCGGTATCTTCACGCCTACAGTCAGACATCGGAGGAGGACATCACCGAGGAGGAGTCGGACGACGAGGAGGACATCATCTATCTATGCTGAGAACTATCCTCTACTCTCTAGTCTCTACTCTCTATCTCTACTTCTCGATCTCAGCACTGTAAACGCTTTTTTAAAGCGCCGTGCATTGCGATTCTGTTGGAGATGCTCTAACATGGCAAACGAGTGCTTTAATGTTGCCCACAAGATGCACGAGTATTACTAGTAGTATATTTTTCTTGCCATGTTGAGATTTTAAAACCACGAGTGCAAACATGCAGAGGAGCAATGAAGACCAAACACGGGATATTGGGGACATCTTCAAGGAGCATGGCAAGTTAAAGAGGAGCTGCACCGAACCTGTAAAACGAGCTTTGGTAAGTAACACCCTTTCAATTACTTTCGTTTAGCCTCGTGTTCTTCGATGTGTATATGTTGTAGTTTCTATTTCTCTTAAGCCTCGTGTTCTTCGATGTGTAATAAGAAGAGTCTTAATCGTCCTAATGCTTTCATTTTTAGCTTGATGTAGCAAGTGGGTGTTCTCACCTTGTAGTATGTTTTTATTTTTTCTCCTTTTGAATTCACTTCTCCCAGTTCTATTTATCTGGCTTCTACTAAATGGATATGGGTTGCTAATATTGATCTAAAAAATAAGTAACTTCATGTCAGGATGCAGTTCCTATGAGGAGGGAAGTATGGTCAACCTCGAGATCATGTTTCCAAAATGAGGCTGGATTACACACAAGGTGCCAGTTCCCTAATGATGCTGGATTAGACACAAGGTGCAAATTCCCAGATGATGCTGGATGACACACAAGCCAGGTGGAGTCGTCAGCTGTTCGTGTCCTCGTGGCTCTAGTAAAGGCTGAAAGAAAGTGTGGAGCAGCCCTTGAGAATGTAGCTGAGTTCCTGAAGAAGTGAAAAGAGCAATCAGATGCTCTCTTTACCCATGCCAAAGAAGAGATGGAAGAATCCAAAATTAAGCTAGCAGAGGCAGAGCAGGCTAGGCGTCTCCTGCTATCTAAAACTGTTGTCAATACAAAATTTCCTTCATAGTAGCTAGGTTCAAATGTTTATCCAGTCAGCATGCCTGTTGTGCGTGCATCTACTGATGTGGCACAATTTTTTTTGGGTCATGTAATAATAACAGCAATTACTTTCCAAACAATAACAGACGAAGCATTGGACATGGTATAGTTCATGCGCAAGCCCGACATTCCAAGTTCAAATTCCAGATCAAACTCATGTTCACAGATATCTGCACATTCATACATAATGTCCACAACCATGATTCACTTCAAAGCCAAAAAATTGAGGACAGTTATGAATAAAGAAAAACCTCTAGTTCCTGCTACCAGTGCGAGCACACACTAGTAGAAAAAACCCCATTCGTCCCGGTTGATAAGGGCCTTTTGTCCCAGTTTGTGAACCAGGACTAAAGGGTCGTTACTAATGCCCTAACCCTTTAGTCCCGGTCCGGGACAGATGAGCCTCCACGTGGCCGGTGCGCCGAGCCCAGGCAGGAGGGCCTTTGGTCCTGGTTGGTGGCACCAACCGGGACCAATAGGCATCCACGCGTCAGCATTTCAGGGGCTGGGGTT
>NC_041382.1:533502924-533506998 GCF_002162155.2 Triticum dicoccoides | reverse complement strand
TTTTTTGGGGGTTTAATTTAGGTGTTTCATATATTGTGTTAGCTAGCTAATTAATAGAGAGAAGTGTCCTCTCTTATGTCCGTGCTTGGTCGACGCTATATATACGTATATATAGAGAGGACTAGACATGCTAGCTAGTAAGCAAATAAAGGAAACAGAAGATCATCATGAAAATATGCATACAAAGAGAAGTGATATCGACCACCTCTCCTTCTCCAAGAGATTGGTCGAACAACAAGTTCTCATATATCTATCCGACACTACCGGCTATATATATACAATAATTATCTCTTACAATATAATCTCCTAACTATATATGAACACTGGGTCCACATAGTATTCTCTGTCTACAGCGATCACGTGGTCAAGGAAGAATGCCGCCAATTCCTCTTGAATTGCTCGCATACGATCTGGTGCTAGGAGTTCATCCCGCATCCGAAACATCTAATTTGAACAAGGGGGTCAATACATATATATGTGAATAAATGAAACTCAACACAAATGATGGTAATAAAATAAAATTGTGAATATTATTGCTTACGCACTTCATATTGTTCGTCAGAGTACCCTCGTTCACAGGTTGTGTGGCGGATGGACTCGCAAACATAGTATCCACAGAAATCATTCCCTTGTTCCTGCCACAACCACTTTACAAGAAATAGAGGTCAATCAAACTGATAAGCAAGCATGCCAAATGGTATTGATGAAACTAGCTAATTAAGTAGAAACAAAATTGCAGCTTCTTCGGCAGTCCTGGAGCTTTTTTGGTGAATTTTCTCCAAACCCTGCCAGACAAAGAAAACAATTACTTGATATCAGGAAATGAACAAAGTTGCTGATATGGTGGATAATGATCGATTTAACTTACTTCTTGAGCATTTGAGTCATGTCCGCATAGTCCTGGGGATCTTTTCGTCTCGAGTCTAAGACGGTTACTAGTCCCTGCTCAAGCTTAATCTCTAGGAAAATATAGTGGAACCTGCGCACGCATGCATAACTCATCAATTACATTACTATAACCTGGACTAATAAGGGAAACCGAATATGCACAAGACAGTAACACTCACTTGAAGTTCTAAGGAAAGAGTATTATATCTTTGTTTTCATTTATTACCAACGATCGTAGCAAGTTGGCCTCGGTATCTTCGGCACGATATTTAACCTCAGTTGCATGTATGAGATTTGTGTTAATGAACCCAATATCACCGATTTGTCTTTTCTTCAATTCGGCGATCTTCAATCTGCATAATATAGTGAGGATAATTATAAATACATGCAATGAAAGAGCTGAGCTATATAGAGAGACTTGATGACAGAAGTAGTACTACTTACAGACAGTAGCAAGTGACGGTTGCTTTATCGAGGGCCTTTTGATTGAAAAACTGGAAGAACTCCTCAAATGGAACATTCAACAGTTCAATTCCAACAAGGTCATGCTCCTCTCTAACTCTCAGCGTCAAAGTATTCCTCCCCCCAGACTCTCTGTAGGTTTTCATGTACCAATCATGGAATCTTCGCATCATCGTTGTTAGAGATCTTTCATCTTTGACGAGAGGCTTCCCGTACTCGTATTTGTGTTCCTCCATCTCCATGAAATCATAATGTACATCGTCGGGCAGGTAATATCCAAGATTGCTATAACCGGGCACCATCCTCGGATCATTAGTAGGCACCTTGAGCAGGGGGCACGATTGGTTCGCTTGTTCGCCGAGCTGGGCAATTTTTTTCCCAGCTCGTCATTCTTTTAACCTTTGATCACTGACAGTACTTCCCGACCGCTCCGCTTCGACAAATGACTTTGCAATAATGCGGTCATAGTTGCCTTTCGGCGGAGACTTTGCTGGGTTTTTCAGGGCAGCCAGAGTGCGCTTCGCTTTCACTGGATCTACCTTCTCCTCCGGAGGTGGATGTTTCTTTGCTTTCACCCCTTCAAAGAAGTTCATCACTTCGGCTCGCGCGATCTTGGCATTCTCCTCCGGGGTCCTCTCGTATGGTAACTTCTCTGGAGTCTTCAGAGAAGGACCAAATCTGGATTGCCTCCCGCCTCTGGCTGTACTGCTAGATGCCGGCAAAGCAGACGGAGCGGCTGCAGCTGTCTTCTTTCCTTGCTTACGAGGCGGAGGATAAGGACTACGACGCGCCGGAGCAGCCGGAGCGGCGGCGGGTCTCTTCCGCCCTTGCTTACGAGGCGGAGAAGGAGGAGGCTGGCTGCTTGGGCGCGCCGGCGCAGGCAGAGAAGGAGGCGGAGTGTCACCACGCGCCGGAGAAGGAGGCTGAGTGCCCTGATCACTCGCCGGAGGAGGAGGCGGAGTGCCATGACTAGTCGGAGGAGGTGGAGGCGTCCAGTTCAGAAGCTTGATGAGCTCCTTCCGCCATAGGCATGGAGTCAATAGACAAGAACCCAGTCGAGTCTCCCCTTCACCGGTAGGGTAGTCAAGCTGGAGGTCCTCAAATTCCTCTGTTATTTCGTCCACCGTAACCCTGGCATATCCTTCTGGAATCGGACTACAGTGAAAAGTTGCGTCGGGTTCAGTAGGTCGAATAGAGCCGACAGCCGCCTTGACTTTAAAGTTCTGCCATTGCGTCATAAGGTGGCAATGTTGAGACTCTGTGATAGCATTGACGGGGTAGCTAGCAGGAACCATCAAGACATGCTCCGGCTGAAGCAGCTCGGTGGAAGCCACACTGCTTCTCCGCTGAGATGGCGGGGTAGCTTCGGGGGTAGTTTCGGCAGGTCGCTTGCTGCGAGCTACTTCTCGCTCCTCTAGCGCTTGAACCCTTTCGTGCAGCGTCTGAATTTGGGCATGCTCCACTTTTTTCCTCCTCTCCTGGCATTTGTAACCGTCTGCGTCCGAAAAACCAGCCTTCCACGGAACGGAGCCTGGCGTGCCTCGTGTCCGTCCAGGGTGCTCAGGATTCCCGAGGGCCATTGTGAGCTCGTCGTTTCCTTTGTCTGGAACGAACGTCCCTTGCTGCGCTGCATAGATATAGTGCTTAAGCCTCTTGACCGGTATGTTCATTTGCTCGTCTGTCCAAACGCATTTCCCTGATACAGGGTCCAAGGTTCCGCCAGCCCCGAAGAACCAAGTCCGGCAACGGTCTGGCCAGTTCATTGTCTCTGGTTCGATCCCTTTATCAAGCAGATTATTCTCAGCCTTGGCCCACTTAGGCCGGGCTTTGAGGTAGCCACCTGACCCCATGCGATGGTGAAGCTTCTTCTTTGTAGCATTTTTCTTGTTTGTCGCCGACATCTTCTTACTCTTTTTCGGCGTCTTATAGGCCACAAATGCGGGCTAGTGATCTCTGATCTTCTCATATCTGCCGATGAATTTTGGTGTCTCTTCTTTGTCAACAAACGCTTTCAGCTCATTCTTCCACCTCCTGAATAGGTCTGCCATCTTCTTAAGAGCATGAGACTTGATTAATTGCTCTTTAATTGGCTTCTCCGGATCCTCCTCTGGCGGTAGGGTGAAATTTGCCTTCAGCTCAGTCCAAAGATCATCTTTTTGCATATCATTGACATAAGACACCACAGGGTCTTCGTTCTTAGGCTTATACCATTGCTGGATGCTGATCGGGATCTTGTCCCTAACAAGAACCTCGCACTGAGCAGCAAATGCTTCCTTTGTCCGGATGGGTTCAATCGGCATGCCATCGCGCGCGATTGCTGTGATCTCAAACCTTTCATCCGAGCGCAACTTTTTCTAGTCGTATTCAGGCCGTGGGGGCCTGGTAAGTGGCACTTTTTTTGTTTTCTTTGTTGCTTTATTTATTTTATTTTGTTTCTACTTACAACAAAATACTTATTGTTGCTATTTTTATTTATTTTATTAAAGTTTATTTCTAATTATTTTTCTTTTAGGTCACAAAAATTATAAACTTTCTGTTAGTGCCATTAGTTTTTAATTTTTTTGTTTTTTTGTTGCTTTATTTATTTTATTTTTTTCTACTTACAACAAAATACTTATTATTGCTATTTTTATTTATTTTATTAAAGTTTATTTTTAATTATTTTTCTTTTAGGTCACAAAAATTATAAACTTTCTTTTAGTGCCATTAGTTTTTAAATTTGTT
>NC_041382.1:533452389-533502509 GCF_002162155.2 Triticum dicoccoides | reverse complement strand
TAAAGTTTATTTTTAATTATTTTTTTTAGGTCACAAAAATTATAAACTTTCTGTTAGTGCCATTAGTTTTCAAATTTGTTTTTTTGTTTTCTTTGTTGCTTTATTTATTTTATTTTGTTTCTACTTACAAAAAAATACTTATTATTGCTATTTTTATTTATTTTATTAAAGTTTATTTTTAATTCTTTTTGCTTTTAAGTCAGAAAAATTATAAACTTTCTGTTAGCGCCATTAGTTTTCAAATTTGAATAGTTAAAATTTGAATTCTTCGAAATTTGTGTGAATCACAAGTTTGTGATTAACTTTACTATAAAAATAGTTTTTTTCATTTTTTGTTTTGTTTTTTGCATTATTTATTTTCTTTTATTTTTTTTCTTTATTTTTTAATTCTTTTTGCTTTTAGGTCAGAAAAACTATAAACTTTCTGTTAGTGTCATTAGTTTTAGAAAAATTATAAACTTTCTGTTAGTGCCATTAGTTTTCAAATTTGAACTAGCGGGGCTATCCGCGCATTTGCGCGGCTAGACTATTTATTTATAATTAGATTTGCTTTGACTTTTGACTTACTTTGTGCATTTAACATTATGATGTGACATTTTAGCATTCATTAAATATTTTAATATGAATTATTTTTCTTTGTATGTTTTCATTTTTTCCATTATATGTAAATTAAATATGATTGATTTACGGTAAAGATTTTTAATGTATTTGCGAGTGTGTTTTAGAAGGTATCAAGTATTGTTTTTTATCTTGCGAACCAACCTGTGGTTGGTGTGTGTTTAGTGGGAGCAGACGTACCGTCCACTACGAAGACGTTTGTGACAACTTTTTCAAGCTCAAGATGATGTGCCGACTCGGTCTCTCGAAAATACTCATAGGTGTAGGGTGTGCGTGCCTGCATTCATAAGGGTGAATGTATATACGTATATATTAGCGTTTGTGTGTGTATTGTGTTACAAAAATACTGTCTTTTTTATATAGAATTCAGAACGAAACCTATGACCATGTGAAGTTATGTTTCAGAGATATGCACATTTGTGTGGCTAGATTTTTTTAATTTATGTTTGGCTTTGTTTCGACACTTGACTTAATTTGGAAATTTAACATTATCATGTTATATTTTAACATTCATAAAAGACATTGGAAGGAAATGATTTTTCTTATGTGTTCTTTCTCCATTACATGAAAATTATGTATGATAGATTTAATTTATTTGACCCCTAAAAAAGATTTGATTTATTTGTGAGTGTCTTTTAGAATGTTAGAAGTATTCCCTTTTTCATGTAGAACTGTACGTCTATCTAAAGTTTATAGGTTGATTCCCATGTGTACTTTGTTCCTAGACTGGACGAAAATATCGTTTATAAACAAAAGACTGGACCAAAATTAGCATGTGCTTTGACCGTGCTAGTTTTGATTGGTTTTTAAGCACACAGCCTTAATTTTGTAACTGGTCGAACCAATATTTCCCTAGGGGTCTCTAGCGCAGCTCTTCTTCCCTTCTTTTCTGAGATGGGCACCACCGCGCCGGAAAAAAATTATATGAGACCAGGTCTCACGATTAGCAGGTAAGACCCGTCCTGATGGATGATACGTGGCATTCACAAATCACAAAACATCTAATCTTTCTCCCCCCTGATTTTAAGTGGGGGGTGGGGGATGCTTTAAGATTTATGAATGCCACGTGTCATTTATTAGGATGGGTCTCGCGTGAGACCTGGTCTCATAGTATTCTTTTCCGCATGCGCCTGTCACTGGCTGCCTCGCAGCGGCGTACCGCCGCCAACCATAGCTTAAGCGGAGGGAAGATGTACGCCGCAGCTTCTCTCCCGACCTCTATTGCCGAATGGATTTGGGGGAGCCTGCACAGGTAATTTTTTTTGCATCTCACATTGAGTTAAATTTCATCTCAGATTAGAAATTGTTGGGTAAAATCTCCATGCCACAACCACGCTCAAGATTTATTAAAGAAGATACTTAAATCTCCATGCTGCAGGCAATTTTTCATGGAGCTGAGATACAATAGAGATTGAGATTTGGGGACTATTCATTATAGGGATTAGAGATTGGATTGTGATCTTCTGGAAGTATGTGGCATGAGAGAGATGATGCTAGATTCAATAGAGCTCATATCCATTGCCAAATGAAGATGGTACGATCTGTATTTTTTGCGGCCTCACCGCTTATTATCTTCTCAGACTTCATACCAATGGACTGTTTCCTCTTCCACACAGTTCTTTTAAAAGGATATTCTTCGGCATGAGCATATCGCTTCCGATTAGCTTGCGGCGGCCTGCTGGGCTAAGATTCTCGCTGGATCCGCTGAATATCTTGCGGCAAGGAGGGCACGGGGTGGCGCGGCCGGACGGAGAAGCCGGCACAGTTGAGCTGCCGCGAAGTGAACCAAGGAGCCGTCGACCTGCATGGAGCAGCACGGCGCAACAAACACAAAGGAGCGGAAGACGGATTCATTAGTGCCGCAAGTAGCAGCGCAGGTTTGGCCTTCAACTATGTTGCCTAGTCTAGGACCTAGTGGAGCTAGCTATGCGTGTGGCCCAAATACATTTTTTCTAAAAAAATAATTTTGGTCGGATCGGTTGAGAGTTAATGAGAAAAATAAATTAAGCTTTTGGTCTGTGACTCACCATCATATACTTGTTCGTGATATAATAATATACGCCCTGGAGGCTCAATCCTTCTTTCGGTCTATTTAAATTTCATTGTGGCTTCATATGAATCAATTCGTAGTCAAGCTATGATTTTTTTTCATAGTATTCCAGATGGATTTCAAACTTAATCTTTTCAAATATTGTTGAGCATTTGTTTTCATATAATCTAGGCCATGCTAGTACATTTTAGTTTTAGCAAATGTTGTAGGCACATCAGAGCTTTGACCAACTACACAAATGCAATGCTAATTCTTATGAATGTTACTACTTAACACTTAAATTGATGAAGAACAAATGAATGTACTGCTCATTCTCTTCTGAATAGTACGCGGATTGTTTAAAAACAAAATGTCATATTGTTCATACATATTGATCATTTATAAAAATGCGATAAATCTTTCTGTTCTCCGATACATTAAAATAATGAATATGTTGTATACGCAAAGCTCACTAACTAAACAACATCGACTCCTTGTTATGAGCATATACTCTTGCGTATTTCTGTGGATAAACTACTGTCACAAAAAGTTTCAGGAATAGGTCCTTCCTCTCTTGGGTCTTGTTTGGCGTACTTGATCTTCCAGTTGACCTGTGTCCTCAAATTTTACATCAGTACCTTTGATCTTGGTGTTGTTAGACTTTTTAGTCAAACTTCATGTCATCCTTATGGCTACATAGATGATACTTTTATCTTTGGCGTTACAAACATCTGGCCTTCATGTTCAACTTTTGTCCTTCTGTTTTTTGCATGAACACTTCTGGTACTTTTGGGCACTGCTTTTTCTGTTTTTCAGATCTACTATTTTTATTTTCTTCATCTTCCAAGTCTGGTAATACAACAGATCTTCGCCTCCTTTTCCCGCCATCGACACTCCTTGATGAGCTTTTATATTGATGCTCCTTCTGATGTATTATACTCCCATTGCTTTTCTCTTCTGGCTCCTCTTTCAAAGTGACCAACTCACGTACGTTTTTGCTAAATTCACATTTACTTATTTGTACCTGCAAAAATCACATAAATGGATGAATTAAGGGACGAATTTATGTAAAGAAAAGTTTGTACGATGAAGTATTCAGTCACCTTTTAACTGGCTAATTCAGTTTCTTTGTTTCTTGTTTTAACATGTTGTCCACTTCATCATCCATCAAATCCTGTTGAGCACAATGGATCAAGAATTGTAAATAGCTGCTTCAATAGTTCCATATAAAAGAGTATAATAATTGGTGTTTAAATATATTTGATAGTTTAATAGACCATTACCTCTTCAACTTTATCCTCTAAGTATCGCTTCTCAAGCTTTTCATTAGGCACGAATATTATTTTTACTGCATAGTTTTGCATGCCAGAGAGAGGTTCACATAATTCAGTTTTGCACGAATATAAAAGAGTTTGAATCGAAAGATAAGTCTTTGTCCACATAATTCTTGTATACTCTTTGGGACTTCTTCAAATTTTCCATCTAAGGAACCCAACAGGAATGAGACTGATGTATTGAGCATTCTTTCAGCCCCGCAAATGTGATAGTACATAATGATGGCCAAATCAAGAGAATATGCTTACCTAGGTGTTACACCTTCTGGATACGTATCACAATTCTTGCAATAATTATTATGTGATTCTTTCGTAGCAATTTTGTTGCAAACATCACATGACATGTACCACCATTGAATATTTTCTTGTCATCGATCAATTGTAGCTATTGTTGTGAACACAATGTCCTGCAAGTTGATGAAGAAAAGTATAGCTCTTTAAAGGATATTTAGCCACTCATACAAATATGTCAAACACATCTGTAGGTCTTGGAGGCTTCTACAATATCGTATCTTAGAAGATTTTCTGATTCATTAACTCATATGTTGGGTTGTCGTGCCTGATTCCAGTAAGTTCTCTTAAGGTTATCCTTCTGTAAAACATTTGATCTTCCAGTGACCATTGAGTACTTTTATCTATCTCCATCATTTTTTGTGAAGTTTCTTCAATGGAGTGGCTATAAATAAATGTTAGTAAATGAAGATATATTATGAACTTCTATAGGGCCAGTACCTACAAATTATGCTTAATACCTGCCACGAAGTTCCCAAGTCTCGGGTATATCTAGATTGGTATGTACTCTTGTGGCGCTAGTTGACTTTAGGCACAGACCTATTTAATGAACAATAAATCAGTTAGATTTATTATCTTGGTGGTATGAAAAAAAGGAGATGTAAACATATTCAACTTACTGTTGAATTTTTGCACCATTGTTGAGGTAACAATAATAATTGTTTGATTGCCAATTACATCCTCACTTAAATGATGAGCTAATCTTCCCCATAATGATACTCTGATTTTATCATGCCTGAATAATTCATTCGAAAGTAATTAATGGTAATAATAAATATAAGTGGAAGAAAACTGTCTTTACCCTTCTGTGAAAAGTTGATGCATGGATATACACTTACTCTTGCATTAGAATTTCAATTGCACGTATATCTAAAAGTGTTTTCTTCTTTGTTATCCTTGATTCTATTGGCTTACTCTTGGTAAGTAAGCCAATAACATCTGCAAATTTGAAGATTAAAGACTTAAAAAGTTAGGAAGTTATTCATTTGGAATATATTAATACAACTACCAACAAATGGCTTCATAATTGAATTGACCACTTTGAAGTAAGAATATGACTATCAACATACCTGAGCATTGTTGGTCCTTTTCTAGCCGTTCTTGTAGGGTATCTTTGCTAGCAAACTTGAAGTAGTAATCTGGAAAATTATCCGATGCACCTTCCATCTCCTTTAATTTTGTATTGTATAAAAAAATAATTTTAATTTCATTGTTGACTGGCCGATATTTTGTTGCATCTATAACTTTAAAATTGCTAAAAGCATATATAGAACCCTCGTTGATCTTTGCTCTGTTAGTGTCAATATGATTCTTCCAGATAGTAGCATGAACCGTATGACCCTTCAAAATTTAATGAAAGAAAATCTTAGTAGTAATTTTAAAAGTAGAACAATCCCATTGTTAATTATGTGAAGAAAATACCTGCTCATCCATCAAAATCATATCGATGCTTATAAGTTCATCAGTCGAAGGGTTGATCGAGTCCCACATTCTCATTACTTTGTCTTTAATATTCCATATCTGTCGTCTTGTGGTTAACTCACTCAACTTCGTGTACGCCATACAGATGTTGCCTTCAAAACAATTTTAAAAGGAGTGGTTCATATGATAATGCACTAATGAAATTTGGTTAGAAAGAAGTGTTCTAAGTAATGATCAATTAAGAGGAAAACATGGTGTTCATAAGCAGGTTGTGAAGACATGCAAGGACGGAAAGATCTAAATAGACCTCAAGATTTCAGTTATATATTACCCAAAATTGATGATGTTTCTGTCGATTTCTTCTTCTGTCGTTCGATGTGTTGGGTGTCCTACCGTATGTCGCCCCTTAGATTCGTATGGCATATGTCGCACCTTCGATTCGTTCCTGGCGTGTGTCGATATGTCGTTGTGTGGATCTCCCTTCTATCCTCATACGCGTGCTGTTGGTTGCTCTGGCGTGTGTTAATTCCCTGGATGTTCTGGTGTGTGTCCCAACCTTTATATTAGTCCAAATGTTGTTCAGTTTGAATTGGACACGGACGGGTGTCTGCTGGAAACTATTCTGTGTGCAATAGTATACGTCCATTCCATTCGTTGCCTAATATGTATCAATCCGTTTAGTTTCCTTCACGTGCAATAGTACACATCCCATCTGTGTGCAATAGTATATGTCCGTCCACGCGAATTTTTATGTGTGTCAGGACTCTTGCTAGCCTTTTTTACCTGATGGGTCTTGCTTCCTTTTTATTAACTAGCAAACATGCCCGTGCGTTGCAATGGTAGAACAAAAAAGTTCACGCCTTCTTTTGTACTCCCTCCAGTCCTTTTTAGTTTACATATAAGATTTTTCTGAAGTCAAACCTCGTAAAGTTTGACCAACTTTATAGAAAAAATATGAACATTCACAATGTGAAATCATTATCATTAGATGCATCGTGACTTAAATTTTCATATTGTATAACTTTAGCATTGTAGATGTTGATATTTTTCATATAAAATATGGTTAAACTTTACGAAGTTTGACTTTAGACAATTCTTATATGCAAACTAAGAAGGACCGGAGGGAGTAAAACAACGTGCCATCAATATTACCGCTTGTCCTTCTTTTCCACCCTCCTTGTGGTGTCAACCTAATCATAACTTGTTAGAATGTGGTAAATCACAAGGCGATGAGCTTTGCCACCTTATGAGACACCTCTCATTGAACCTTAATGGACCTAAATAACTCAACAGTCAATGCTGTCACATTAATACTTTCATTGCTTAGAAGTTAGAACAATTGAAAAGGATGCAAACAAAACGAAGACTTAGTTGGACGCCTTGCAATTGTAACAGGGTGCAATCTTCAGTTTAGCCGCTATCAACTACCCAAGAATTTAGACGACCAATACCAACATCAGAAATTACAATATTCTAAAAGCTCGTTGTGCTTTGGTAAACTGTTTCACTAAAAGCATACACCAGAGTAGGTTGTCTTACCCCTAAGAAAATGAATATACTATTACATAATATTCTTTGTAGTTAATCCTAGAAATATATATTTGCAATTAATTCTAGAATTCCTATAAATATTTACAGTTAATCCGGCACCCACCCCATCATACTTCGTTTTGATGGGAAAAAAAATCATAATACAACAAATAGCAAATTCCACCAAAACAAAAGAAAAGAGGAGATTATGAGACCATTAGATGAAACGAGCAGGTGCTCCAGCTTGAAAGAGCTCCTCTTAGTTGATCAACCTTTGTTCCTTCAACGATCAAGCTATCAGATCAACAAAAGAACATAACCATGAAATACCCATCGACAGGTCGATTTCTATCCAATGAAAATATTTGGTTGGTGATAAATCCCAAGTTGACCAAAACAGGTGTGGAATCGGTCAAAAACCAAGGCGTATACTTATGTGGGTTGTAGTAAGTGCTAGATTGAACGACATGTTCCCTCAAAATAAATTTTGAACGAGAGGTTTCCGATATTAATTTTGCATGAATTTTTTATGCTTCTCTTATCTTCCTGAACCTCTTATCCTCCTCCTCGTCTTTGTCTACCTCATTCTAGATGGTTTAGGATTTTCGTGATCAAGATGGTTTGTGCCTTTTGACGTGTCTTTATCCATTAAGTGCTAGTACATCTTTTATGAAATTCTCCACATTGCAAACAATATTCTCGAATAGAATAGAAAAAGGAGAGTTGACCTAAGCACAGATGCTCAACTACATGTACAAAATTCTATGACCTGCAAGCCCCGACCACAAATATCCCTTCATGTACTGTGCATATAAATACATGAACATATGAGACTCGCGGCAGCTTCGGACTCGGTGCCCTCACGTACAGGCCTGAGTGCCCAGTAGTTTCAGTGGTGGTCGCACCTGCACGAACACATGCATGCTCATCATACTACTCCAGCGCTTTGTCGCCGGGAAGCTCCATGTGCTCCGCGTACGCTTCAGCCCTGACCTGCTGCACCAGAAGCTCCTACGACCATCAGGGCATGGGCAGGGTGCTGCTCGTCCTTCCTATTCATGCACGTGAGATTGAGCAGCACAACGGTGCGCCATGTTAGAATCTGGGCGAAGGGCTCGTACATGTCATGGTGCTTGCCCGCCGCCGAGTGGCCTAATTTTAAGAGGGGCCAATTTCTGTTTGAGCTTGGACATGTGGCCCAGCAGCCTTGTGGTGATCCTCTTCCTCGTTGCCGTACTCTTGCCATTGATTAGAGGTACGCATGCATTTTTTTTGTATTGAGCCCACAGATTCTTCCTTTACTTACTTTTATTATATACAATCTTGTACCTGTCATGATGCTCGTTTTCACCTTTTGTTTGTTGATTTCTGAGGTGGTCGGTATATTAACCGATGGCAATTAGTTAACAAAAGCGGGGTGGGACAATTAAACAGCAAAGCTGCTAAGCTTATCTGGTCGTTGTAGCTAGAGTCTCAGGAAATGTCTTGGGTTCGATTCCTATATTCCAACTTATTTTTTGCGGTATATAAGAAAGACCCCTCACATCGTTATTAGCCCAGATTATTTTCATGGGCTCTAGGAAAGCCCATCCACGAGGGTGCCCAGCCCAGGACGGGCTTGTACATACGAATCTTCATCCTGCGATATTTTCTGCAATCCTAGGGCACACCCAATTAGTACCACCTCAGATAGTATAGAAAATCTTCAAAAAATAGAGGTGAACAGATGAAAAAATTGGTGAAACGCACCTTACTTTATTAATAGGTATAGATATAGATATAGACTAGGACATGGGCCCGTGCGTTGCAACGGGAGAAAAAAAAATTACTCCCTCTGTCCATAATATAAGAATGAGACTGAGTAGTATCACACACCCTTTTCCCATTCCTTACCCTACCCGATCCTTATCGACGATTTTTGTTGATATGTGGAAATAGAGAAAAGAGAGAAAATATTAAATAATCGGTTTTAGTGTTATGCTAATTTCAACGTTAGGCCAAGTGATGTATATAATTATACTACCCTTATTTTTTATATGGTGTAACTAAGAAATATGGCTCAAGTACCACTTTCAGATACCTGTATGGCCAATAGTTGTCAAATCTTACTACCTTATCTAACAATCAATACATATACAATCTGGAAGTTAAATATATGGAAAAACATCTGTAATTTAAGCTATATGTAAACATCAAAGGGAACTGTATGTATTTTGTGGTGTTGCTGGAGAGGATGTTCAGTGGCAGACCACCCCAATTACTGGTAGGCTTTCAGTCCCTACAGCACACAATCAAGTCAAGAGGAGTGCTCATGGATGCATGTCACGATTTTTATTCTTGAAAAAATGTTATGAAGCATGGACAATAAAGTAGGGAACGCGGCGCCACCATGAGGATGCAGTTCCTTCGGTTGTCAGGCCCACCAATGCAAAATCTGCTTCAATCTATACTAAGCAAACAGTACACTGCCGAATCAAACATCGTCACATTTATTCAGTAATTGGCCTAGAAGATATATGCTAGATTGCAGCATAATCTCTAGTGTATTTGCCAACATCATGTCCAGCCACAGTGCATGTAAAAAATCAAACAATACAGAAAACAACCTACTGCTCAGTTACCATCTCTCTAAATAAATCTCTGAAGAACAAAAGCTTGAGGGAAGGGGCAACAACAGGGCAGTTCCTTCAGTTGTCAGCCCCACCAATGCATAAGCTGCTTCAATCTATACTAAGCAATCAGTACACTGCCGAATCAACCATGGTCAGATTTATTCAGTAATTGGCCTAGAAGATATACACTGCCAACATCATGTCCAGCCACAGTGCATGCAAAAAATCAAACAATACAGATACTCTGAACACAAAAAAGCTTGAGGGAAGGGGCAACAGCAGGGCTGTTTTTGAGGGAGGTCGAGGCATCACATACCTGTGTTGTAGCCACCGTTGGACTCAGAGTGCTTCTCTGGACCAAGAATTCCGGCGAACACGGTGCCGGTTCCTCCGGCGTACTCAAAGGCGAACTCGGTGCCGGTTCCTCCGGCGTACTCAAAGGCGAACTCGATGCCTGTTCCTCCAGCGTACTCAAAGGCGACATGATGCGGAGCATAAGCGACGGTGCACTACTAGCTGGTGGCGCTGGCCTGGTTCATGATTCGGGCCAAGAACAATTCAACTTATAGCAGCGAACTCCAATCCGGGTCGGGACGGTTTCTTTGTTTGAGAAGGAGACCTGAGCAGGAGTTTGAGAAGGACAAGGGAGCAGGATTTCCGTCAGAAATTCAAATAAAACACGGGAGCAAAAATTCGTCAGGGACTCCATCCTCCCGCGCGAGGCGCCACCGGAGCCGCCTTCCGCCCCTTACCGCTGGCGACGGCGAGCGCGGAGCTGGCCTTGACGGCGAGGGTGGCCATCTCCTGCCCGGAGAGCAGCCGGCGGAGCATGGACATGGGCAGCGCGAAGTAGAGCCACCCGGGCTGCAGCGCCTCCTCGACCGCCAGCGCACGGGCGGGCGCGTCGAAGCGGAGCTCGCGAAGTAGATCCACACGGGCTGCAGCGCCTCCTCGGCCGCCAGCGCACGGGCGGGCGCGTCGAAGCGGAGCTCGTCGGCGCTGCACAGGAAGCTCGACGCGCTGGCGGCGTCCCCCAGCGCCTCGCCCGCCATGACGGGCGCCGCGAACTGCACCAAAGAGCCGTCTGGGCCGACCACCTTCGCCGTGGCCACACGCCGGCGACGGCCGTCGACGGCGCACGACGGAATGGGCGTAGCCGCCGCCGTTGCCGCAGGAGGAATGGATAAGATGACGGGAGGACAGCGAGTGAAATTCAAATGAGTACAGGGTTTTTTTGCAAAATGAAACGTTATATAGAGACCCATACTAAAACAGGGACTGCGGGTTGATTTTTTATAAACCGAGGGGCTTTTTCGCAAAACGCCAGCGACGACGGACGACCAGAAGCACTCCGTGCTTTATTAGTAGGGAAAGATTACATCGGAACCCCCACACGTAGACTGATTGGCCTTTGCCCGATTGATTTTTTCTATTGTTAATAATGTTGGGCGTGGCCATCTCATGTGTTTCTATTTAACATATCTCAACCGTCCAATATATTAACTTTGTAGAGATAAATCTTAACCGTTCGTTTTCTATCGTTTTAAGTATATAATAGATAGATAGTTAAAATTTGAATTCTTTGAAATTTGTGTGAATCACAAGTTTGTGATTAACTTTACTAAAAAAATGAGCATAGATGCGCTTACAGAGAAAATTCAACCTAAATTCATAGTAAATTTCTATGAATTTCAGAGAAATTCGCTCTGAATTTAGGTCAAATTTTCTGTATAAGGACATCTATTTTCACTTTGAGAGGAGCTCAACAAGGCAGAGAGGGAAGGGCTTATAAACCGGTGTGAGCCCCCTTCGGTTGGCGAGGTGGGACTAAACTCTGACCGCAACAAGGACCAACCCTTTAGTCCCGGTTTGTGGCACAAATCGGGACTAATGGTCATGGGCCAGGGGCGAGGCGCATTGGTCCCAGTTGGTGCCACGAACCGGGACCAATGCCCCCTTTAGTCCCGGTTGGTGATACCAACCAACCGGGACCAAAGGCCTTGTGCTGCCCCGCGTCAAAAGTTTAGTACCACCTCGCTAGCTGAGAGAGCTCGAGAGTGATTTATAAACGCTGTTGCGCCCACCCTTTCGAGCTCCTCTCAATTGTAGGCTTTCGGGCCTAACCATACGCTGTGTGCCTGTGGGCCTACTGGGCCACCTACGGGCCTGAATCCTGGCCCATGGTAGGGTTTCTAGTCGTATTCAGGCCGTGGGGGCCTAGTAGGTGGCACTTTTTTTTTGTTTTTTTGCTTTATTTATTTTATTTTGTTTCTACCTACAACAAAATACTTATTATTTCTATTTTTATTTATTTTATTAAAGTTTATTTTTATTATTTTTCTTTTAGGTCATAAAAATTATAAACTTTCTGTTAGTGTCATTAGTTTTCAAATTTGAATAGTTAAAATTTGAATTTTCTTTGATATTTGTGTGAATCACAAGTTTGTGATTAACTTTACTATAAAAATAGTTTTTTTGTTTTGTTTTTTGCATTATTTATTTTCTTTAATTTTTTGCTTTATTTTTTAATACTTTTTGCTTTTAGGTCAGAAAAATTATAAACTTTCTGTTAGTGCCATTAGTTTTAGAAAAAATATAAACTTTATGTTAGTGCCATTAGTTTTCAAATTTGAATAGTTAAAATTTGAATAATGATATTAGGTCAGAAAAAGTTGAAAGTTGGCATGGTATCATAATTTCACCCACATAGCATGTGCATGTACAAAACGGACAATGGTATCATACTCGTCTGTTACAAAGTTGGCATGGTATCATCATAATAGTTGCGGGAGAAAGTCTTCACTTTTTCTTCGCTTGTGTCATTTGCTTATTGCGCCGTAACCATGGATAATCTTCATTGTTTATCAGGATGCTTGGGTCAGCCTTGACTTTGAAGGGAGGAATTTCATGAAACTTTTCATAATCTTCAGACATGTCTATCTTGTCCTCCACTCCCACGATGTCCCTTTTTCCTGAAAGAACTATGTGGCGCTTTGGCTCATCGTATGATGTATTCGCTTCCTTATCTTTTCTTTTTCTCGGTTTGGTAGACATGTCCTTCACATAGATAACCTGTGCCACATCATTGGCTAGGACGAACGGTTCGTCAGTGTACCCAAGATTTTTCAGATCCACTGTTGTCATTCCGTACTGTGGGTCTACCTGTACCCCGCCTCCTGACAGATTGACCCATTTGCACTTAAACAAAGGGACCTTAAAATCATGTCCGTAGTCAAGTTCTCATATGTCCACTATGTAACCATAATATGTGTCCTTTCCCCTCTCGGTTGCTGCATCAAAGCGGACACCGCAGTTTTGGTTGGTGCTCTTTTGATCTTGGGCGATCGTGTAAAATGTATTCCTATTTATCTCGTATCCTTTGTAAGTCAATACAGTCAAAGATGGTCCCTTGCACAACAAGTACAGCTCATCACAAACAGTGTTGTCACCTCTGAGATGTGTTTCCAACCAACTGCTGAAAGTCCTGATGTGTTCACATGTAATCTAGTCGTCGCACTGCTCCGGGTGTTTGGAGCGCAGACTGTTCTTGTGTTCATCGACATACGGGGTCACCATGTAGAGTTCTGTAGAACTGTGTAGTGTGCTTGAGACCAAGAATATCCGTCCCTGCATATTATTGAGTCCCCTCCCATCATGCCTTTTCCAGTCAGTCTCCCCTCATACCGCGATTTAGGGAGACCTATCTTCTTAAGGCCAGGAATGAAGTCAACACAAAACCCAATGACATCCTCTGTTTGATGGCCCATGGAGATGCTTCCTTCTGGCCTAGCGCGGTTACAGACATATTTCTTTAGGACTCCCATGAACCTCTCAAAGGGGAACATATTGTGTACAAATACAGGCCCCAGAATGACAATCTCGTCGACTAGATGAACTAGGACGTGTGTCATGATATTGAAGAAGGATGGTGGGAACACCAGCTCGAAACTGACAAGACATTGCGCCACATCACTCCTTAGCCTTGGTACGATTTCTGGATCGATCATCTTCTGAGAGATTGCATTGAGGAATGCACATAGCTTCACAATGGCTAATCACACGTTTTCCGGTAGAAGCCCCCTCAATGCAACCGGAAGCAGTTGCGTCATAATCACGTGGCAGTCATGAGACTTTAGGTTCTGGAACTTTTTCCCTGGCATATTTATTATTCCCTTTATATTCGACGAGAAGCCAGTCGTGACCTTCATACTGAGCAAGCATTCAAAGAAGATTTCTTTCTCTTCTTTCGTAAGAGCGTAGCTGGCAGGAACTTCATACTGCTTCGGAGGCATGCCGTCTTTTTCGTGCAAACGTTGCATGCCCTCCCGTGCCTCAGGTGTATCTTTTGTCTTCCCATACACTCCCAAGAAGCCTAGCAGGTTCACGCAAAGGTTCTCCGTCACGTGCATCACGTCAATTGAAGAGCGGACCTCTAGGTCTTTCCAGTAGGGTAGGTCCCAACATATAGATTTCTTCTTCCACATGGATGCGTGTCCCTCGGCATCATTCGGAACAGCTAGTCCGCCAGGACCCTTTCCAAAGATTACGTGTAAATCATTGACCATAGCAAGTACGTGATCACCGGTACGCATGGCGGGCTTCTTCCGGTGATCTGCCTCGCCTTTGAAATGCTTGCCTTTCTTTCGACATTAATGGTTGGTCGAAAGAAATCGACGATGGCCCAGGTACACATTCTTCCTACATTTGTGCAGGTATATACTTTCAGTTTCATCTAAACAGTGCGTGCATGCGTGGTATCCCTTGTTTGTCTGTCCTGAAAGGTTACTGAGAGCGGGCCAATCGTTGATGGTTACAAACAGCAACACGTGCAGGTTAAATTCCTCCTGTTTGTGCTCATCCCACGTACGTACACCGTTTCCATTCCACAACTGTAAAATTTCTTCAACTAATGGCCTTAGGAACACATCAATGTCGTTGCCGGGTTGCTTAGGGACTTGGATGAGAATTGACATCATAATGAACTTCCGCTTCATGCACATCCAAGGAGGAAGGTTATACATACATAGAGTCACGGGCCAGGTGCTGTGATTGCTGCTCTGCTCCCCAAAAGGATTAATGCCATCCGCGCTTAAACCAAACCATACGTTCCTTGGGTCACTTGCAAACTCAGGCCAGTACTTTCTCTCGATTTTTCTCCACTGCGACCCGTCAGCGGGTGCTCTCAACTTCCCGTCTTTCTTACGGTCCTCACTGTGCCATCGCATCAACTTGGCATGCTCTTTGTTTCTGAACAAACGTTTTAACCATGGTATTATAGGAGCATACCACATCACCTTCGCAGGAACCCTCTTCCTGGGGGGCTCGCCGTCAACATCACCAGGGTCATCTCGTCTGATCTTATACCGCAATGCACCGCATACCGGGCATGCATTCAGATCCTTGTATGCACCGCGGTAGAGGATGCAGTCATTAGGGCATGCATGTATCTTCTGCACCTCCAATCCTAGAGGGCATACGACCTTCTTTGCTGCGTATGTACTGTTGGGCAATTCGTTAACCTTTGGAAGCTTCTTCTTCAATATTTTCAGTAGCTTCTGAAATCCTTTGTCAGGCACATCATTCTCTGCCTTCCACTGCAGCAATTCCAGTATGGTACCGAGCTTTGTGTTGCCATCTTCGCAATTGGGGTACATCCCTTTTTTGTGATCCTCTAACATGCGATCGAACTTCAGCTTATCCTTTTGACTTTCGCATTGCGTCCTTGCATCGACAATGACCCGGCGGAGATCATCATCATCGGGCACATCGTTTGGTTCCTCATGATCTTCAGTAGCTTCCCCCATTGCAGCATGATTGGGCACATCGTCTGGTTCCTCTTGATCTTCAGCAGCTTCCCCGTTTGCAGCATCACCATATTCAGGGGGCACATAGTTGTCATCGTCCTCTTCTTCTTTGCCGTCTTCCATCATAACCCCTATTTCTCCGTGCCTCGTCCAAACATTATAGTGTGGCATGAAACCATTGTAAAGCAGGTGGGTGTGAAGGATTTTCCGGTCAGAGTAAGACTTCGTATTCCCACATTTAGGGCATGGACAACACATAAAATCATTCTACTTGTTTGCCTCACCCACTTCGAGAAAATCATGCACGCCCTTAATGTACTCGGAGGTGTGTCTGTCACCGTACATCCATTGCCGGTTCATCTGCGTGCATTATATATAATTAAGTGTGTCAAAAACCATTACAGAACATCATGAATAGATAATTAAGTGACCAAATTAATAGAAGTTCATCATCACATTAAAACCAAAGTACATACATAGTTCTCATCTAACAACATATAGCTCTCCAGAGCATCTAATGAATTAAACCATACATTGAAACTATGTAAAACATTTCAATGCGAAAACAAATGCAATCATAATTGCAACCAAGGTAACAATTGATCCAACAACATAATGATACCAAGCCTCGGTATGAATGGCATCTTTTCTAATATTTCTCATCTTCAACCACATTGCACCCATCTTGATCTTGTGATCATCGATGGCATCCGCAACATGCAACTCCAATATCATCTTCTCCTCCTTAATTTTTTTATTTTTTCCTTCAAGTAATTGTTTTCTTCTTCAACTAAATTTAACCTCTCGACAATAGGGTCGGTTGGAATTTCCGGTTCAACTACCTCCTACATAAATAAAATCTATGTCACATTGGTCGGCATAATTGTCATAAACAATAAATGAACCAAATAGTTATAAAAAGGTAATATATACCACATCCGAATCATAGCCAGGACGAGGGCCGATGGGGGCGGATACCAAAACCATCGCACTATATACAATAACAAGCAATAATAAAAGTAAGAAAATTAGACAAGTATCTATCTAAAGTAAGAATTTTTTTTCTTTCAGAAAGAAGATAAGAACAAGAGGCTCACCACGGTGGTGCCGACGATGAGATCGGCGCGGGCGATCGACGGCTGTGAAGACGGGAATGGGACGTGACGGGCCGCTAAACCTAGACAAATCTCGAGGAAAATGGAGCTTTGAGGTCGAGCTTCGAGAGGAGAAAGCTTAACTAGTGTGGCTCGAGCATTTCATCGAACACCTCATGTGCATAGGAGGTGAGCTAGAGCACCACAAAGCCCTCCCCTCACCGCCCAGAGAAAAATAGAGCACTGTGGAATGCTCTGCTCGGGGGCGAGGGTATATATAGGCACCTCATTGGTCCCGGTTCGTGGCATGAACCGGGACTAAAGGGAAGCCTTTGGTCCCGGTTCAAGCCACCAACCGGGACCAATGGTGGTGGACCAAGAGCGAGGCCCATTGGTCCCGGTTTGTCCCACCAACCGGGACCAAAGGGGCCAGACGAACCGGGACCAATGCCCCCACAAGGCCCGGCAGGCCCCTGGCTTCACGAACCGGGACCAATGCCCCCATGGGTCCCGGTTCTGGACTGAACCGGGACTAATGGGCTGACCCTGCCTGAAGCAAAGCCCTCTTTTCTACTAGTGACAACAAGTCAAGACCATGCGTAATTAATTATATTTTGGTCATTTTTTGTGTTCTAAAATGCCGGCTGGCTCGCGGAAGGACGTGTTGCCGGCACACACGCGGATTCAATGAAGGTGGGCGGGGCAGTCTGAAGCCGGTTGCATGCGGCGAGGAGGCGTGTTCAGCCGGGCCTGCAGCGAGTGGGGCCCTCTTGGCCGACGCGTCGGTTCAATGCCTGCGCTATGAGAGGTCGCGTCCGTGTCAGAGCAATCACTCCCTCCAGTCCTTTTCTGTTTGGTATAACAAAATCTCATTTTCCATTCACATTTTACAAGTAAAATTCATGGACAAACCTTGACCCAAAATACCATGGGGACTAGTAAACCAGAACGGAGGTAGTAGTTTTTTTAATCAAAGAAGGGTTTCCCCCTTCCGATTTTCATTACTGAAAACCAACATATAAATCTAAACCATAGTATTTGCCCTAGAACTACCAGGTTCAACATCTCACAACATAAAACCATAAAACGATACGCCAAGGAGGTACGTAGTCTATGAATTCAATTTTCGCTCCATACCAATCGTTCTAAAAACTACTTAGTACTTATAACGCGCAATTGAAAATCGGAACTCTTAACCCCGCTAAAAAATGATATTTTAAATGTGGCTACTCGATCTGTGGCAACTAGCGAGCCACCGCGTCCAAGTCGTTCACCTGTGGTCCCGACCATCAACTCCTATGGATCAAATTATCACGTGAGCTGACTATTCCTACAAAGGTGCGCTCCACCACGTACCCGGTACCCGCGAATGCAGCAATCGTGCACCTAGGGTTTTAGGGTTTATTTGTTAACATTGCCTTTACGTAACACTCATGTGTGCGAGAGAGCGAGAGACCGACTGCGTGCGTGTGCCTCTTCTCTTCATATATGTACTCCACCGTTTGTCTGGTGTCCAAAAAATTATAGTAACTACTAGCAATGTGCCAATGTGTTGCCACACGATCATAGTACATTAATACATATTCACCGATTTGATAGAAAAAAGTCTAGTTTTGAAATACGTATATCACTAAAAATATGTTATGTTTCACTCCAAATATATTCCTTTGGCGGTTTTGATGAGATAAGGGAGGAATGTTGTTGGTTTCAAGATTCGAGAAGTGGTATATGTCTAATTTCTACTCTTACTAGCAAGATGCCCGTGTGTTGCACGGAACATCAAGATCTTGTGGGAGAAAATGATAAACGAGGGAAGGCCTTATCTTCAAATGTGGAGAGGAGTGCGGGTAAATTTCCATAGTTTCCTTCCTATCCGTCAGATATAAATCAGACGGCCTATATTGCAGGATGGCAGGTCCACCATCATCACCAACCCTGTCTTTTATCCCTACTCTTATAAAAAGCATAGTCGGTGATGATCGTGTGCCTGCCATCCTACAATATAGGTCGTCCGATCTATATCTAACGGATAGGAAGGAAACTATGGCAATTTTGCAAAAAGATACCCACACCCCTCTCCACACTTGCAAAGAAGGCCTTCCCTTGTTCATCCTTTTCTCCCACAAGATAAACTACTCATACAAATGCATCTTGATGTTCCGTGCAACGCATGGGCATCTTTATAGTTGTTGCAAAAAGCCCATGTGTGTGTGTGTGTGAGAGAGAGAGAGAGAGAGGGAGAGAGGAGGGGAATGGAGTGCATGTGTGACAAAGACACAAAGAGTGTGTGTGCGAGAGGTATCGGCTTGAAATGACGCAATAGTGTGTGTGTGCACGATCGAGAGGGCGTGTCTCAAGAAGGGAAGAAAAATCTACATAGATACAAGGAGCGGGAGAGAGACATGTATGCGATAGTGGAAGCATGAGTGTGCGGGTGTATAAACCTATCTAGAGGCTAGTCGATAAATGTTTGTGAGAGAAATACGAGTCGGGGGTGCGAAAGCGAGAGTTTTGTGAGTGAGAGAGACGATAGTCGGGAAGGGGAGCGGAAGCAGGAGTTGTGTGTGTGAGAGAGAGAGGGGAGGGGGATTTTGTCTGATCGGTAAACAAATGAATAATGTCAGTCTGGGATGGAGACGAAAAGGAGACCCCAACAAATGTTGTGTCTACATGAGAGAGAGAGAGAGAGAGAGAGAGTAATTTTAGTGGTATGATTCATATCTAGAGACATATAGGGTGTGTGAGAGAATCCCATAGAGAGAAATACAAAGTGAAAGATGAGTGGAGACAGTGTGTGTGACGGTGAAAAAGAAAGCTTAGGTACCTAGTGATACGAGAGAATGGTAGAGACGTGAGAGATAATGAAAACCATGTAATGTATAATGATAGGGAGAGTATGACACTGTTGGGGAACGTTGCAGAAAACAAAAATTTTCCTACGGTTTCACCAAGATCCATCTATGAGTTCATATAGCAACAAGTGATCGGATTGCATCTACATACCTTTGTAGATCACGCGCGGAAGCGTTCAAAGAACGGGGATGAGGAAGTCGTACTCGACGTGATCCAAATCACCGGAGATCCTAGCGCCGAACGGACGACACCTCCGCGTTCAACACACGTACGGTCAGCGTGACGTCTCCTCCTTCTTGATCCAGCAAGGGGGAAGGAGAGGTTGATGAAGATCCAGCAGCACGACGGCATGGTGGTGGATGCAGGGGTCACCGCAGCAGGGCTTCGCCGTTCTACTACGAGAGGGAGAGGTGTTGCAGGGGAGAGGGAGGCGCCAAGACTCAAGGGTGCGGTTGCCCCCTCCCCCCCCTTTATATAGGCCCCCCAGGGGGTGCACCGGCCCTAGGAGATGGGATCTCCTAGGGGGGGGGCGGCCAAGGGGTGGAGTGCCCCCCAAGCCAGGTGGGGCGCCCCCCAACCCTAGGGTTCCCAACCCTAGGCGCATGGGATGGGCCAAGGGGGGCGCACCAGCCCACTATGGGCTGGTTCCCCTCCCTGCTTTGGCCCATGGGGCCCTCCGGGATGGGTGGCCCCACCTGGTGGACCCCCGGGACCCTTCCGGTGGTCCCGGTACAATACCGGTGACCCCCGAAACTCTCCCGATGGCCGAAACTGCACTTCCTATATATAATTCTTCACCTCCGGACCATTCCGGAACTCATCGTGACATCCAGGATCTCATCCGAGACTCTGAACAACTTTCGGGTTACTGCATATTCATATCTCTACAACCCTAGCGTCACCGAACCTTAAGTGTGTAGACCCTACGGGTTCGGGAGACATGTAGACATGACCGAGATTGCTCACCGGTCAATAACCAACAGGGGGATCTGGATACCCATGTTGGCTCCCACATGCTCCTCGATGATCTCATCGGATGAACCACGATGTCGAGGATTCAAGCAACCCCGTACACAATTCCCTTTGTCAATCGGTACGTTACTTGCCCGAGATTCGATCGTCGGTATCCCAATACCTCGTTCAATCTCGTTACCGGCAAGTCACTTTACTCGTACCGTAATGCATGATCCCGTGACCAGACACTTGGTCACTTTGAGCTCATTGTGATGATGCATTACCGAGTGGGCCCAGAGATACCTCTCCGTCATACGGAGTGGCAAATCCCAGTCTTGATCCATGTCAACCCAACAGACACTTTCGGAGATACCCGTAGTATACCTTTATAGTCACCCAGTTATGTTGTGATGTTTGGTACACCCAAAGCACTCCTACGGTATCCGGGAGTTACACGATCTCATGGTCTAAGGAAAAGATACTTGACATTGGAAAAACTCTAGCAAACGAACTATACGATCTTGTGCTATGTTTAGGATTGGGTCTTGTCCATCACATCATTCTCCTAATGATGTGATCCCGTTATCAATGACATCCCCATGTCCATAGCCAAGAAACCATGACTATCTGTTGATCAACGAGCTAGTCAACTAGAGGCTCACTAGGGACACATTGTGGTCTATGTATTCACACATGTATTACGATTTCCGGATAATACAATTAAAGCATGAATAATAGACAATTATCATGAACAAGGAAATATAATAATCATTTTATTATTGCCTCTAGGGCATATTTCCAACAGTCTCCCACTTGCACTAGAGTCAATCATCTAGTTACATTGTGATGAATCGAACACCCATGGAATTCTGGTGTTGATCATGTTTTGCTCTAGGGAGAGGTTTAGTCAACGGATCTGCTACATTCAGGTCCGTATGTACTTTACAAATCTCTATGTCTCCATTTTGAACACTTTCACGAATGGAGTTGAAGCGACGCTTGATATGCCTGGTCTTCCTGTGAAACCTGGGCTCCTTGGCAAGGGCAATAGCTCCAGTGTTGTCACAGAAGAGAGTCATCGGGCCCGACACATTGGGTATGACTCCTAGGTCGGTAATGAACTCCTTCACCCAGACTGCTTCGTGTGCTGCCTCCGAGGCTGCCATGTACTCCGCTTCACATGTAGATCCCGCCACAACGCTTTGCTTGCAACTGCACCAGCTTACTGCCCCACCATTCAAAATATACACGTATCCGGTTTGTGACTTAGAGTCATCCAGATCTGTGTCGAAGCTAGCGTCGACGTAACCCTTTACGACGAGCTCTTCGTCACCTCCATAAACGAGAAACATTTCCTTAGTCCTTTTCAGGTACTTCAGGATATTCTTGACCGTTGTCCAGTGTTCCTTGCCGGGATTACTTTGGTACCTACCTACCAAAATTACGGCAAGGTTTACATCAGGTCTGGTACACAGCATGGCATACATAATAGAACCTATGGCTGAGGCATAGGGGATGACACTCATCTCTTCTATATCTTCTGCCGTGGTCAGACATTGAGCTGAGCTCAATTTCACACCTTGCAACACAGGCAAGAACCCCTTCTTAGACTGATCCATATTGAACTTCTTCAATATCTTATCAAGGTATGTGCTTTGTGAAAGACCTATGAGGCGTCTTGATCTATCTCTATAGATCTTGATGCCTACTATATAAGCAGCTTCTGCAAGGTCCTTCATTGAAAAACTCTTATTCAAGTAGGCCTTAATGCTGTCCAAAAGCTCTATATCATTTCCCATCAAAAGTATGTCATCTACATATAATATGAGAAATGCTACAGAGCTCCCACTCACTTTCTTGTAAACGCAGGCTTCTCCATAAGTCTGCATAAACCCAAATGCTTTGATCATCTCATCAAAGCAAATGTTCCAACTCCGAGATGCTTGCACCAGCCCATAAATCGAGTGTTGGAGCTTGCACACCTTGTCAGCATTCTTAGAATCGACAAAACCTTCCGGCTGCATCATATACAGTTCTTCCTTAAGATAACCGTTAAGGAATGCCGTTTTGACATCCATCTGCCATATCTCATAATCATAGTATGTGGCGATTGCTAACATGATTCGGACGGACTTCAGCTTTGCTATAGGAGAGAATGTCTCATCGTAGTCAACCCCTTGAACTTGTCGATAACCCTTAGCGACAAGCCTAGCTTTATAGATGGTCACATTACCATCTGCGTCTGTCTTCTTCTTAAAGATCCATTTATTTTCTATGGCTCGCCGATCATCGGGCAAGTCAGTCAAAGTCCATACTTCGTTTTCATACATGGATCCTATCTCGGATTTCATGGCTTCCAGCCATTTGTCGGAATCCGGGCCCGCCATCGCTTCTTCATATTTTGAAGGTTCACTGTTGTCTAACAACATGATTTCCAAGATAGGGTTGCCGTACCACTCTGGTGCGGAACGTGTCCTTGTGGACCTTCGAAGTTCAGTAGGAGCTTGATCAGAAGTATCTTGATCATCATCATTAACTTCCTCTCTAATTGGTGCAGGCACCACAGGAACATTTTCCTGAGTTGCGCCACTTTCCGGTTCAAGAGGTAATACTTCATCAAGTTCTACTTTCCTCCCACTTACTTCTTTCGAGAGAAACTCCTTCTCTAGAAAGGATCCATTCTTGGCAACAAAGATCTTGCCTTCGGATCTGAGGTAGAAGGTATACCCAATAGTTTCTTTAGGGTATCCTATGAAGACGCATTTTTCGACTTGGGTTCGAGCTTTTCAGGTTGAAGTTTCTTGACATAAGCATCGCATCCCCAAACTTTTAGAAACGACAGCTTAGGCTTCTTCCCAAACCATAATTCAAATAGTGTCGTCTCAACGGATTTTGACGGAGCCCTATTTAAAGTGAATGCGGCAGTCTCTAAAGCATAGCCCCAAAATGACAGCGGTAAATCGGTAAGAGACATCATAGATCGCACCATATCCAATAGAGTGCGATTACGACGTTCGGACACACCATTACGCTGAGGTGTTCCAGGCGGCGTGAGTTGTGAAACTATTCCACATTTTCTTAAGTGTGTACCAAATTCGTGACTCAAGTATTCTCCTCCACGATCTGATCGCAAAAACTTGATTTTTCTGTCACGTCGATTCTCAACCTCACTCTGAAATTCCTTGAACTTTTCAAAGGTTTCAGACTTGTGTTTCATCAAGTAGATATACCCATATCTACTCAAGTCATCAGTGAGGGTGAGAACATAACGATAGCCACCACGAGCCTCAACACTCATTGGACCGCACACATCAGTATGTATGATTTCCAATAGGTTGGTTGCTCTCTCCATTTTTCCTGAGAATGGAGTCTTGGTCATCTTACCCATGAGGCATGGTTCGCACGTGTCAAATGATTCGTAATCAAGAGACTCTAAAAGTCCATCTGCATGTAGCTTCTTCATGCGTTTGACACCTATGTGACCAAGGCGGTAGTGCCACAAATATGTGGGACTATCATTATCAACCTTACATCTTTTGGTATTCACACTATGAATATGTGCAGCATTACGCTCGAGATTCATTAAGAATAAACCATTCACCATAGGAGCATGACCATAAAACATATCTCTCATATAAATGGAACAACCATTATTCTCGGATTTAAATGAGTAGCCATCTCGTATTAAACGAGATCCTGATACAATGTTCATGCTCAAACTTGGCACTAGATAACAATTATTGAGGTTCAAACTAATCCCGTAGGTAAATGTAGAGGTAACGTGCCGACAGCGACCACATCGACCTTGGAACCATTCCTGACGCGCATCGTCACCTCGTCCTTCGCCAGTCTCCATTTATTCCGCAGCTCCTGCTTTGAGTTACAAATGTGAGCAACTGCACCGGTATCAAATACCCAGGAGCTACTACGAGTACTGGTAAGGTACACGTCAATTACATGTATATCACATATACCTTTCGTTTTGCCGGCCTTCTTGTCTGTTAAGTATTTGGGGCAGTTCCGCTTCCAGTGACCACTTCCGTTGCAATAAAAACACTCAATCTCGGGCTTGGGTCCATTCTTTGGCTTCTTCCCGACAGCTTGCTTACCGGGCGCGGCAACTCCCTTGCCGTCCTTCTTACCCTTGCCTTTCTTGAACTTAGTGGTTTTATTCACCATCAACACTTGATGTTCCTTTTTGACTTCTACCTCTGCTGATTTCAGCATTGCAAATACTTCAGGAATAGTCTTTTCCATCCCCTGCATATTGAAGTTCATCACAAAGCTCTTGTAGCTCGGTGGAAGCGACTGAAGGATTCTGTCAATGACCGTGTCATCCGGGAGATTAACTCCCAGCTGAGTTAAGCGGTTATGTAATCCAGACATAGTGAGTATGTGCTCACTGACAGAACTATTTTCCTCCATCTTACAACTGAAGAACTTGTCGAAGACTTCATATCTCTCGACCCGGGCATGAGCTTGGAAAACCATTTTCAGCTCTTCGAACATCTCATATGCTCCGTGTCGCTCAAAATGCTTTTGGAGCCCCGGTTCTAAGCTGTAAAGCATGCCGCACTGAACGAGGGAGTAATCATCAGCACGTGTTTGCCAAGCGTTCATAACGTCTTGGTTCTGTGGGATGGGTGCGTCACCTAGCGGTGCTTGTAGGACATATTCTTTCTTGGCAGCTATGAGGATGATCCTCAGGTTCCGGACCCAGTCCGTATAATTGCTGCCATCGTCTTTCAGCTTGGTTTTCTCTAGGAACGCATTGAAGTTGAGGACAACGTGGGCCATTTGATCTACAAGACATATTGTAAAGATTTTAGACTAAGTTCATGATAATTAAGTTCATCTAATCAAATTATATAATGAACTCCCACTTAGATAGACATCCCTCCAGTCATCTAAGTATAACATGATCCGAGTTAACTAGGCCATGTCCGATCATCACGTGAGACGGACTAGTCAACATCGGTGAACATCTTCATGTTGATCATATCTTCTATACGACTCATGCTCGACCTTTCGGTCTTCTGTGTTCCGAGGCCATGTCTGTACATGCTAGGCTTGTCAAGTCAACCTAAGTGTTTGCATGTGTAAATCTGTCTTACACCCGTTGTATGTGAATGTTGGAATCTATCACACCCGATCATCACGTGGTGCTTCGAAACAACAAACTGTCGCAACCGTGCACAGTTAGGGGGAACACTTTCTTGAGATTATTAAGAGGGATCATCTTATTTACTACCACCGTTCTAAGTAAACAAGATGCAAAAACATGATAAACATCACATGCAATCAAATATTAATAGTGACATGATATGGCCAATATCACATAGCTCCTTTGATCTCCATCTTGGGGCTCCATGATCATCTTGTCACCGGCATGACACCATGATCTCCATCATCGTGTCTCCATGAAGTTGCTCGCCAACTATTACTTCTACTACTATGGCTAACACGTTTAGCAATAAAGTAAAGTAATTTACATGGCGTTTCTCAATGACACGCAGGTCATACAAAAAATAAAGACAACTCCTATGGCTCCTGCCGGTTTTCATACTCATCAACATGCAAGTCGTGATTCCTATTGCAAGAACATGATCTCATACATCACATATATGTCATTCATCATTCATCACAACTTTGGCCATATCACATCACAAAGCACTTGCTGCAAAAACAAGTTAGACGTCCTCTAATTGTTGTTGCATGTTTTACGTGGCTGCAATAGGGTTCTAGCAAGAACGTTTTCTTACCTACGTAATAGCCACAACGTGATTTGTCAACTTCTATTTACCCTTCATAAGGGCCCTTTTCATCGAATCCGCTCCGACTAAAGTGGGAGAGACAGACACCCGCTAGCCACCTTATGCAACTAGTGCATGTCGATCGGTGGAACCAGTCTCACGTAAGCGTACGTGTAAGGTCGGTCCGGGCCGCTTCATCCCACAATAGTGCTGAAGCAAAATAAGACTAGTAGCAGCAAGAAAGTTGACAACATCTACGCCCACAAAAAAATGTGTTCTACTCGTGCAAAGAGAACTACGCATAGACCTAGCTCATGATGCCACTATTGGGGAACGTTGCAGAAAACAAAAATTTTCCTACGGTTTCACCAAGATCCATCTATGAGTTCATATAGCAACGAGTGATCGGATTGCATCTACATACCTTTGTAGATCACGCGCGGAAGCGTTCAAAGAACGGGGATGAGGAAGTCGTACTCGACGTGATCCAAATCATCGGAGATCCTAGCGCCGAACGGACGGCACCTCCGCGTTCAACACACGTATGGTCAGCGTGACGTCTCCTCCTTCTTGATCCAGCAAGGTGGAAGGAGAGGTTGATGAAGATCCAGCAGCACGACAGCGTGGTGGTGGATGCAGGGGTCACCGCAGCAGGGCTTCGCCGTTCTACTACGAGGGAGAGAGGTGTTGCAGGGGAGAGGGAGGCGCCAAGACTCAAGGGTGCGGTTGCCCCCTCCCTCCCCCCTTTATATAGGCCCCCTAGGGGGTGCGCCGGCCCTAGGAGATGGGATCTCCTAGGGGGGGGGCGGCCAAGGGGTGGAGTGCCCCCCAAGCCAGGTGGGGCGCCCCCACCCTAGGGTTCCCAACCCTAGGTGCATGGGGTGGGCCAAGGGGGGCGCACCAGCCCACTATGGGCTGGTTCCCCTCCCCACTTTGGCCCATGGGGCCCTTCGGGATGGGTGGCCCCAGCCAGTGGACCCCCGGGACCCTTCTGGTGGTCCCAGTACAATACCGGTGACCCCCGAAACTCTCCCGATGGCCGAAACTGCACTTCCTATATATAATTCTTCACCTCCGGACCATTTCGGAACTCCTCGTGACGTCCAGGATCTCATCCGGGACTTCGAACAACTTTCGGGTTACTGCATATTCATATCTCTACAACCCTAGCGTCACCGAACCTTAAGTGTGTAGACCCTACGGGTTCGGGAGACATGTAGACATGACCGAGATTGCTCACCAGTCAATAACCAACAGCGGGATCTGGATACCCATGTTGGCTCCCACATGCTCCTCGATGATCTCATCGGATGAACCACGATGTCGAGGATTCAAGCAACCCCGTATATAATTCCCTTTGTCAATCGGTACGTTACTTGCCCGAGATTCGATCGTCGGTATCCCAATACCTCGTTCAATCTCGTTACCGGCAAGTCACTTTACTCGTACCATAATGCATGATCCCGTGACCAGACACTTGGTCACTTTGAGCTCATTGTGATGATGCATTACCGAGTGGGCCCAGAGATACCTCTCCGTCATACGGAGTGACAAATCCCAGTCTTGATCCGTGTCAACCCAACAGACACTTTCGGAGATACCCGTAGTATACCTTTATAGTCACCCAGTTACGTTGTGACGTTTGGTACACCCAAAGCACTCCTACGGTATCCGGGAGTTACACGATCTCATGGTCTAAGGAAAACATACTTGACATTGGAAAAACTCTAGCAAACGAACTATACGATCTTGTGCTATGTTTAGGATTGGGTCTTGTCCATCACATCATTCTCCTAATGATGTGATCCCGTTATCAATGACATCCCCATGTCCATAGCCAAGAAACCATGACTATCTGTTGATCAACGAGCTAGTCAACTAGAGGCTCACTAGGGACACATTGTGGTCTATGTATTCACACATGTATTACGATTTCCGGATAATACAATTAAAGCATGAATAATAGACAATTATCATGAACAAGGAAATATAATAATCATTTTATTATTGCCTCTAGGGCATATTTCCAACAAACACTTCTCAAGGGAGACGTGGAGAGACCATGTTTGCGAGGATAGGATAAACATGAAGTGAGCGTGCGGGTGAGCTGGAGAAAAGAGAGTGATAGCTACATGAAGGAGCATGCATGTGAGAGAGATGGGCGTGAAAGGAGTGAACATAAAAAGGATTCAAATATTTGAATTCGAGATGATGATACATGTAATCCATACTCAAACCAAAATTGATCTATCAAACATGCATACTCATATGAATTCACGCGCATCTATGTTATTTAATATGTAGATATTACTGATCCATACATTTTAGTAGAACATAATTTGGTTTAATTTTTTGAATTCAACCTTATGATTTTGAGATCATTGTATTTGTAAATCATATTATACATATAAAGGAGCAGAATTCTTTGTTGTGTTTTTGAAAGTATATATAAAAATGATGTATATAGAATTTTATTCCTATCAAAAATGGATCCTACGTGAAAAAATAGAATACAAACGGGATTCGAATTGAGTTGGCACGGTAAACGTGCACTCTGCAAAATTTGAACGAAGCGGGGAAAGTCGCAATAACCGCCCGAAACCAAAATCCGCGAGATGGAAATTACTACTGCCTATCCCTGCCACGCAAAACCTATCTGCTCGATTTCTATAGGTTTCAATAGGGGTAGGTTTGTAATTTCACTCAAACGTGACATAACCGCCTCTCACCCGGATTCATACACGGTGGGCGCCAAAACACAGTGTGTCCTCGGCTGAAATCGACTCCCTCCCCGATTCATACACGGTGGGCGCCAAAAACAAACTCTCGTAGGCAAATATTCGGTGTATGCGAGATTACTGTCCTATCCCCAACCGACTAATATTGCTGTGATGTAGGAAATTTGAAACGGGGGCTAAGTTTGTAAATTTCCTAGCATTTAAGACAAGCACGCCCTGAAGACATGGTTCCCCCTTCCTCTCCACCTACATTTCCCCATTCGTACTCCGTGGGCGCCAAAACACCCTCTCCACCCCAGCCTCCTCCGTCCGCCACCCCATCCACCACCGTCCTCCTCCACCATACCGGAGCTAATACCCCACCGCCGCTGTCCATTACAAGAGATCGACCTCTCTCATCTACGGCTTCGGACCGGGATCCTTGCATCCTGTCCTCTCGCTTCATCCCCGCCGTCGTCCACCTTGCCGGCGCCGCTCCTACGACCGTCTCCTCCACCACGCCCCGCCGCCACCGTCTACCCTCCTAGATCTGCTTCCACGCCGCCGACAGCCATCACTATCGCAGCATCGTCAAATTCACAACAGATGCATACATGGCGCCGCACCAGAGGCAGTACTCTTTCGTATCTTCTCAACTTATTTATCACAACAAGAAAATAGATCGCCACTGCTTTACTCTGATTTCTTGTCCATCACTTACTTGCTAGTTGAAAGCAAACATTGGTTGCGAAGTTGCCTTTGTCTGGTTTGCACCTTCAGATCCGCCATGGCATGCTCAACACTATACTCCCAATGCTTATGGTTTTCCCCTTTTATATTCCACACTAGTTAAATCACAGTAGACTAAATTTCAAAATTGGGTCAGTCGATTTTTCAGAGCTCGCCGGAGTTCGCCGGTGCGAACGAAGGGGCTCGGGTGGGGACGGTGGTTGTGGGGCGGTGGTGGTGGGGCCTCGCCGAACAAAGAAAACTCGACGCGGGTGGGGGTGGGGGTGGCGGAGGAACACAGGCGGTGGGGCCGGTGGTCCGTCCGACGGCCCGTGCGGTGTTCTGTATGGGAAGAATCAGAGATGAGGAAGAAGAAAGGTTAGGAGACATAGGATCTTCATCCAACCGCCTGAAATGGTTGACTGACCCAAATGACAAAAGTCACGCGACTTGCATGCAGACATGCCTTTATATTAAGTACCATCATCGTACCTGCTTAGCACTGCTCCTGAATCCATCAAGCTAAACAATGTGCCACTCATAATTCCAAACTTGTTGCTCAAGTACGAATCTGATATGATGCTGATATTACTAAAACAGATAACATTTAATTGGTCAGCTAATGTTCCTACTTTACTTTCGAAAAAGCACATGCACCACATATAGAGAGACAGCAGGGAGTTGCTTTCTTAATGCGCTCTGGTTCATCATGTGTGGGCACTACGCAACGAACATTTTATTATCCAAAATCTGCTTGCTCTTCTTTAGCATGTTCCTCTTCCGTTCTTCTTTAATAAGTACTCTCTCCGTTCCTAAATACAAGTCTTTGTACAGATTCCACCATGGACTACATATGGAGCAAAATGAGTGAATCTACACTCTAAAATGTATCTGGATACATCTGTATGTGATCCATAGTGGAAATCTCTACCAAGACTTATATTTTGGAATGGAGGGAGTATGATAGCAGTACAGTATGTTCCTTGTAGTGAAGATGAGGAGGGACATTTGCAGTATAGAGGTCTATACGATCGGTTGTGATGGACACTTTGAACTCTTCGGGCCTCTTTGATTCGTAGGATTTTGTAAACATGGGAATAGGATTTGTAGTGGCCTGCGCACTTGAATCCTATAAGAATAGCAAGGAAATGCAGGGAGCTGTGTCACCTTTGAGAGTTACACTGATATTAACAATACCGCACCTTCAGTTTAAGAGAGCTGGTATTTGAAGCCTTTCTAGCCGTACCGGCAATACTAGCACATATATTGCTGATTTTACTCTAATGCTTATGATTTTCCCGTTATATCTACACTATGATCTCTGTAGCTACTTTGTGTCGCACTAGCAGCAGTCCACTCTTGAAGCTACACACTGCAATGACTTACAAAATTGGCACCAAGGCATTGAGTGCCATTCTGGATGCAATGAAACTCATATGCTCCCCACCTGTTGATTCTTGTTCAGAATATGATCCTAATGACTATTCTAACCTCGAGGAGTCAAAGGCATATGGCCTATGCTATTCACCCATCAAGGTGCCTGTTCTAATTTGGCAAGGTTTTATTGATTGCACGTATCTTGCATATGTTGTCTTGCATTTCTTCTACTTTGTTGCACCGCCATCTACTTAGTTTACTCATCATATATGTCAAGATGCCATGCCCATCCATTATCAATACATATTCCATCTGTCATCATACCATGTTTTTCCACTCAAATGCCCTTCTTGTGCATCAGACATCAAAAAGGAAGAGGGTGATTGACGAACCTGAAGGAGCACCAGCAAAGTCCTTGAAAAACGTGGTTGTGCTGGAGAAATCAGACAGCACCCCACTTATATTGGCTGTACAACCGGTGACACAAAACGTAGGACCGACTCCAGCAGACTGTACCCATACTTCACTAGCCACACCACTAGCCCCACCACACAGGACCTACACTCCACCAAATGGTATGCCGATTTCAGTTGCCATAGCACCAGCCGTACCACAGAAAAATCCCACTCCAGCAAAAAGTACAGCAAGTCCACCGGCCGAAGACCTATCCCAACTGCAGAGACGACCAAATCCTGTAGATTGGAACCCCATTCTAGTTATTCCTAGTTTAAAAGACAATGCTTTCAATGTTGTTGGGGACTACGTGCACATATTCCCATCATGGGAAGATTATAGTGAAGACAAACACCATTTTCACATCTTCCTGTCCCACTCACGTGTAAGTGCTATTATTCATGGTGATTATTTTCATGTTTTCTGCTGATTGAACACATCAATGATTTATATTACATTGTTGTAAGTAGGCAAGGGTCAATCTAGATAGTCATGACGAGCAAAGCTTGCTTGCGCTTTTGAAGGAAGCATTGCAGCAGTATCGCTGTTACCTGAGGAAATCACACTTTGATGGCAAGTCTATAAATGAATTCCTGGTGAAGTCTCATGTGCTAAATTTAGAAGACATTGAATGGAAAAACCTTGTTATGCATTGGTCTCATTTCGAGAATGAGGTACTGCCTATGATATCTTATGACAATTTGAACTTCTACTTTTTCGCATGTGCCTTACAAATCTTTTTTGCAGGAAACCTGCTCGAAAAGAAATTCCGGTTTGAAAAAAACGACATGATATCTCAAATATGCTGCCTGCTGCTTTGCTCTTGTTAGTACCTGTTGTCCTGTATCACTATACTTGCATACATACCTAGTTCATTATGTGACAGCAGTATGCATGATAGCATGCTTATCAATTGTTCGCTCCAAATTATCTGATATGTATGAATGGTTACATTAGTGTAGAATATATCCAATGCCAATGAATTTTTTTAGCTCAACATTGTTCTTGTAAGTACTTGTTGTCCTTTATCAGTGTACTTATATTGACAGGTAGTTGTTCATGTACCATCACTCTACAGCTTATTTTCCTTTGCCCTCCATTTTCTACACATAAGATCTATATTTACTCTTACCATAAGGTTGGATAACACCGATGGTACTGAAGAAGTTTAGCTCTGCATTGCTCTTGGCTGTACCTTTTGCCTGTATCGCTGTACTTACATTTATATCTACTTGGTTATGTAGCATCACTCTTCATCTTATCTTAAATATTCTCCATTTTTTCTTATATTATCACATCTATATTTGCTCTTAACAAAATGTAGAATAAAGGCAATGGTTATGAAGAAGATTTTGTGGCAAACTTCTTGAATTGCCCCCCATCAGCATGGACAAGGGCTTTATAGAGCCTGCCTTCACCAATAATGTAAGTTTGTCCTTCTCGGGCCTTCAAACTTTGTTGTGTATATTTGGTTAGGCATGACTGCAACAGCTGCTTATTTTTGGTGTTTGCATCAAATTGCATGTTTAAAGTTTATTATGTACTTGATAAACAAAAGTTTGTCCTTCTCAATTTAAGTTTTCAGTTGTACAACCAAGTTCCTTCTTCATACCATGTAAATTAAACTATACAGAGCAAGTGATCTTATTTTGCCAATCTAAAATGGGATAAATTGACAGCACACTAACCATTGATACTTATGAGTTCTTGATCTGTAATCCAGTGGTGTCGTCAAGCTGCCAACTCCTTCACAATGTCATTTCCTGCCATGTCTTGACCTGAACAATACCATATTGTGTTAATGCTATTTTAAACTGTGTCACTTTATTCGTCAGTAAGAAATGTGATGAATTGTCAGCACTGATACTTATAGAGAAGGACCGATTTGGAAACTCAGGATGAGGTAACCTGTGCTAATACCTCTGCTATCTTCAAGAATGCTTGGTGGCAGTATCAGAATTACCTGAAGAAAACGCACTTCACCGGCAAAGAAACTCATCAAATTCCCTTACGTTCTCCTGAGACACATTTACTGGAGGATGACTGGGAACACCTTGTTTTATACTGGTCCGAAACCAAGAATGTGGTAAGGTTCCATTCTTGCGTCTTACTGTACTCTGTTCATGTAGAACAAGTGCCTAAACCTGAAGAACAACCGTTCTAATTTAAGATTCCATTGCTATGATAGTTCAAAAAAGCGCTAGGCGTTAATAGCACGTTTTGCCACCGCCTTGCGCTTTACTGACCAAAGTGCATGCTTATGCGCAGTTATGCACAGATTAAGCGTAGTTATGCGTAATGCGTTTTGCCAATTCCTAGAGCCTAGGCGCGCTTATAGACCTTTGTCCTGAAGAAGTTTACAATGCGTTTTGCCAATGCGAAGTTTGGTCCCTTTTTAACTATGATTGCTATCGTGCATACTGCTTTGCTCTTGTATCACTGTATTTACTCATACAAACTTATTTTTAAATTGAAGGATCCAATCGAAACTCCAATGGCATAGCAGGTATGTTCATGCATGTTTCTTTAACAGATTTGCTCTTATCAATAGCTCTGTTGATTTCAATTTCAATTGTGTATACAGTTGACTTCTCATATCATGCACATTACTAGCATCACAACAGAGCCAATTGTGTTGTTGTACATGTAGACCCGTGGTACCCATCTGAAATCTTGTTGTACCGTGTAGTTTCGCACGCTTTGTATTCTTTCACTGCTGCTTTGTCTTGAACTGATATTATTTGAACTGTGTCTCTATTTTGATTTGGCAAGACAATGTAGTGACCATAGGACATAGATATATATTTGTTTGATGCTTTTATTATGTACTAGTACTTGGCAATAGAAGACTTGGTAGTTTAATCTTGTCCACCTTACTAATGAACTGGATCACCAAAATGAGTTTCATATACTAGTACATGCTAAACCTGTTATGTGTCTGCTTGTTTCTTCTTTTAGAATGCTGGCAGAATGTTGGAGAAGAGTGCCTTATTAAGCAATGGTAAAGGAAGTAATGCAGATAAGGTTCAGGATAGTGACACATCCTTGTTGGTCTCCAACAAAGCTAATAAAATAGCTAAGGAAGACTATCTCGAAGACAATGATACAACCCCAAAGTCCTATCTTGGTTTAGTGTTCGAGTTACTGGCCACTACCGCTTGCACAAGCTATTCAAACTCACTGTCTGAATTAATTCGGTTTCTTGAGTCTCAACTACAAGCTGAAAGACATCGATCAGCTGTGCTGCGACAAGAAGTGGAAGGACTGCGGAAGTCCTTGGAGCATTCAGATGCATACTTTCTAGTGCAAAAACAAGTGTTGGAGGATTTTAGCGCCAAACATGACAAAGCTAATAAGCTTGCTAAGCTTATTGCCAGCATGGTGGATACCCAGGATAATGTTTCTTGAGCTCTTCTGAAGTTGTTTTAGCTATGCTCTTGTTTTGCTGCCACGTTTATTTGCACTGGTGGCCAATTTTGACGGCCAATGTATGTAATATGCCGCTTTGTTCCCTATAGTTGCACTGGTGGTGAACTTTGATGCCCAGTGGATGTAATATGTGTAATAGAGGTAATAGGCTACCGTTAATTGCTTGCTTATTTATTTCCTTATTGTCTTCTTTAGTTGTTTGCTTGTAGTCACCGCAGTTCTTTTTCTGTGTTTTTCTAGTGGCCACAATAACCTATTTTTGGAAACTAGGCCAAAATAATCATGGCAACACACAGACTATTGTAACCATGGGCCTCCTGCGGGCCGTATGATCCATGGGCCTTCTACGGGCCGTAGGATCATTGGCCTTCTATACGGGCCGTAGGATCCATGGGCCTTCTACGGGCCGTACGATCCATGGGCCTTCTACGGGTCGTACGATCCATGGGCCTTCTACGGGGCATATCATCATTTCACCAATCATGGGCCGTACTATTCGTGGACCATAACAGGCCATTAATAGGCCGTATTTGATAACTCTATGAAAACAGCCCAACGGGTTTTTTTGACATGAAAACGGCCCAACGTATTAACGGGCCACAAACGGGCCGACTGTAACCACGGGCTGAATTTGGCCCACAAGCAGAAAATGACAGTAACGGGCCGTAAGTAACCGAATGCTGGAAATGAGCCCAAGAATAAATGGGCCCTTAGAAGGCCGAAAGATAACCTAGGCTGGAAATGGCCCAATGGAATAATGGGCCATTAATGGGTATGGAGTGATACACTGTTCATTACGGGCCAGTTTCACCACGGGCCGTTAATGGGCCAAGAGTTACAAAGGGCCTCATATGGGCCAAAAGACATCATGGGCCATACATGGATCGGAAGTTAAAACGGGCTGGAATCATATTTGGACGGCCCAGATGACGATATACTGGGCCTAATTCGGAGAGGTCGTAACAGGCCCTGGGTTAGTGGGCTGTAAATGGGCTATATGCGAACAAACCGTTAACAGGCTTTCCGTGGGCCGGCCCGCCACCTTTTGACCAAGTCAAACGGGTTGACCTTTTCACAGGAATGGGCCTCTATTGGGCCGTGCCACGTGTCGACGTATCATAGGCGCCCTGGGTCCAATGAGTGGATGACATCTATCCCAACGGTGAGCCGACACGTGTTTCCTCCAGCCAATGATGATTTCACTGATAGAAAATCCCCATTGGTCGGGGATGTTAACGGGTTATAGGATCCAAAACCGGACCCGATAGCTTAACGGTGTTCCGTTACGGTTGATGCCACGTGTCAGTCACCCTTGACGAAAGCACTTCTGTGACGCGCGATTTATCGTCATGGAAGTGGACACTTCTATGATGATAATTTTGGTAATGTCATGGAACACTTCTACGACAACACAGGTATGACTATCTTGATTCTGTCATAAAATCATCATGGATGTACATGCATGACAAAAAACGTGACCTACTGTGACAAACACGTATCATCACGGAAGTGTATTTTTTTGTAGTGTAGGCACCACATCTAAACTGTACATTATTCTATATTGAAAACACACTCACCCCTTCCCAATGTACATCTGATTGCTCTCTGACTATAGCGCCAGAAAAGCTCCTGTCTGCTAGGACTATGTCGGTATTTCCCCAAAGAGGAAGGGATGATGCAGCACAACGACGGTAGGTATTTCCCTTAGTGACGAAACCAAGGTTATGAAACTAGTAGGAGAACCGATCAACACAACATAAGCAGCACCTGCACACAAATAACAACACCTCGCAACCCGGCATGTTAAAGGGGTTGTCAATCCCTTTCGGGTAACGATGCCAGAAAATTGTAGTAGATTGAAATAATAGATCACGAATAAAATAAAGTGCAGCAAAGTATTTTTGTATTTTTGGTTTAATAGATCTGAATAAAAATGCAAAGAAAAGTAGACCGCAAACAAATATATGAGGAAGAAGACCTAGGGGCCATAGGTTTCACTAGTGGCTTCTCTCAAGAAAGATAGGAAACAGTGGGTAAACAAATTACTGTTGGGCAATTGATAGAACCTCAAATAATTATGACGATATCCAGGCAATGATCATTACATAGGCATCACGTCCAAGATTAGTAGACCGACTCCTGCCTGCATCTACTACTATTATTCCACACATCGACCGCTTTCCAGCATGCATCTAGCGTATTAAGTTCGTGGAAAAACAGAGTAATGCAATAAGAATGATGACTATAGACAAGATCCGTTTATCTATTGCATATATATAGATCCCATCTTTTTATCCTTAGTAGCAACGATACATACGTGTCGGTTCCCTTTCTGTCACTGGGATCAAGACCGTAAGATCGAACCCACTATCGGGCACCTCTTCCCATTGCAAGATAAATAGATCAAGTTGGCCAAACAAAACCCAAATATCAGAGAAGAAATACAAGTCTATAAGAGATCATGCATATAAGAGATCAAAGAAACTCAAATAACTTTCATGGATATAAAAAGATATGACTAATCATAAACTCAAAGTTCATCAGATCCCAACAAACACACCGCAAAAGAGTTACATCATATGGATCTCCAAGAGACAATTGTATTGAGAATCAAGAGAGAGAGAGACATGAAGCCATCCAGCTACTAACTACAGACCCGAAGGTCTACAAAGAACTACTCACGCATCATCAAAGAGGCACCAATGGAGGTGGTGAACCCCATCCGGGATGGTGTCTAGATTGGATCTGGTGGCTCTGGATTCTGCGGCGGCTGGATGAATATTTCGTTGACTCCCCTAGGGTTTTGGGAATATTTGGGTATTTATAGAGCAAAGAGGTGGTCCGGGGGGCACCCAAGGTGGCACAACCCACCAGGGCGCGCCTGGGCCTCCTGGCGTGCCCTGGTGGGTTGTCCCCTCCTCGGGACTCCCCCCAGGTGCAACCATGGCCCAACATGTTCCTTCTTGTACATAAAAAATCTCTGTAAAGTTTCGTGGCATTTGGACTCCGTCTGATATTGATTTTCTGTGATGTAAAAAACAGGGAAAAACATGAACTGGCACTTGGCACTATGTCAATAGGTTAGTACCAAAAAATGATATAAAATGACTATAAAATAATTATAAAACATCCAAGATTGATAATATAACAGCATGGAAGAATAAAAAATTATAGATACGTTGGAGACGTATCAGCATCCCCAAGTTTAACTCCTACTCGTCCTCGAGTAGGTAAGTGATAAAAACAGAATTTTTGATGTGGAGTGCCATTTAACATGTCATATCATATTATTTTCTTTATAGCATGGACAATTGGACTTTTTATGTGATTCAAAGCAATAGTCTAGTGTTGACATAATAATTTAGATACTCAAGCATAGCAACAAGCAACCATGTCTTTCAAAATATCAATGCTAAAATAAGTTATCCCTAGCCCACTCAAACATTGATCCATTCATGAAACACATTCGAATATTAGCTACACCAATACTTAAGTACAATCATATTGCCACCTAGTTGGTGCTTTTTATGAGACAAGATGGCGAATCAATTTTAAAATAAAAATTGCATAAAGTAAAAGAAAGGCCCTTCACGGAGGGAAGTAGGAATTTGTAGAGGTGTGAGAGCTCAAAGCGAAAAATTAGAGATAAAAACATTTTGGGAGGTGTATCCATCCCACCAACGACAACGACTTAGAGTTCCCAATACTTTCTAGGCATAGATATATCATAGGAAGTTCCCAAACAGAAAATAAAGTTTATGCCTTTTTCCACCATAACTTTCACTTTCCATGGCTAACCGTATCCACGGGTGCCCTCCATACCAACACTTTCCAAGGAATTTATTATTTGACAACATAAAGTAAATTCAATTTTTTTGCATTTTAGGACTGGGCATCCCTAATACCTTTGCCTTACTCTTGTGCAATGACAAATGAATAAACACTCATCTTGAGAATAACACATCTAGCATGGAAAATATTAGCCACCCCTCACCGCTCCGCGAGCGAAGCAAACACACGAAAGAGAAGTTTATTTTGAAAATTAGAGATGGCACATGCAAATTTTCTTAGAACGGCAAAATAATACCGCATATAGGTAGATATAGTGGACTCATGTGGCAAAACTAGGTTAAAGGTTTTTGGATGCACAAGTAGTGATCATACTTAGTGCAAAATGAAGGCTAGCAAAAGATTGGGAAGCGACCAACTAAGAAATGAATAATCTCATATGAAAGAATTAAGCATAATTAACACCGAATAATGCACCATAAGTAGGATATAATTTCATTGCATGACTATTGACTTTCATACTTGCATAGGGAATCACAAACCTTAACACCAGTATTCTTACTAAAGCATAATTACTCACCAACATAACTCACATATCACATCATCATATCTCAAAAGTATTACTAAGAATCAAGTTTATTTTGTCCAATGATCTTCATGCCATTTTTCTTTTCTTTATCCTTCTTGGACATCTATCACTTTGGGACTAATTTTCATGTGTTGCTTTTCATACGCTCAAACAAATATAAGTGAAGATCATGAGCATAACAATTTTCTTTCTCTCAAAATAATTTAAGTGAAGCAAGAGAGAATTTCTACAAAATTTTACTAACTCTCAAATAAATATAAGTGAAGCAAGAGAGCATTTCTTCAAAAATACTAAGCACAGCGTGCTCAAAAATATATAAGTGAAGCACTAGAGCAAGTCTGTTGCTCATAAAAAATTTAAGTGAAGCAGAGAGAGCAACTCTAACAAGTCATGACATAATTTTGACTCTCTCAAATAGGTGTGTCCAGCAAGGATTGATGACTTAAAACACAAAATAAAACAGTAAAAGACACATATCATACAAGACGCTCCAAGCAAAACACATATCATGTGACGAATAAAAATATAGTCTCGAGTAAAATACCGATAGTTGTTGGAAGAAAGCGAGGATGCCACTCGGGTGCATCCCCAAGCTTAGTTGGTTGCTCATTTTTGGATAATAGCTTGGGATTCCGGGACATCCCCAAGCTTAGGCTCTTCCATCCTTCCTTCATCCACCGTAAGATAACCCAAAGCTTGAAAACTTCAATCACACAAAACTCAACAAAACCTTCGTGAGATCCGTTAGTATAAGAATAATAAACACTACTATAAGTGCTATATCAAACCAATTCATGTTTTGTTTTTGTATTATATCTACTATATTCCAACTTTTCTATGGCAAAAACTCATCAAAGAAAACCATAGAGCCATCAAAATAAGCACACAACACAAAGAAAACAGAATCTTGTCAAAACATAACAGTCTGTAGTAATCTGACTATTTTGAATACTTATGTAACTCCAAAAATTCTGAAAAATTAGGACAGCCTGAGAATTTTGTATATTGATCTACTGCAAGTGGAATCGGTATCTTATCGCTCTCTGGTAAAAAATGAAATTAATTTCGTGAGCATAAAAGTTTCTGTTTTTTAGCAAGATCAAACAACTATCACCCAAAAAGATCCTAAAGGCTTTATTTGGCACAAACACTAATTAAAACACAAAAATCACAATCATAACAGTAGCATAATTGTGCTAACACACAAAAACAGGAAGCAAAAAGCAAAAATAAATTTTATTCATTGGGTTGCCTCCCAACAAGCGCTATAGTTTTACGCCCTTAGCTACACGTAAAGCAAGGATCTAAGTTTTGTCATCTTTGGTTCAAGATCCATAAGATGCCCTCATGATTGATTCCTAGGGTATCTTAATTCTAGTTCTAGGAAAGTGTTCCATACCCTTCCTCAAAGGAAATTGGAACTTAATATTGCCTTCTTTCATATCAATCACGACACCGATAGTGCGTAAAACGGTCTACCAAGATAATTGGGCAAGACGGATTGCAATCAATATCAAGAACAATAAAATCTATGGGCACATAATTTATATTTGCAAGAATAATAACATCATTAATTCTTCCCATAGGCTTCTTAATAGTAGAATCTGCCAAGTGCAAATTTAAAGAGCATGATTCAAGATCGGTAAGACCAAGCACATCACATAAAGATTTCGGAATTGTAGAAACACTAGCACCTAAGTCACACAAAGCAAAACACTCATAATTTTTAATCTTGAATTTGATAGTAGGTTCCCATTCATCATGCAATTTTCTAGGAATTGAACCTGCTAATTCCAGTTTTTCTTCAAGAGCTTTCATCATAGCATCAACAATATGTTTAGTAAAAGCTTTATTTTGTTCATAAGCATGGGGTGAATTTATCATGGATTGCAACTAAGAAATACAATCAATCAAAGAGCAACTATGATAATTGAAGTCTTTGTAATCCAAAAGAGTGGGCACATCACTGGTTAAAGTATTGACCTCTCCAAACCCATTTTCATCAGTTTTTTCAACAAGATTTTCACCCTCCGAAATATTGGGACGCCTTCTACCTCAAGTTGACTCTTCTCCAGTCCCTTTTTTCATCAATCTTAACTTTACTAAACAAGGAATCAATAGAAGAAACAACAATCATTTTAAGATCTTCATCACTTTTATCCTGTAGTGAGATTGGTTTAGCGGCCATTTGATTTACTAGAGTAGCTTGTGCATCGGATATTTTTCCTAGCAAACTTTCATCAAAAGCATACTTAGATTTGAGATTGCAAACTTCTTTACTAATATTCTCAAGTTGTTTTGTAATAGCTTTAGCACGACGGAGTGTTCCTTAAGTTCTTTAGTAAAATACTTATTATGCTCAAATTGTGTAGTCATATATTCCGTAGTACTTTTCTTAATTTCAGGCAAAATATATGGGTAAGGAACATCATAATATTTTCTTTGAGGCATCATGACTACGCAAACAAGAACGCACACAAAAATAGATCTGGTAAGAAAACGGCGAACGAGAAAGAGAGGTGAATAAAATGACAAATTTTTGTGAAGTGGGGGAGAGGAAAACAAGAGGCAAATGGAAAATAATGTAAATTGCGAGGAGATGAGATTTGTGATTAGGAACCTGTTTATGAAGAAGATCCTCCCCGGCAACGGCGCCAGAAATTCCTTTTGATCGCTCTCTGACTACAGCGCCACAAAAGCTCCTATCTGCTAGGACTATGTCGGTATTTCCCCAAAGAGGAAGGGATGATGCAGCACAACGACGGTAGGTATTTCCCTCAGTGAAGAAACCAAGGTTATCGAACCAGTAGGAGAACCAAGCAACACAATGTAAACAACACCTGCACACAAATAACAACACATCTCAACCCGACGTGTTAAAGGGGTTGTCAATCCCTTTCGGGTAACGATGCCAGAAAATTGTAGTAGATTGAAATAATAGATCGCAAATAAAATAAAGTGCATCAAAGTATTTTTTTTATTTTTGGTTTAATACATCTGAATAAAAATGCAAAGGAAAAGTAGATCGCAAGAAAATATATGAGGAAGAAGACCCCGGGGCCGTAGGTTTCACTAATGGCTTCTCTCGAGAAAGATAGCAAACAATGGGTAAACAAAATACTATCGGGCAATTGATAGAACCTCAAATAATTATGACGATATCCAGGCAATGATCATTACATAGGCATCACGTCCAAGATTAGTAGACCGACTCCTGCCTGCATCTACTACTATAACTCCACACATCAACCGCTATCCAACATGCATCTAGTGTATTAAGATCATGGAAAACGGAGTAATGCAATAAGAACGATGACATGATGTAGACAAGATCCGTTTATCTATTGCGTAGATATAGATCCCATCTTTTTATCCTTAGTAGCAACGATACATATGTGTCGGTTCCCTTTCTGTCACTGGGATCAAGCACCGTAAGATCAAACCCACTACCGGGCACCTCTTCCCATTGCAAGATAAATAGATCAAGTTGGCCAAACAAAACCCAAATATCGGAGAAGAACTACGAGGCTATAAGAGATCAAAGAAAATCAAATAACTGTCATGGATATAAAAAGATATGACTGATCATAAACTCAAAGTTCATCAGATCCCAACAAACACACCGCAAAAGAGTTACATCATATGGATCTCTAAGAGACCATTGTATTGAGAATCAAGAGAGAGAGAGAGAGATGAAGCCATCTAGCTACTAATTACGGACCCGAAGGTCTACAAATAACTACTCACGCATCATCGGAGAGGCACCAATGGAGGTGGTGAACCTGTTGGGGAACACAGTAATTTATAAAAAAAATCCTACACACACGCAAGATCATGGTGATGCGTAGCAATGAGAGGGGATAGTGTTGTCTATGTACCCTCATAGACCGTAAGCGGAAGCGTTATGACAACGCGGTTGATGTAGTTGTACGTCTTCACGATCGACCAATCCTAGTACCGAAAGTATGACACCTCCGCGATCTGCACATGTTCGGCTCGGTGACGTCCCACGAACTCACGATCCAGTAGAGTGTCGAGGGAGAACTTCGTCAGCACGACGGCGTGATGACGGTGATGATGATGCTACCGGAACAGGGCTTCACCTAAGCATCGCTACGATATGACCGAGGTGGATTATGGTGGAGGGGGGCACCGCACACAGCTGGAAACAATCAACTTGTGTGTTCTAGGGTGCCCCTACCACCGTATATAAAGGAGCAAGGGGGGAGGCTGGCCGGCCCTAGTGGCGCACCAAGGGAGGAGGAATCCTCCTCCTAGTAGGAGTAGGATTCCTCCTTTCCTAGTCCTACTAGGAGGAGAAGAGTCCTACTAGGAGGAGAAGGGGAGGGAAGGAAGGGAGAGGAAGAGGAGAAGGAAAGGGGGGTGCGCCCCCCTCCCTAGTCCAATTCGGACTCCCTATAGGGAGGGGGCGCGGCTGCCCCTTGTGGGCTGCCTCCCCTCTTCCCTATGGCCCATGAAGGCCCAACTTTCCCCGGGGGGTTCCGGTAACCCTCTAGCACTCCGGTTTTCTTCGAAATCACCCAGAACACTTCCGGTGTCCGAATATAGCCATCCAATATATCAATCTTTATGTATCGACCATTTAGAGACTCCTCGTCATGTCCGTGATCAAATCTGGGACTCCGAACTACCTTCAGTACATCAAAACACAAAAACTCATAATACCGATAGTCACCGAACGTTAAGCGTGCGGACCCTACGGGTTTGAGAACTAAGTAGACATGACCGAGACATGTCTCCAGTCAATAACCAATAGCGGAACCTGGATGTTCATATCGGCTCCCACATATTCTACGAAGGTCTTTATCGGTCAAACTGCATAACGATATATGTTGTTCCCTTTGTCATCGGTATGTTACTTGCCCGAGATTCGATCGTTGGTATCTCAATACCTAATTCAATCTCGTTACAGGGAAGTTTCTTTACTCGTTCCGTAATGCATCATCTCGTAACTAACTCATTAGTCAAATTTCTTGCAAGGCTTATGTGATGTGCATTACCGAGAGGGCCCAGAGATACCTCTCCGATACTCGGAGTGACAAATCCTAATCTTGATCTATGCCAAGTCAACAAACACCATCGGAGACACCTGTAGAGCATCTTTATAGTCACCCAGTTATGTTGTGACGTTTGATAGCACACTAAGTGTTCCTCCGGTATTCGGGAGTTGCATGATCTCATAGTCACAGGAACATGTATAAGTTATGGAGAAAGCAACAACAACAAACTAAACGATCATCATGCTGAGATAACGGATGGGTCAAGTCAATCACATCATTCCATAATGATGTGATATCGTTAATCAAATGACAACTCATGTCTATGGTTAGGAAACATAACCATCATTGATTCAAAGAGCTAGTCAAGTAGAGGCATACTAGTGACACTCTATTTGTCTATGTATTCACACATGTACTAGGTTTCTGGTTAATACAATTATAGCATGAATAATAAACATTTATCATGATATAAGGAAATATAAATAACAACTTTATTATTGTCTCTAGGGCATATTTCCTTCAGTCTGCCACTTGCACTAGAGTCAATATTCTGGATTACATTGTAATGATTCTAACACCCATGGAGTCTTGGTGCTGATCATGTTTTGCTCGTGAGAGAGGCTTAGTCAACGGGTCTGCAACATTCAAATCCATATGTATCTTGCAAATCTCTATGTCTCCCTCCTTGAATTGATCGCGGATGGAATTGAAGCGTCTCTTGATGTGCTTGGTTCTCTTGTGAAATCTGGATTCCTTTGCCAAGGCAATTGCACCAGTATTGTCACACAATATTTTCATTGGACCCGATACACTAGGTATGACACCTAGATCGGATATGAACTCCTCCATTCGCTGCTGTCGAAGCAGCTATGTACTCCATTTCACATGTAGATCCCGCCACAACGCTCTGCTTGGAACTACACCAACTGACAGCTCCACCATTTAATCAAAATGTGTATCCGGTTTGTGACTTAGAGTCATCCGGATCAGTGTCAAAGCTTGCATCGACGTAACCATTTATGATGAGCTCTTTGTCAACTCCATATACAAGAAACATATGCTTAGTCCTTTTCAGTTATTTCAGGATGTTCTTGACCGCTGTCCAGTGATCCACTCCTAGATTACTTTGGTACCTCCATGCTAAACTGATAGCAAGGCACACATCAGGTTTGGTACACAACATTGCATACATGATAGAGCATATGGCTGAAGCATAGGGAACACCTTCCATTTTCTCTCTATCTTCTGCAGTGGTCGGGCATTGAGTCTGACTCAACTTCACACCTTGTAACACAGGCAAGAACCCTTTCTTTTCTTGATCCATTTTGAACTTCTTCAAAACTTTATCAAGGTATGTACTTTGTGAAAGTCCAATTAAGCGTCTTGATCTATCTCTATAGGTCTTGATGCCCAATATATAAGCAGCTTCACCGAGGTCTTTCATTGAAAAATTCTTATTCAAGTATCCTTTTATGCTATTCAGAAATTCAGTATCATTTTCGATCAACAATATGTCATCTGCATATAATATCAGAAATGCTATAGATCTCCCACTCACTTTCTTGTAAATACAGGCTTCTCGAAAAGTCTGTATAAAACCACATGCTTTGATCACTCTATCAAAGCGTGTATTCCAACTCCGAGAGGCTTGCACCAGTCCATAAATGGATCGCTGGAGCTTGCACACTTTGTTAGCACCTTTTGGATCGACAAAACCTTCTGGTTGCATCATATACAACTCTTCTTTAAGATATCCATTAAGGAATGCAGTTTTGACATCCATTTGCCAAATTTCATAATCATAAAATGCAGCAATTGCTAACATGATTCGGACGGACTTAAGCATCGCTATGGGTGAGAAGGTCTCATTGTAGTCAATTCCTTGAACTTGTCGAAAACCTTTTGCAACAAGTCGAGCTTTGTAGAGAGTAATATTACCGTCAGTGTCAGTCTTGTTCTTGAAGATCCATTTATTCTCTATGGCCTGCCGATCATCGGGCAAGTCAACCAAAGTCCACAATTTGTTCTCATACATGGAGCCCATTTTAGATTTCATGGCCTCAAGCCATTTTGCAGAATCTGGGCTCATCATTGCTTCCTCACAGTTCATAGGTTCGTCATGGTCAAGTAACATGACTTCCAAAACAGGATTACCGTACCACTTGATACGTCTCCAACGTATCTATAATTTTTGATTGTTCCATGCTATTATATTATCCATCTAGGATGTTTTATATGCATTTATATGGTATTTTATATGATTTTTGGGACTAACCTATTAACCTAGAGCCCAGTGCCAGTTTCTGTTTTTCCTTGTTTTTGAGTAACGCAGAAAAGGAAAACCAAACGAAGTCCAGTTGACCTGAAATTTCACGGAGATCATTTTTGGACCAGAAGAAGCCCACAGAGTATCAAAGATGGGCCAGAGGAGTCCCGAGGCCACCATGAGGGTGGGGAGCGGGCCCTACCCCCTGGGTGCGCCCCTACCTCATGGCCGCCTCGGGGATCCCCCTGATTTGTTCTCGACTCCAACACCTCTTATATATACCCAAACTTCCAGAAAACAACCTAGATCGGGAGTTCCACCGCTGCAATCCTTTGTAGCCACTGAAAACCAATCTAGACCCGTTCCGGCACCCTGCCGGAGGGGGGAATCCCTCTCCGGTGGCCATCTTCATCATCCCAACGCTCTCCATGATGAGAGGCAGTAGTTCACCCTCGGGGCTGAGGGTATGTACCAGTATCTATGTGTTTGATCTCTCTCTATCTCTTGTGTTCTTGATTTGGCACGATCTTGATGTATCGCGAGCTTTGCTATTATAGTTGGATCTTATGATGTTTCTCCCCCTCTACTCTCTTGTGATGAATTGAGTTTTCCCTTCGAAGTTATCTTATCGGATTGAGTCTTTAAGGATTTGAGAACACTTGATGTATGTCTTGCATGTGCTTATCTGTGGTGACAATGGTATATCACGTGATCCACTTGATGTATGTTTTGGTGATCAACTTGCGAGTTCCGTGACCTCATGAACTTATGCATAGGGGTTGGCACACGTTTTCGTCTTGACTCTCTGGTAGAAACTTTGGGGCACTCTTTGAAGTTCTTTGTGTTGGTTGAATAGAGGAATCTAAGATTGTGTGATGCATATCGTATAATCATACCCACGGATACTTGAGGTGACATTGGAGTATCTAGGTGATATTAGGGTTTTGGTTGATTTGTGTCTTAAGGTGTTATTCTAGTACGAACTCTAGGATAGATTGAACGGAAAGAATAGCTTCGTGTTATTTTACTACGGACTCTTGAATAGATCGATCAGAAAGAATAACTTTGAGGTGGTTTCGTACCCTACAATAATGTCTTCGTTTGTTCTCCGCTATGAGTGACTTTGGAATGGCTCTTTGTTGCATGTTGAGGGATTGTTATATGATCCAATTATGTTATTATTGTTGAGAGAACTTGCACTAGTGAAAGTATGAACCCTAGGCCTTGTTACCTAGCATTGCCATACCGTTTTCGCTCACTTTTATCACTTGCTACCTTGCTGTTTTTATATTTTTAGATTACAAAAACCTATATCTACCATCCATATTGCACTTGTATCACCATCTCTTCGCCGAACTAGTGCACCTATACAATTTACCATTGTATTGGGTGTGTTGGGGACACAAGAGACTCTTTGTTATTTGGTTGCAGGGTTGTTTGAGAGAGACCATCTTCATCCTACGCCTCCCACGGATTGATAAACCTTAGGTCATCCACTTGAGGGACATTTGCTACTGTCCTACAAACCTCTGCACTTGGAGGCCCAACAACGTCTACAAGAAGAAGGTTGTGTAGTAGACATCAAGCTCTTTTCTGGCGCCGTTGCCAGGGAGGTTAACGCTTGAAGGTATATCTTTAGATCTTGTAAACGAATCTTTTTGTTTCTTGTTTTATCACTAGTTTAGTCTATAAAAGAAAATTACAAAAAAATGGAATTGAGGGTACCTCATATGCTTCATCTTTTTAATATCTTTCATGAAGATAAGGATTCACATAATTGTGCCAAAATGCTAGAAGAAGAATGCATTAAAATGTTTGGCACTAAATCTTTGAACGATAAGCGTGATTGCAATGTTGTTAGTACGAACTCCTTGAATATCCATAGTACTAATGATGATTGCACTAGTCATGATGAAAATATCTCATATAAGCATGTCTTGTGGAGTGCATAGAGTTTGCAAGTACACACCAAATAGGGAAGATAGATTTTGCAAGAGGCATAAGTATTTAGAAACTAAATGGTTGCAAGAAAGGCTAGATGTTTGTGCTAAAAATTTAAATTTTCTTAGCCATCCTTGTGAACTTTGCAATGAACGTGGTCATTTAAATATCCAATGCAAATTGTTTCATGATCGAACCGTGTCCAAAAATTGTGATGACTTGATTTCCCTTGCGCATCATAATGAACTTAGTTTGCTTCTGGGTTTTGAAGAAATGAAACGTATAACTAAGGATATTCCAGAATTTGTCCTTGATAAAGTTCTTGATTTTGATTTAGAGGAAATTTATATGTATTGTGCGGTGAATTGCATTGAAAATCCTTATATTGCCAATTACATAAAGACAAGAAAACAAATAGAAGATGAAGAGAATACTAATGAAAGGGAAGAGACTTCCCAATATCCTCCTATTATTTCTTATGATGAATGAGGTAACGAGGAGGAGCCTTCTATTCAACCAATCTCATTAATAAGGAGCTCCAAAAGGAGGATTGAACCCACACATGATGTGAAGAAGAGAAAGAAAAGACAGAGAAGCAAAGGTAAAAAGGTATCTCTCCCAAATGATGTTGCTCCTATTACTCATTCTGATGATGATAATTGTTATACTATTGGTGCTATCCATACAATTAATGATGAGAGTGATTATGCTTATGATATGCAAAGGCCCAAGCTTGGGGATGCTATATTTGATGAGAATGACATGTTTGAGAATGTAGTTGCTGCAATTAATGTTTGTTCCAAGCTTGGGGATGTTATGTTTCATGAAGATGATATATTTAACCTCCCAAGTTTTGATATGCAAATTTATTATGATGATAGCATGCCTCCTATTTATGATGGTTATATTGATGAAAGTGGGTTTGGAAGAGTGGCGACTTTAGGAAGTAATGATCCCACTATTTTGGAGGGTGTTGAATCTTATTTTGACAATTATGAAAGTGGATTTGGAGAGGTCATGACTTTTATTTAGTAATGATTCCACTACTAGGGAAAAGCCTATACACAGAATTTTACTAGTAGTGCTGTACAAAATCAAGCGCTGCTGCTACTTAGTAGCAGCGCGCATAAATAAACCACGCTACTGCTATGACTTTAGCAGTAGCGCATACTAGCGAAAAGTGCTGCTGCTACGTTTGAACTGGGCGCACATGGCTACCCCAACCTAGCAGTAGCGCGTATAATGGCCCAACGCTACTGCTAATCTCCTTAGCTACAGCGTGTATTCCAGAATGCCTTGTAGCTAACGTAGCAGCAGCGCCCTTTCAGGAACGCGCTACTGGTACTTCTGACTTAACCACGCGGTTCGTCCTTCCCCACGGCCACTTCATCCCCCAAATCAACTCCACTCTCGCCGCTGCCGTCGCCCCTCAGCCGCCGCGCGCTCTCCCCATGCCGCCCCCGACCCCAGATTCAACGCCGGCCCCGCCCCCGACCTCAACTCCGCCCGGGACGC
>NC_041382.1:533426661-533451920 GCF_002162155.2 Triticum dicoccoides | reverse complement strand
CCCGGAGCCCCGACCATGACCTCGACGCCGCCTGCCCCTCCCTCGTCGCAGGCACCCGAGGTGAGCACGCCTGCTCCTCCCTCTCCCCTACCTCTGCCTAGGGTTTCTACCTCCATCAAATTAGGTAGGGTGGAAACAAATCGGATGCGGATGCGGCTCAAATGAGTTAGGGTTCATGTAAGGGTGGAAACGAATCAAATTTCTAAGATGAATCATAAAATGAGTAAAATTTGACCACTTATTTCACTTTATAGTTGGATAATTGGAATATCCTCTACCACTTTCCACCCCTATAGGTTCATCAAATTAGATGGTAATTAGGGCAGTAGTTCTTAGGTACTAATTAGGTAAGAACTAGGTACTAATTAGGTACTAGAATATTTTTATTTATAGTAAGTTTATTTTTAGTAAGAACTAGTTGAATTAATAGAACTAGTTAGTAAAAACTTGTTGCTATTTTTTTAGTTAAAGCAATTTTCCCGCATCGACGTGGACGATGCCTATCCCGCATCCTCGTCGTCGAGTCGGCGTTGGACGACACCTGCTTGACCATATGGGCCATGTCCGGGACTGGGCTCCACCGGGGTGGTACTGGGAGGCGCTACCTACCGGGGGGCGCAGGTTGGTGAGGAGCCAGCCTGTCGTTGACCCGAACCTTCTTTGGTGGCGGTCGCGTGGGCCAGTGACGGTCCAGAGGCTTGAGGACTCCGCGGAGGTGGTGCGTCACCGTGTCAGTGAGGAGGACGCGCACGTCCGTCGCTACTTGTTTGCGTTGGAGCACAGGTTCTCCAATACATGGCAGGTTCTCGAGGGATCTCACTGGAGCTATGATCCCATGATGGTTCCTTCTTTGTGGGTGTCCACCGCCCGCGCCGATACCCGTTGTGTGCTAGGGTTTTAGTTGTACTAGTGATGTTATATGTATGACACTATTCGGGGTGTATTAGTGATATTATTCGACGATGTACGGACGCATGAGATGATTTACTTTTGCTTATTGAATGCATGCTAATTTGAGTCTTATAAGATATTTTGAAATGTATATCTTGCGTTGCTCAATATCCAAGTGGCCGGTCATGTTTGCAGGTTACACCTCCGAGTGGCCTATGTTTTGCCGGAGTGTTGATTCATTTCCGTTTCGGCAAATTTTAGGCGCTCGATATATCCTATTTTAGCAAATATGATTTCGGTATTTGCAAATACCGCGAAGACGAGCGCGGCCTGTGCGACGGAATCTTCCTAGATGATGATAGGTGCTTCAGCATCAAGCTGGACGAGAACTTCGAAGTGGATACAGTAAGTCACAACGACAAGTCTTTTTTCATAATTAAGCATGGCATCTGCTTCAATTTATATTTTTTTACTATTCTACTAGCGTATCCCCTACCATGCAAGAGTTTTTGTATTGGATAAGATAGGTTTCAGTCATACTATGGAGGTAAAGAAAGTTTATTTGAAGACCGAGCATGGTTATATTTTCCATGCAAAATTATACAATTCAGATGACTACACCTATTTTGGATGCAAAACATGGCGAGCACTATGCAAGACTTATGCATTTCGGCCTGATATGGTTATCACCTTTGATATTCATCCGGAAGATGATATTGAAGGTAATACCGACATCTGGGTCGATGTGCAGACGCCTCCAGTTACACCAAAATGTAAGTTTCTCAACCATATTTATGTCTTTGATATTGTTTATTCAAAAATAGTTGACAACTAATTTGTATTGTCAGCTTATTTCGGTGCAAGCAAACATGTCCAGCGCTTGGTAGACAGGACCTACTACTGTCCCGGGGCTGAACTAAACTGCGAGGAGCTAAGTCATTATGTTTCATGGCTTGAGGATCTTGATACCGTCAAGACAAATTTTCTTCCTGGACTTAGAAATCTTAGTACTGAAAACGTGCGACCAATAGTGTTCGTCATGAACTACGGTCACATCTATTTAGGAAGGATGGTAAGATTTTTACTATTTGTCCTCAGTGCATCTTTTCCATACATTATTTGTGAAGCTAAACTTCATTGCTAAGTATGTGACCATACGATGTTCTTCAACAGGGACTCCCAATGAATGTTGTGCCTTATGGGATCGAGACTAAAGGTACCATGAGTATTATTAGCTTACGACCAAGATACCCTACATGTTACTTTAGTGCATTCAAGATCAGCGATGAATGCTTAATAGTGCAAGACTGGACCAGATATGTGATGGGGGAGCGCTGACAAGTAATAGGGGGCAGCAAACAGATGTGCTACCCAAAATTAGGAGACAGGTTCATCTGCATGCTCCAACTTGATCAAGGAGGAGAGCTACACATGTTTTATGTTGTTTTACCTAAGAGAGAGCAGCAGGAGTGATTAGCTAGAAATGAGTTTGAGGATGATGATGTGCTACACTATTACTATGATGATAAAATAGCTAGTGTTGGTGGTAATGACTGATGATTATTATTAGCTAGTGTTAGTGGTGATTAAATAAATATTGTTGGTGCTAATGATTATGATGATGATTAAATAGCTTGTGCTGGCAGATTAGATTCAAGTGGAGGCAACATGTGGTGCACATTGAAAGTACTACTAGTCCAAACTAGATCAAGTTTGGATTAGTAGTATACTTTTGACATGCACCACATATTGCCTCCACTTGAACCTAATCCACCTTCATTTGACACACTGTTATGGACATAATGATGTAAACCTCATAACTGGTATTGTACCAATATTTGTACGATGGCGCATAAATACACTAAAAATAAAAAAAATAAAAAAAAATACTAGTAGCGATGGAAAGAAAACACGCTGCTAGTAGTTACATTAGCAGCAGCGTGGGGGTGAACAAGCGCTGCAGCTATTTGTCCTAGCAGTAGCGCGTGCGGCACACGTTACTGCTAAGCAATAGCTGTAGCGCCTTATTAGTAGCGCGCCTACCCGCGCTACTAGTGAGCACAAAACCAGCGCTACTGCTAGGGTTTTCCCTAGTAGTGTTCCACTATCTTGGAAGAGGTTTCAATTGATTGTGATGAGAACAAAGTTGCTACTTACGATGATTATTGTGATGACGCTTATGCTATAAAAAGTAGTGATGATTATATTTATAAAACTTGTCATGACTATGACTACCCTGTTTCTGAACATTACTCTTTTAATGTGGACACAATTTATAGTATTCGAGTTTCTTATGATACTCCCACTATTCTGATTGAGGAGAATCTTGCTTATGTGGAGACTAGTAAATTTTCTATGCTTGTAGATCATGAAAAGAATGCTTTATGTGATGGTTATATTTTTTAATTCATTCATGATGCTACTGAAAATTATTATAAGGGAGGAATATATGCTTGTAGGAATTGCCATAATATCAAGTTTCCTCTCTATGTGCTTAAAATCTTGAAGTTATGTTTGTTCTGCTTTCCTATGCTAGTTGATTATCGTTCCCATAAATTGTTTTCTCACAAAATCTCTATGCATAGGAAGTGGGTTAGACTTAAATGTGCTAGTCATATTCTTCATGATGCTCTCTTTATGTTTCAATTTTTTTCTTTTATGTGAGCATCATTGAAATCATCATGCCTAGCTAGGGGCGTTAAATGATAGCACTTGTTGGGAAGCAACCCAATTTTATTTTTGTTCTTTGCTTTTTGCTTCTGTTTAGTAATAAATAATTCATCTAGCCTCTGTTTATATGTGGTTTTATGTTTTAATTAGTGTTTGTGCCAAGTAGAACCTTTGGGAAGACTTGGGTGAAGTCTTTGCGAACTTGCTATAAAAAACAGAAACTTTTACGCTCATGAGATTAGCTGCCTTTTTTACTGGAGAGTGAGTTTAGGTTGATTCTTTTTGAAGATGATTAATAGAGAAATTCCCCAGGTCGACCAATTTATTTCAGAATTTTTAGAGTGACAGAAGTATTCGAAACCTCCAGATTGCTACAGATTGTTCTATTTTTGATAGATTCTGTTTTCATTGTGTTGTTTGCTTATTTTGATGAATCTATGAGTAGTATCGGAGGGTATGAACCATAGATAAGTTGGAATACAGTAGATATTACACCAATATGAATTTAGACTGAGTCCACAACAGTACCTAAGTGGTGATTTATTTTCGTATACTAACAGAGCTTACGAGTTTTCTGTTAAGTTTTGTGTTGTGAAGTTTTCAAGTTTTGGGTAAAGATTCAATGGACTATGGAATAAGGAGTGGAAAGAGCCTAAGCTTGGGGATTCCCAAGGCACCCGAAGGTAATATTAAAGGACAACCAAGAGCCTAAGCTTGGGGATGCCCCGGATGGCATCCCCTCTTTCGTCTTCGTTCATCAGTAACTTTACTTGGAGCTATATTTTTATTCACCACATGATATGTGTTTTGCTTGGAGCGTCATTTTTTTTGCTTGCTGCTTGAATAATATACCAAGATCTGAAATTCTTAAATGTTAGAGAGTCTTCACATAGTTGCATAATTATTCGACTACTCATTGATCTTCACTTATATCTTTCGGAGTAGTTTGTCATTTGCTCTAGTGCTTCACTTATATCCTTTTAGAGCACGGCAGTGGTTTTATTTTGAAGAAATAGATGAACTCTCATGTTTCACTTATATTATTTTGAGAGTCTTTAGAACATCATGGTAATTTGCTTTGGTTATGAAATTAGTCCTACTATGATGGGCATTCAAGATGGGTATAATAAAAACTTTCATATAGAGTGCATTGAATACTATGAGAAGTTTGATACTTGATGATTGTTTTGAGATATGAAGATGGTGATATTAGAGTCATGCTAGTTGAGTAGTTGTAAATTTGAGAGATACTTGTGTTAAAGTTTGTGATTCCCGTAGCATGCACGTATGGTGAACCGTTATGTGATGAAGTCAGAGCATGATTTATTTATTGATTGTCTTCCTTATGAGTGGCGGTCGGGGACGAGCGATGGTCTTTTCCTACCAATCTATCCCCCTAGGAGCATGTGCGTAGTACTTCATTTTGATAACTACAGATTTTTGCAATAAGTATGTGAGTTCTTTATGACTAATGTTGAGTCCATGGATTATACGCACTCTCACCCTTGCACCATTGCTAGCCTCTCTTGTGCCACGCAACTTTCGCCGGTACCATACACCCACCATTACCTTCCTCAAAACAGCCACCATACCTACCTATTATGGCATTTCCATAGCCATTCCGAGATATATTGCCATGCAATTTTCCACTATTCCGTTTATTATGACACACTTCATGATTGTCATATTGCCTTGCATGATCATGTAGTTGACATCGTATTTGTGGCAAAGCCACCATTCATAATTCTTTCATACATGTCACTCTTGATTCATTGCACATCCCGGTACACCACCGGAGGCATTCACATAGAGTCATATTTTTTTATAAGTATCGAGTTATAATTCTTGAGTTGTAAGTAAATAAAAGTGTGATGGTCATCATTATTAGAGCATTGTCCCATGTGAGGAAAGGACGATGGAGAATATGATTCCCCCACAAGTCGGGATGAGACTCCGGACAAAAAAATAAAAAATAAAAAAGGAGAAAAAAGGCCATAAAAAGAGAAGGCCCTAAAAAAATGAGAGAAAAAGAGAGAAGGGGCAATGCTACTATCCTTTTACCACACTTGTGCTTCAAAGTAGCACCATGATCTTCATGATAGAGAGTCTCCTATGTTGTCACTTTCATATACTAGTGGGAATATTTCATTATAGAACTTGGATTGTATATTCCAATGATGGGATTCTCAAAATGCCCTAGGTCTTCACGAGCAAGCGAGTTGGATGACTTAGTTTCTTTTTGAGCTTTCATACACTTATAGCTCTAGTGCATCCGTTGCATGGCAATCCCTACTCACTCACATTGATATCTATGAATGGGCATCTCCATAGCCCGTTGATACGCCTAGTTGATGTGAGACTATCTTCTCCTTTTTGTCTTCTCCACAACCACCATTCTATTCCACCTATAGTGCTATGCCCATGGCTCACGCTCATGTATTGCGTGAAGATTGAAAAAGTTTGAGAACATCAAAAGTATGAAACAATTTCTTGGATTATCATCGGGTTGTGCATTATTTAAATATTTTGTGTGATGAAGATAGAGCATAGCCAGACTATATGATTTGTAGGGATAGCTTTCTTTGGCCATGTTAATTTGAGAAGACAAAATTGCTTGGTTAGTATGCTTGAAGTATTATTATTTTTATGTCAATATTAAACTTTTGTCTTGAATCTTATGGATATGAATATTCATGCCACAAGAAAGAAAATTACATTGATAATTATTTTAGGTAGCATTCCACATCAAAAATTCTGTTTTTTATCATTTACCTACTCGAGGACGAGCAGGAATTAAGCTTGGGGATGTTTGATACGTTTCCAACGTATCTATAATTTTTGATTGTTCCATGCTATTATATTATCCACCTAGGATGTTTTATATGCATTTATATGATATTTTATATGATTTTTGGGACTAACCTATCAACCTAGAGCCCAGTGCCAGTTTTTGTTTTTCCTTGTTTTTGAGTATCACAGAAAAGGAAAACCAAACGAAGTCCAATTGACCTGAAATTTCACGGAGATCATTTGTGGACCAGAAGACGCCCACAGAGTACCGGAGATGGGCCAGAAGAGTCCCGAGGCCACCACGAGGGTGGGGGTGCGCCCTACCCCCTGGGCGCGCCCCCTACCTCGTGGCTGCCTCGGGGACCCTCCTGACTTGTTCCTGACTCCAACACCTCTTATATATACCCAAACTTCCAGAAAATAACCTAGATCGGGAGTTCCGCCACCGCAAGCCTCTGTAGCCACCAAAAAGCGAAAACCAATATAGACCCGTTCTGGCACCCTGCCGGAGGGGGGAATACCTCTCTGGTGGCCATCTTCATCATCCCGGTGCTCTCCATGACGAGGAGGGAGTATTTCACCCTCAGGGCTGAGGGTATGTACCAATAGCTATGTGTTTGATCTCTCTCTCTCTCTCGTGTTCTTGATTTGGCACGATCTTGATGTATCGTGAGCTTTGCTATTATAGTTGGATCTTATGATGTTTCCCCCTCTACTCTCTTGTGAGGAATTGAGTTTAACCTTTGAAGTTATCTTATCGGGTTGAGTCTTTAAGGATTTGAGAACACTTGATGTATGTCTTGCATGTGCTTATTTGTGGTGACAATGGGATATCACATGATCCACTTGATGTATGTTTTGGTGATCAACTTGCGAGTTCCGTGACCTCGTGAACTTATGCATAAGGGTTGGCACACGTTTTCGTCTTGACTCTCTGGTAGAAACATTGGGGCACTCTTTGAAGTTCTTTGTGTTGGTTGAATAGATGAATCTGAGATTGTGTGATGCATATTGTATAATCATACCCACGGATACTTGAGGTGACATTGGAGTATCTAGGTGATATTAGGGTTTTGGTTGATTTGTGTCTTAAGGTCTTATTCTAGTACGAACTCTAGGATAGATTGAATGGAAAGAATAGCTTCGTGTTATTTTACTACGGACTCTTGAATAGATCGATCAGAAAGAATAACTTTGAGGTGGTTTCGTACCCTACAATAATCTCTTCGTTTGTTCTCCTCTATTAGTGACTTTGGAGTGACTCTTTGTTGCATGTTGCAGGATTGTTATATGATCTAATTATGTTATTATTGTTGAGAGAACTTGCACTAGTGAAAGTATGAACCCTAGTCCTTGTTTCAACGCATTGCCATACCGTTTTCGCTCACTTTTATCACTTGCTACCTTGCTGTTTTTATATTTTCAGATTACAAAAACCTATATCTACCATCCATATTGCACTTGTATCACCATCTCTTCGCCGAACTAGTGCACCTATACAATTTACCATTGTATTGGGTGTGTTGGGGACACAAGAGACTCTTTGTTATTTGGTTGCAGGGTTGTTTGAGAGAGACCATCTTCATCCTACGCCTCCCATGGATTGATAAACCTTAGGTCATCCACTTGAGGGAAATTTGCTACTGTCCTACAAACCTCTGCACTTGGAGCCCAACAACATCTACAAGAAGAAGGTTTTGTACTAGACATCATCACTCTGGTGCGGATATTACTCTGGTTGTCCTACGAGGTTCGGTAGTAACTTGATCAGAAGTTTCATGATCATCATCATTAGCTTCCTCACTTACTGGTGTAGGAATCACTGGAACTGATTTCAGTGATGAACTACTTTCCAATAAGGGAGAAGGTACTATTACCTCATCAAGTTCTACTTTCCTCCCACTCACTTCTTTCGAGAGAAACTCCTTCTCTAGAAAGGATCCAGTTTTAGCAACGAATATCTTGCCTTCTGATCTATGATAGAAGGTGTACCCAACAATCTCCTTTGAGTATCCTATGAAGACACATTTCTCCGATTTGGGTTTGAGCTTATCAGGTTGAAGCTTTTTCACATAAGCATCGCAACCTCAAACTTTAAGAAACGACAACTTGGGTTTCTTGCCAAACCACAATTCATAAGGTGTCGTCTCAACGGATTTAGATGGTGCCCTATTTAATGTGAATGCAACCGTCTCTAAAGCATAACCCCAAAACGATAGCGGTAAATCCGTGAGAGACATCATAGATTGCACCATATCTAATAAAGTGCGGTTACGACGTTCGGACACACCATTACGTTGTGGTGTTCCGGGTGGCGTGAGTTGCGAGACTATTACTTGTTTCAAATGAAGACCAAACTCATAACTCAAATATTCACCTCCAGGATCAAATAATAGAAACTTGATTTTCTTGTTACGATGATTTTCCACTTCACTCTGAAATTCTTTGAACTTTTGAAATGTTTCAGACTTATGTTTCATCAAGTAGATATACCCATATCTACTCAAATCATCTGTGAAGGTAAGAAAATAACGATATCCGCCGCGAGACTCAATGTTCATTGGACCGCATACATCAGTATGTATGATTTCCAATAACATTGTTGCTTGCTCCATTGTTCCGGAGAACGGAGTTTTAATCATCTTGCCCGTGAGGCATGGTTCGCAAGTACCAAGTGATTCATAATCAAGTGATTCCATAAGTCCATCAGAATGGAGTTTCTTCATGCGCTTTACACCAATATGACCCAAACGGCAGTGCCACAAATAAGTTGCACTATCATTATCAACTCTGCATCTTTTGGCTTCAATACTATGAACGTGTGTATCACTACTATCAAGATTTAGTAAAAATAGACCACTCATCAAGGGTGCATGACCATAAAAGATATTACTCATATAAATAGGACAACCATTATTCTCTGATTTAAATGAATATCCGTCTCCCATCAAACAAGATATAATGTTCATGCTCAACGCTGGCAACAAATAACAACTATTTAGGTCTAAAACTAATCCTGAAGGTAGATGTAGAGGTAGCGTGCCGACGACGATCACATCGACTTTGGAACCATTTCCCACGCGCATCTTCACCTTATCCTTAGCCAATCTTCACTTAATCCATAGCCCCTGTTTCGAGTTGCAAATGTTAGCAACTGAACCAGTATCAAATACCCAGGCACTACTGCGAGCATTAGTAAGGTACACATAAATAACATGTATATCAAATATACCTTTCACTTTGCCATGCTTCTTCTCCGCCAAATACTTGGGGCAGTTTGGCTTCCAGTGACCAGTCCCTTTGAAGTAGAAGCACTCAGTCTCAGGTTTAGGTCCAGACTTGGGTTTCTTCACTTGAGCAGCAACCGGCTTGCTGTTCTTCTTGAAGTTCCCCTTCTCCCCTTTACCCTTTTTCTTGAAACTGGTGGTCTTGTTGACCATTAACACTTGATGCTCCTTCTTGATTTCTACCTCCGCAGCCTTTAGCATTGCGAAGAGCTCAGGAATCGTCTTATCCATCCCTTGCATATTATAGTTCATCACGAAGCTCTTGTAGCTTGGTGGCAGTGATTGAAGAACTTTGTCAATGACACTATCAGCAGGAAGATTAACTCCCAGCTAAGTCAAGTGGTTGTGGTACCCACACATTCTGAGTATACGTTCACTGACAGAACTATTCTCCTCTATTTTGCAGCAGTAGAACTTATTGGAGACTTCATATCTCTCAATCCGGGCATTTTCTTGAAATATTAACTTCAACTCCTGGAACATCTCATATGCTCCATGACGTTCAAAACTTCGTTGAAGTCCTGGTTCTAAGCTGGCACACTGAACTATCGAGTAGTCATCAGCTTTGCTCTGCCAGGTGTTCACAACATCTAGCATTGCTCCTGCAGTGGGTTTGTCACCTAGCGGTGCTTCCAGGATGTAATTCTTCTGTGCAGCAATGAGGATAATCCTCAAGTTATGGACCCAGTCCGTGTAGTTACTACCATCATCTTTCAACTTAGCTTTCTCCAGGAATGCATTAAAATTCAACGGAACAACATCACATGCCATCTATCTACAACAACATAGACATGCAAAACACTATCAGGTACTAAGTTCATGATAAATTAAAGTTCAATTAATCAAATTACTTTAAGAACTCCCACTTAGACAGATATCTCTCTAACCATCTAAGTGATCACGTGATCCATATCAACTAAACCATGTCCGATCATCACGTGAGATGGAGTAGTTTTCAGTGGTGAACATCACTATGTTGATCATATCTACTAGATTCACGCTCGACCTTTCGGTCTCAGAGTTCCGAGGCCATATTTGCATATGATAGGCTCGTCAAGTTTAACCCGAGTATTCTGCGTGTGCAAAACTAGCTTGCACCCGTTGTATGTGAACATAGAGCTTATCACAGCCGATCATCACGTGGTGTCTCGGCACGACGAACTGTAGCAATGTCGCATACTCAGGGAAAACACTTATACCCTTAAATTTAGTGAGAGATCATCTTATAATGCTACTGTTGAACTAAGCAAAATAAGATGCATAAAGGATAAACATCGCATGCAATCAATATAAGTGATATGATATGTCCATCATCATCTTGTGCCTTTGATATCCATCTCCAAAGCACCATCATGATCACCATCGTCACCGGCTTGACACCTTGATCTCCATCGAAGCGTCGCTGTCGTCTCGCCAACTATTGCTTCTACGACTATCGCTACTGCTTAGTGATAAAGTAAAGCAATTACATGGCGATTGCATTTCATACAATAAAGAGACAACCATATGGCTCCTGCCAGTTGCCGATAACTATGTTACAAAACATGATCATCTCATACAATAAAATTTAGCATCATGTCTTGACCATATCACATCACAACATGCCCTGCAAAAACAAGTTAGACGTCCTCTACTTTATTGTTGCAAGTTTTACGTGGCTGCTATGGGTTGAGCAAGAACCATTCTTACCTACGCATCAAAAACCACAACGCGGTATAGTGATTGCTTTTTCATCTTCAGAAAGAACCCTATTCGTTGAATCCGATTCAACTAAAGTTGGAGAAACTAACACCCACCATCCACCTGTGTGCGAAGCACGTCGGTAGAACCAGACTCGCGTAAGCATACGCGTAATGTCGGTCTGGGCCGCTGTCGGATTTCGGGTTCCGGCAAAATCCTTGAGGTTTGAACACTAGGGTGCACACTAAGATCTCCCCCCCCCCTAGCTCACGCTCTCACCGCAATCTCAGAGCTAAGCGCGTCAAACTCACAGAACAAAGGGACACAAGATTTATACTGGTTCGGGCCACCGATGTGGTGTAATACCCTACTCCAGTGTGGTGTGGTGGATTGCCTCTTGGGTTGAGGATGAACAGTTATAAGGGTAGAACAGCCTCCTGAGGAGAGGTGCTCTTGTGCTTGGTGAGTTTGTGTGGTGGCCTTGGTGGAATGGATCCAGTCCAAGATGAGATGCCTCCCTACGGTGGTGGCTAGTCCTATATATAGAGGCCCGGGTCCTCTTCCAAAATATTAGGCGGGAAGGGATCCCACAACGACCAATTTTAAGGGGCACAGCTAGTACAAGCTATCCTGACAAAAGGTGGTGACGCCGTCCTAGGCTCCACAGTGACCTCCGTCCTGCCGTCCTGCTGGTCTTGGTCTCATTGCACTAATATGGAAACCTTTGCCCGATGCCTCGGGACTCCTCACCTGAGCTTGTCCCTTTAGCACCAAAGAGGAAACGAGGACACTGCACGCTGGCACCCGCCTAGCGCCCGTCTGGCCTTGGTCGTCATGGCTTGCATCACAGGAACCTTGCGAGGTGCCCCTCGCCTTGATCTTCCTGCCCCTCATGAGCCAGCCTGGTGAGGCCGCCCCAAGGAGGTCTTGCATCGTCCGCCTCGCGAGGCTCGACCCCTCGCAAGGGTCTTGAGTGTTTGCTGGTGAAGATGGGTCGTACGGTGCTGCTGGTGGAGCCACGCCGTGGGTCGCAGGCAGGCAAGTCTGGGGGCGCCCGTTCCCAGGACGCTGACAATAGCCCCCAGGCCCAATGCACGCTCGGACTTGGCTTCGAGGCGAAGCCAAGGGGCAAGTGCGGAGCACCGCGGGCCCCAACAACCTGCGGCCTCGGTTGACGCGTGGCGATTGATGGGACGTGGGCGTCTCCGCTTCCCCATGCTGCCTCGGCAACTGCCTAACTTGACGAGTCCTTGCTGCATGCAGAAAAAGGGTCATTATTACCTTGGATCATGGAGGCCGGCGATTGGCCTCCTCTTGGCTGTAAATGGGAAGGGGCGGGGGAGCCCCCATCACCCATCTCTTCCTTCGCTTCTCCTGCTTCTTCTCCCTTGCTTCACTACTAGCAGCGACACCTATGGCGCCGGTGAAGAGGTTCTCGGTCGCAGAAAAGGGGAAGGCCCGCCAGGAGGGGCTGGCGAAGAGGTTATCGGCCGCCAAAAAGGGAAAGGCCCTCTGGGAGGGCCCCGGCTCGCCGCCACCCAAGAGGGGGCGTGGTCGCCCGCGTAAGCACGCCGCGACCCCCACCGTGGCCCCTCGCGGCTGCGGCGGCGCCTCCTCGCGCGGTGGGAGTCGCCCAGGTCGTGGCAGTCCCGTCGATGAAGTGAGGCACGCCATGGCTGCGCGGCCTCCTCGGCCACGCTTCCACTCGGCGGAGGTGATGCCGGAGTTCATCCAGTGGTCGCAGAACCCGGCCGGCACCTGGCTTCAGCTCCCGCGGTTCTTTGCCGGGGAACTGCCGGTCGTATGTCCAGGCGGTCTCTGGCTGCAGGCGGACGGCTGTTGCAACAAGGCTTCGTGGGTCGCGGTGGAAGTCTCCGTCGCAGGCAACACAACCCTGGCCCACGGCTAGAAGACGTTCGCCCACGCGCGCGACCTGGGTAGGCAGTGTGCCCCCCACTTCAAGTACGATGGCGACGCGACCCTCTACGTGCGGGTATTCGGGGAAGATGGTCGCCATGTCGGGTGCTGCCCCGAGGACAACGACGGCGACGAGGTGCTCTGCCTTGGAGACGGTCGTGACGAGGATGAAGGTGGCCTCGTCCTCGGCGCTGGCCGCGGCTCGTATAGCTACGGCGGCTCCTCCTCCGGTGACAGCTCCAGCAGCGGCGGCTATGACCAGCCGCCATGCCGCCGCGCCCGTTTCGAGGGTGGCAGCATGTCGTCTCGTCGCCGCGCTCCAATGAAGCGCGAGGAGGGGTCTGGCTAAGCTCAGGAGAGCGCTATGGGCCCATCCTCGTGAATTGCTGCGGGGGCACGCGCCACTTTTGTTTCGTTCTTCCTCTTCTTCCTGCATTAAGAGAGAGAGAGACAAGTATGGGGCCCCGCAAGGGCGTGCAACGAACCATGATTTCCAAGTTGCTATGCTATGTTTATCGTTGCTATGTCGCGTTGCAGCATCGGTGTTTTATGTAGGCGTGTAGAAATAACTTAGGTTGGCGCGCTTGAAGTAGTTTCCTACTCGTGAGGCACGCATTTCCCAGTGCCTGGCGAGGCCTCCTTGGCTCGGGAGGCATCTAGGAACTGCAAAAATTCGTTAGGAAACTCTCATTCTTCTGAGCCCTGGTCGTAGGTGCAGCCGGCCACGACCCAACGCTTCGCATCACGGTACCCGAGGGACACAGATTAAGAGAGGTGCGCTAGCTTGCGAGCTCGAACGAGGGTGCCTCACGAAGAACAGGAAAAAACGCTCACGAGGGCACCTGGCCAGCCCCCTCGCGAGGCATGCAAGGGAGAGCACGGGTCAAAACAAGGGACCGAGGGCAAAAACAGAGGCAAAAGGCGATGGAACCAAGCCAGCAAGGAACACTAGAAAGCAAACTTCCATTAAGAGAAGGGGCAAGCCAACTACGGAAAGCAAATGAAAAGCCGTGTCCGGCACCTAGTCTAGTCTTCTCACCAGCGCGGAGCCAAGTGCTGCCACTAGGACGTGGGAGGGAGCCCCCGAGGCTCGAGGGCGGCACTCCTGAGACTCCGGGGCGTGTACAACCCCACTCATTATTACGTGAGAGTGTCACGAGTGGAGACCTTCACAGGCACGAGGCCTTGCTTCACAGGCGCTGGGCCTTGCTTCATGGGTAGAACTTCTGGAGGTGCTGGATGTTCCAGGTGTTCTGGATGGGGATCTCGTCCTGCGTCTCCAGGTGCGCGGCGCCAGGCCTGGAGACACAGGCGATCCTAAACGGGCCATCCCACATGGGCGAGAGCTTGTGCAGCCCTTCCCTAGAGAGCACCCGCCTCAGGACGAGATCACCCACCTCGAGCGTCCTGGAGCGGACGCTGCGACAGTGGTACCGTCGCAGCGCTTGCTGGTACCTTGCCACTCGGAGCATGGCTTCATGGCGGCGTTCCTCCCCTAGCACAAGGTCCATCCCCGCATGGCATCCTGCTGCGTATCATCAAACGCCAGCACCCGCGCGGATCAATGCTTGACCTCGTGAGGGAGAACCGCTTCTGCTCCGTAGACGAGGAAGAACGGGGTCTCGCCTGTTGGCTTGGTGGCGGTGGTGCGGATGGACCACAACACATATTGGAGCTCGTCATGCCAGCCCTTGCCGCATGCCTCAAGCGTCTTCTTGAAGGTCCTGGTCTTGAGGCCTCTCATGACCTCCGCGTTGGCGCATTCGTCTTGACCGTTGCTCCTGGGGTGTGCCACCGAAGCGTAGCAGATCTGCGTTCCAAGGTTAGCACAATATGTCCTGAAGAGGTTGCTAGTGAACTGTGAGCCGTTGTCGGTGATGATGCGATTAGGGACCCCGAACCGGCTCACGAGACCCTTGATGAACTTGACCGCAGATCCGGCCGAGATGGTGCGGATGGCTTCTACCCCTGCCCATTTGGTGAACTTGTCAATGGCGATGTAGAGGTAGCGGTAGCTCCTAGGCGCTCGAGGGAATGGGCCTAAGATATCCAGCCCCTAGACTGCGAACGGCCACGAGAGCGGGATGGTTTGGAGGCCCTGAGCTGGCTCATGGATCTGCTTGGCGTGGAATTGGCAGGCCTCGCAGGACTTCACCGGCTCGGTTGCGTCGTTGAGCGTCGTAGGCCAGTAGAACCCGCTGCGGAACGCCTTGCCGACGAGGGTTCGTGTACGAGTGATGCCCGCAGTCTCCCCCGTGTATGTCAGCCATCAAGTTGTTCCCCTGTTCCCTGGAGATATATCGCAAGGGAACATCATTTGGCCACTTCCTGTATAACTCACCGTCCTGGATGCAGTATGCCGTAGCCTGTCGGGCCACGCGCTCCGCGTCCTCCTCTTTCTCCGGTAGCGTCCCTTGCGTCAGGTATTCCTTGAACTCCTTGGTCCAGCACCCCCCCTGAGGCTCGAGCGCCAGGAGTAGGCGTGCTCCTGAGGTCGGGCCGCAGGCCGGGGCTCCCAAGGCAGGTGGTTGGGGGAGCTCCTCCCGAGGCGGCTGAGGGAGTCCTGGACTAAGGGGTCCTCGGGCGTCCGGCCTATTATCCATGGGCTGGACTGATGGGCTGTGAAGACATGAAGGTCAAAGACTGTACCGGTGTCTGGATTGGACTCTTCTTGGCGTGGATGGCAAGATTGGCGACCGAAGATGAAGATTCCTTCTTATGTAACCGACTCTATGTAAACCCTAGATCCCCTTGATGTCTATATAAACCGGAGGGGTTAGTCCGGAAAGGATATACTCATTACCATAGTCATACAAGCTAGGCTTATAGGGTTTAGCCATTACGATCTCGTGGTAGATCAACTCTTGTAACACTCATATTCATCAATATCAATCAAGCATGACGTAGGGTATTACCTCTATAGAGAGGGCCCGAACCTGGGTAAACATCATGTCCCCCGTCTCCTGTTACCATCGATCCTAGATGCACAATTCGGGACCCCTACCCGAGATCCGTCGGTTTTGACACCGACGTTGGTGCTTTCATTGAGAGTTCCACTTTGCCGTCAACAAAAGGTTCGATGGCCCCTTCAATCGTCTATAGTGACACTGTCCAAGGAGAAACCTTCCTCCCCGGATAGATTTTCGTGTTCAGCTGCTTCGTACCGCGGGCCAACTCGCTTGGCCATCTGGAGCAGATTGATAGCCACGCCTTAGCCACCAGGTTAGATTTGGAAGCTTGAGCCACGTCGTGGATATCCATGGAGACTTGATCTTCAATGGATTTGAGACCGCGGCGATCGCTGCCCCTCGCCCTGATGAACATGACTTAAGTCTATCATCGGATCACATCCAAGAGATGGTCCCTGTTGCTGCGACGACCTTAGAACAGGAGCAGACCGTGCCATCCGAAGCCACAGAGTCTGCGGCGTTGGAGCCGCACACAGACTCGGCACCCCGCAATATTGGCATCAATGAAACTCCGTACTCGTCTCTGGCTATAAGTTCCAGACCGGGTAAGTCTGCGGACACCGAGCTGGATTGGTTATCGATTTTCGAATTTAGCGCCGTAGACATCTTCCAGCACTCACATTTGGGTGATGTGCTACTCTTTAAAGAACTTGTCCTTGGAGAAGGACTCACAGCCGAACTATGTTCGGTTCGAGCCTGAGGCTGATGATGGGAAATTTTGCTTCCCACCTGCCACCCACTTCATAGCCACTATCCATGACTTAACCAACGTGCTTGATATCGGCTCCGAAGACATCGACGGTATGGACGACGACGCTGACAAGGAGCAAGGCCAAGACCCGCCATTTACTTGACGTTGGACGGCCACCTCTTCGTATGATGTGTACATGGTCGACACACCTAAAAAAGCTAGCGACGATGACAAAGGAGATCCAGTTGTGAATAAACCTTCTGAGGCACAGTCCAATCATCGGCGCCCTAAACGCCGCTCTAAGCCTCGTCGCTCAAAAGATGGCAACACTGGCGCCGGAGGAAATAGTACTCCGGGCGACACCGAAAAGAATGAAGACCCTGTCGAGGCTGTATCCGAATAGGAGGAACAAGATAACGGGCAAGATAACCCTGATAAACATGCCATACCCAACGACCCGGATGACGATTGTCGGTGTTAAAACCGGCGGATCTCGGGTAGGGGGTCCCGAACTGTGCGTCTAAGGCGGATGGTAATAGGTGGCAGGGGACACGATGTTTTACCCAGGTTCGGGCCCTCTTGATGGAGGTAAAACCCTACGTCCTGCTTGATTATTCTTGATAATATGAGTATTACAAGAGTTGATCTACCACGAGATCGGAGAGGCTAAACCCTAGAAGCTAGCCTATGGTATGATTGTATGTTGTCCTATGGACTAAAACCCTCCGGTTTATATAGACACCGGAGGGGGCTAGGGTTACACAAGGTCGGTTACAGAGGAGGAGATATGCATATCCGTATTGCCTAGCTTGCCTCCCACGCCAAGTAGAGTCCCATCCGGACACGGGACGAAGTCTTCAATCTCATATCTTCATAGTCCAACAGTCCGGCTGTCCGGAGACCCCCTAATCTAGGACTCCCTTAGTAGCCCCTGAACCAGGCTTCAATGACGATGAGTCCGGCGCGCAGTGTTGTCTTCGACATTGCAAGGCCGGTTCCTCCTCTGAATACTTCATAGAAGATCTTGAACACGAGGATCATGTCCGACTCTACAAAATAAGTTCCACATACCACCGTAGAGGGAATAATATTTACACAAATCTAATATGCCGACGTACCCCGTAGTGTGACATCACACCACAGCCAGGTCTTTATTCGAATCGTTTTTCATAACCTATCTCAGTGTGTTTCAGGAGGCGGTTTCCTTGGCACGTCTTGTCGAAGCAGAGATCGTGTCCCCTTATTATGGGATTCCCATCAATACGGACGTGGGTAACCCAACCACGCCCTCAATTACGGTGCTTGGAGGACAAGCGAGTTTTACCAGGCTGGTGGGGGCGCATAGTTTCGTCCGCCCTTATAAAGGGATAAGGTTTCACCTTTTTCTACCCACGCCTTCTTCCTCCTTGCTCATCCATTCTCGCGCACTCGAGCTCCAGCGCCCAAGTCCACATCCTTCTCCTCAACTCTCTCCAAACATGTCCGGAGCGGGAGGCAAGTGGATGGTCTCCTCCATCATGGAGGGACACATCAAAAAACTACATGGGCCCAGATACTTAGCCGCAGCTATCGCGCACCAGCTGCCAGCCGCGGGGCAGATCATCCCTACCCCGGAACCTCACGAAAGGGTGGTTTTTCTCCCCCACTTCGTCCGCAGACTGGGGTTTCCCCTCCATCCATTCGTCCGCGGCCTTATGTTCTATTACGGGCTGGACTTTCATGATCTGGCCCCGAATTTCATCCTCAACATCTCGGCGTTCATCGTCGTGTGCGAGGCATTCCTCCGCATACGGCCCCACTTCGGCCTGTGGCTGAAGACCTTTAATATCAAGCCGAAGGTAGTAGGCGGCCAACAAGCGGAATGCGGCGGAGCCATGGTGGACAAAATGCCCAACGTTACATGGCTCGAGGGCTCCTTCGTGGAGACCATAAATGGGTGGCAATCGGGGTGGTTCTACATCACCGAGCCGCGTGACACCAACTGGGTGGCGGCCCCCGAGTTTCGATCCGGAATCCCCACGCGGCTCACTTCCTGGAAGGAGAAGGGCCTGTCCTAGGGCTCATTGGTGGAGATGGACGGACTCCAGAAGTGTACCGGAACATGATAAGCAAGAAACTTAAGCTTGTCAACATAGTCCAGGTCATGCTCTTCCGCCGGATCCTCCCGTGTCAACAACGGGCTTTCAACTTATGGGAGTTCGACCCAGCCCAGCACCAGACTCTATGCGAGCTCTTCGACATGATGCATAAGGACGTCTGGAAGGTGCTGTTCAAGGGTGTCGAGGTCCCCCCTTCTCTTACCGAGGACCGTGGGCTAAGCGCGAAGCGCCCTGCGAATCCGGTAAGTTCTGTACATCTAGTAGGGTATTTATTTCCCACAGCTTAACCATGTGCGGGGTCTGAGCTCCCATGCCTTTGACAGGACTGGGTGGAGACATCGGAGCAGATTAACTGTCCGGCCCCTCTGCCCGAAGACCCTGCAGATGCTCTCGTGACGGAGATGCGGACTCCGACTCCTTATGAGGTGCCGGAGAAGACCAAGAAGAAGGCCACGGGAACCCGAAAGAGTTCCCGGCGCCAGGTGGTATCGGACTCATCGTCCGATAACTCCGAGACGCACTCCTCCCGTGAAAACGAGGAGGTGGAAGATGAAGATTCTCCCCCTCCAGCCGGGAGACAAGAAAAGGAAGGCCGCCCCAACCGAGGAGGCCGAAGGGTCCAAGAAGGGAAGGACTCTCCTTACGGACTGTTCCACCACCGCCGCCGACGGCGAAGACGGGTGGTTACTCAGGGCCAAGCCCCTGGCGAAGTCGTAAGTATTCGGATACCAGAGTAACTCATAGCATACTTTTGTTGCACTACTTCTCCTAATGTCAAATATGATCATGTAGTCTGCCCCGAGCCCGTATTGACTTATCCTCGTCGGACGGTTCCTTGGACTCGTCAGATATGGATAGCGATCCACTTCCATCCGCCTCCTCTCCTCGCCCTACGGACAATGTCGAGGTATTGTCTCAAGGGGCATCAAACCGGGGGGAGATAGTCCCGGAGGCACCTCAAGGCGACCTTCCTAACTCCAGGAGCAAAGGGAGCAAGGCTCCCAGGGGCTCCAAGTTCGGCCCTCAGCCGAACACCACGCCGGAACCTCCAGTGGTTCCGGACTCAGGCAGGCAGCCCCCTTCCAAGAGGGGCAAGCCGTCCATGCCGGTGACCTCTGTCCATCTAGAGGCACCGGACGACCTGCTGGGAGCGCTTCGCGGCGCTTCCATCGACGAAGAGCACCGCACTATTATGAGTGCGGTGATCAAGAAGGTTCAGTCCGCAAAGAGCGGACTGACTGAAGCCTGTGCCAGCCTTCTAACAGGCTTTGAGGTAAGTTCAAAATATAGGAAAAATATTACCGCATAGAAAGTAGCCCCTGATGCTCTGTTTGGTGTTCACAAAGAAAAGCCGAATAGAGGATCAAATAATATCTGCAGGAGTATAATATAAGTATGTCTATATGCGTATGCAGGCTTCGCTGCTGACCTCTGCTGCATTGACTGTGGAGGTCGCCGCACTGAAGCAGAACCTCGAGCGGTCCGAGAAAGAGCTCGGCCTTACCAAGAGGTAGCTCGAGGAGAACAAAGGTAAGTAATGCCTTGTCCATACACACACACACACACACAATTCTGATCACGGGATCAGAATAATATTCTGATCACAACATGAACTTCCCGAGTAACGCGCCTAACCTTCCCCGTGTACTAGGTTGAACTTCAGCTAAAAGGTGTCCAAATGGGGCTTGCTATATATCGTCGGAAAGCTACGGACACCAGTATCATGACCCAAGTTAAATTTTTGGCAAAATGTAAGCGGTTTAAGAGCAGTTTTGAAAACCGTTTTTTCTTTGTACAAAAAACATGAATCGTATTTTCCATCGCATTTTTTAAACCGTTTACCGGAATGAGGCAAATAATATGGCCTTGGAAAGCTGCTACAAAACCGCTCCTTCCACATGTTGAAAGTTTTCTCTAATTCCCTACGGTTAAAGAGTAACTCGGAAAATCCTAAAATTTCGCAAACGGAACACCCGAGTTCGTATTTTTGATACCATTTCTAAACGGCTAATCCAATTGAGGCAAATAATATGGCGTTGGAAAGCTTATGAAAATGCGCTACTTTTTCATGTTAAAAGTTTTTTATAATTTTGAACGGTTTAAAAGTAATTTAGAAAATGGTACAAGTTCCACCGAGTTCGTATTTTTTGAGCTAATTTTTTAACCGTATGTCCAAATGCAGCAAATGATATGGCGTTGGAAAGCTTGAAGAAATGCGAAACTTTTTTGTATATATTGTTTCTCCTAATTCATTACGGTTTTATGTCAGTTTTGAAAATGGATATTGCCGTAATTTCTACAAACTTTATCGGATTGGGGCAAATAATATACCGCTGAAAAGCTATAGAAAATGCGAAACTTTTTCGTGTTGATGGTTTTCTATGATTCCTAGCCGTTTTTAAGTAATTTCAAAAACAGAGAGATCATGCGTTCTGCCTTTATCGTGAAACAGATTCTTCGAAAATGCACCGCGTGAAGAACGTGAACTTCTCGGCGCATGTACCTAAACTTCACTCTGTTTTTCACGTGTTTTTTTTGCTCGTAGGTCTCCATCCACTACTCGGAACTCTCCATCCACTCACCGGAATTGAGCAAGTGATATACCAGTGGAAAGCTGTTGTAAGCACATAACTTTCCCGTGTTGATCGTTTTTTCATACTCGTGATGATTTAAAAAAAATTCATTTGAAATTCATTCAGCGTAGTAGTTGAACTTCATGTTGTTTTCACGTTGAACTTCTGTGACGTATTTTTGTTTGTAATTTTCTCATCCATTCGTTAGTGTTACACAAATAATATTCCTTTTGTACAAACGTCTCTGACAATAAATTTTTTAACTTTCTCCGACCGAGGACTTGAACTTACACAAATGATATTCCTGTCATTTTGAGGTAAATTAGAAAATGACGAGATCATGATTTATGCATTCATCGCGAACAAAAATGCACTTTGTGAAGTAGTTGAACTTCTGGGGCATGTTTGTTTGAACTTCACTCTGTTTTTGACGTGCTATTTTTCGCACTGCATGAAGTAGTTGACCTTCTCGGGCATGTCTGTTTGAACCTCACTCCGTTTCACTTTATTTGTATTTTTCTTATATGAATACACACCATGTAGTACGTGAACTTCCAGTTGTTATCACTTTTTGAACTTCTCTCTGGTGTGAGAGAATTATTTTAAAACACAAAAAACAACATATTTTTTATGTATTTCGAACATCTAAATACACGGTGAACCTCTCTCACAAGAATTTTTGAACTTTTCCTCACCGAGCACTTGAACTTCTAGTAACCATTTTTTCGTTTATGAGTTGTGTTTAAAAGTGCAAAAAATGGCATTGTGTTTTTTATTTTTTCAAGAGGTAAATCCTAGGTTTTAATAAACTCCGAACTCCTCTGTTATTTAAATTTGAACTTCACATTTTTATATTTTGAGTAAAGAATTGTTTTTGATTTTTAAATAAACATCAAATTTGACTACCTTCTCAATTTGAACTTCATCTTTGATAATTTAAAAAAATGGATATCTGTGAAAATCCTAGATTTTTTAATAAACATCAACACTTTGTAAAGTTTTATTAGAATTGGGAAAAAATGCCCAAAATGGCATTGTTTTTTGAGCTTCTAAATCCTAGCTTTTAATATACTTCGAACTTCTGTGTTATTTAATTTGAACTTCACATTTTTTGAGTAAAAGTTTTGTTTTTGTTTTTTAAATAAACATAATTTGACTATTTTTTTATTTTTGACCTTCATGGTAGATTCTTTAATAATAGAGGATGTCTGAGTTTTTTTTAAGAATTTAAAATCCTAATTTTTTTGAATAAACATTGGACCACTTCACTATTTTATTTTTTACTTCTGATTTTTTAAAACCGGGGAAATTCTTTTAAAACTTTTTATAGTTTTTTTTAAATTTGAACGTCTTCATTTTATTGTTTAGTAACAAGAAAACATCTAAGGTTTTAACCTTCGATCTTTTTTTTTACTTTGAACGTCTTAGAAAAATATTATTTTAAGTAAGCAAACAATTTTCTAGGTTTTTAATTTGAACTTCTAGGTTTTTTTGACCTTCTCCATTTAGTTACAAATTGAACTTCTAGGGCTTCCAAATTTGAACTTCAGGAATTAGAGAAGTGAACATGTACTTTTGAGTACATCCTTTTTGAGAAATTCACCATTCTTACTCTATGAGAACTTCATTTTTTTAATATACAAACTTCTATGGGAATTTAATTTTTTTTCTCCACTTGAATTTTTTACATAAAACTTTCTATCATGTTACATATTTTTGAACTTCTTCATGTCACATACTTGAAATTCTTTCTATCAATACATAAAAGGAAAATAAAATCACCCATTTTTATGCGCATAGGAAGAGGAACGCACATCATTTTTTTGTACTTCTTTGTTATTTAGAATGGTTTTAATTAACTTTTATGATGTTTTTTTCTTTGAAACTGTAACCAAATTTGTTCTAAATATGAAAGTATTTTTGAGCTGTAAGAAATACTCACTTGTTTTCTTAGACCGTAGGAATTAACTTTTTGATGCATTTTTTTGGCTGTAAAAAATGCGCGCTTGTTTTAATTTGAACTTCCACATTTTCTATGTGTTGAATTTGAAGGAGGGAGCTGAAAACCATGGTGAGATAATAGATCCTCTTGGTTTTGGAATAAACATTTTTGTATTTCTATGTATTTAAACATGCCCAATATGACGTTGTTTTTTTAAACTTGCAAATCCTAGGTTTTCATATATTTCTTGAACTTATGTGTTATTTTAATTTGAACTTCACCTTTTTTGTTTAAAGATTTGTTTTGATTTTAAAATGAACATTGGATTTGACTATTTTTTTCAATTTGAACTTCATGGTTCAATTATCTAAGCATTTTTTATCAGTAAGATGCATTCTTCCTAAAATACAATGATTGAACTCTCTATACAATAATCTTTGAACTTCTGGATTACTTTAAAAAATACATACTCTTTTTATGTGTATGTAAACTCGATGGTTTACACAAACTTCCTTACATCAAATCACGCGAAAGAACATGCATGAACGGAAAAAGGGGCAGGAGTTACAAGGTCAATAACACACTTTTTTGGTATCTTTCTAAAGGTTCTGCACAATGAACATAACATGTTATAAAATCCAAGCTATGGAATGAAATACACGAATACGAGTGAGAGGCTGCAGGAACACGCAAAAGCAAAAGGTGGCATCTAGTGCGCATGTTCTGTAACTAGCATCAAATCTGGTGAGTATGTATCAACTGAAGTAGTACGTGTGGTGCACATGTTCTATAACTACACGCAAAAGAAAAAATGAACTTTTTTTATCTGATCCACCTGGTCCTGTAAGAGCTAGCTAGTAGCAGAGGGAAGTGGCTCTTTGGGCGTATCTGAAGTTCTGAACCTGCCCATCGCTGAGCCTGCAAGTTAGACAGAGAAAGCCATTCGTGCTGTGCAAGTACCCAACGGGTCTGTAAACAAGCCGGACACACCTGCTGGGAGCCGGCGAAACGCGAGCAGATGAGAGAAATTGTATGAGCACACACTTAGTAATACAAGAACCTTCTGGGAAGTTATACATGGACTTCTCTGTACTGAATTTTTTCTCTCGTTTGCATGGACATTTTTTTCAAACCACAAGCTCAAGAGAATACAGGAACGCACAAAGCAAAATTTCATAGAAACGATCAGGAATAAAAAGAACACAAACATTCAGTATGCAGCAGAAAAGTAGGATCGGTTCCTCCAGTTGTAGGCAGCAGCAACTTGGAGAAGATTCAAGCACGAAGGTCACGCTTAGGCCTTGGACAGGTCGCGGCTTAGGCCTCGGCAGATCGCTAAAGGCGCGAGGTGAGCGGCCATGGTGGCAGGATCCGACAGTTGCAGCCTGGCCCTACATGCTGCTGCAAGGGTTGGTCTCCCATGGCGGCGGCGCACAGGACACAGGCATTCCGACGGCGCACATGAGGAGAGGCGGGATCTGATGCGAGCTTCTCGCAGGGATCTGTGGTTCAAGTAGTGGAGGAGCCCGACGGGCGGTGCTGTAGGTGGCCGGGGATATCCGGTGGCACGGGAGGTGGCCGGGGCCCGACAGCGGTGCAGGAGGTGGTAGGGGGCCGGATCCGTGCTTGAAGCAGGGAAGGGCCCGGACGGCGGAGCTGTAGGCAGCCGGGGCTAGCCGGCGGCACGGGAGGTAGCCATGGCCCGGCAGCGGCACGGGAGGTGGCCGGGGCCCGGCGGCGGCGCGGGGTA
>NC_041382.1:533415606-533426591 GCF_002162155.2 Triticum dicoccoides | reverse complement strand
GTCTCCCATGGCGGCGGCGCACAGGACACAGGCATTCCGACGGCGCACATGAGGAGAGGCGGGATCTGATGCGAGCTTCTCGCAGGGATCTGTGGTTCAAGTAGTGGAGGAGCCCGACGGGCGGTGCTGTAGGTGGCCGGGGATATCCGGTGGCACGGGAGGTGGCCGGGGCCCGACAGCGGTGCAGGAGGGGGTAGGGGGCCGGATCCGTGCTTGAAGCAGGGAAGGGCCCGGACGGCGGAGCTGTAGGCAGCCGGGGCTAGCCGGCGGCACGGGAGGTAGCCATGGCCCGGCAGCGGCACGGGAGGTGGCCGGGGCCCGGCGGCGGCGCGGGGTAGGGAGGGAGGCGGTGGTGGCGCGATGCAGTTCCGATGAGGTGCCAGATGGGATCGAGGGAGGTTAGGGGAGGGGTTGTGGCGAGCGGTGGGGTGGGGTTTCTTTTTCTTTTACGGATCGAGGGATTTCAGGAACGTCCGATCACTCTATATAGGGCGCTGTGATCCAAATAACTATTCTAATCCCGGTATTAGAATAGTGTTGTCATATATATATATATATATATATATATATATATATATATATATATATATATATATATATTGCGAAATGACAGTATCATCATGGATGTGCCAGGGGCCACGACCGAAGTGGCGACCCTGTAGCAAGCGCTGTCCGAGGCCGAAAACAAAGCGGCCATGGAGCGCACCGAGCGGGAAAAACAAGAGGCACGGGTGGGCGAGGTGCAGCAAGAGCTCCAGGCTCTCGTGAAGAAGCACGAGGCTTTGGATCTTGACTCGAAGAAGCGAGAGTCCGAGCTTGCCGCGGCCCTCGAGAGCACAAAGCATGCCAAGGCTGAAGCCCAAAAGGCCCTCTGGGAAATTGACACGATGAGGAAGATAGCGGCGGGTAAGGCATTCAATTTGCAAAGCAAGCATGTGAAAGTAAATTACTTGTTACTTACCCGAGTCCGGAGCTCTCCAGGAGCATTCGCAGATTTGCCCCACAGCGTGTCGGATGCCGCGAAATATTACCAGGCCGAGGAGGGAAGCTCGACGGAGAAGTTGTTCTGGTATCTGTATACTGGGACCGAGCACCCGATGCCTATGAGCGACCAGCTGAAGCAACTAGTCGAGATGCACAAGGCGGTCGAACAGGCCATGAGGGGCCTTATAGTCCGGATGTGGCCTGGGCCTCCCTTCCCAACAGCTACTTCGCCCTGGTGAGGCGGCTTGTAGATGCCTGCCCACGACTGGAGGTCATAAAGCGGTCCGTTTGCATCGAAGGTGCACGCCGGGCCTTTGCCCGTACGACGGTGCACTGGGCCAAGATGGACGCCGAGAAGCTGGTGAAGGAGGGGCCGCCGTAGGGCATGGAGCATCGCTACCCTGAGATGTATTATGAGGGTGTCCTGAAGGGTGCCCGTCTTGTGGCGGACGAGTGTGCGAAGGATGTAATTTTTGAATGAACTTGCTCGTGTGATCCTGTATTATGAAAACTTGTGCATATGCGCTATGCAATGCTTGTTTGAATTTAAAATATTACCTTCTGTGTGGCTGTTTGTTAAATCTGAGAGATGGCCAGTCATCGGCTTCTGCCCCCATGCCACGAGTGCTGGGGTGTTCGGGATAAATCTGAGCACTCTTTTTCCCATTGTTGGGTCCTTCGAGGAGGTGCTCAACACAACGAACAAGGCAATCAGACTATAATGCTTTATCACTCTCACTTAGCCATAGAAGTCTACAATTTTAAATTTTGGCGAAGCCCCTAGTATTCGGAAGGCCGAATTCGGGGCGCTATACACGCCTTAAGCCGGACAAAGCCGACTCCTCACTCTAAGCGGCATAAGTCTTTAGGGACTCGAGACCTCTCGAACAGGGACCAGCTCTTGCCTTATCATGACAGTCAGTTTTAGCTTTCTCTACTGAGGTGCTTAGCCCAGATGAACGGGGCACAATCACAGTAGTTCTCCCAGTGCTACCTTAGCCGATATAGCGGAACGTAAGGTACCAAAACATGGGAGCCGGGCAAACCCAACTATTGACCCAAGACATGATTCGGAGCTGATGCATATAATGCTATAAGTTCGGGGTGCCGCACTGTCGAAAGTGTTCGGACTTCTGACGCCGTATTATGGGGTACGCTTAAGCCCCTGGCGTATGGGCCGTACCAAAGTGTACGGGTGCTGGATGTCATGAATGAACATATATAAAAAACAATAGAGAATGTGGTAATAGTCCAGTGCTATGCATTGTTTATTCAAAAAGGTGTGTCGAAGCAGAATGATACAAGTAGTGCGATAAGCAAAAAGTAGGACTATTTGACATGTCCCCTCCAAGGGCAACCTGAGGAATGGTATTTAAAGCAAGTATTTCACTCGTTATCAGAGACCACCTGGGAGTTCCGTGGTGCGACGTAGATTTCTGCCTCCTTGGTTGTTGCATCGTGTGTCCGGCAATCGTACTGCCGGACGGTGTTTCCAGAGATTAAAGTCCTGAAAGAGAGAAAAATAACAAAGCGGGAAGCCCCTAGTACGGTTAAGCCCCCCTCCCCACCTGTGCCCATGGTATTTTCAATGCGTAATTGTGTACGCGTGGCACGGATTTTGCCGTTTGGATGGTATTGGGGTGGGGGCCGCATTGCTATGCGAGCTCGGAACGTGCCAGACGGTCTTGTTGCTGATTACTCCAGGCACGCTTGAAGGTGTCCGGGTCTTTAATCGCCGAACTGGTGGATTGACTTAAGAGGCTGCTTTGTGCTTCTACTCCGAGGGCCGCAGTGTGCTCCTCTGTGCGGAGAGAGCACTCTTTGTTTCCATTGACTGTGATGACCCCACGAGGTCCTGGCATCTTGAGCTTGAGATATGCATACTGCGGTACCACGTTGAATCTCGCAAATGCGGTTCGCCCGAGCAGTGCATGATAGCCGCTGCGGAACAGGACTATGTCGAAGATTAACTCCTCACTTCGGAAGTTATCTGGGCATCCGAAGACCACTTCTAGTGTGACTAAGCCTGTGCAATGGGCCTCTACACCTGGTATGACGCCTTTGAAGGTCGTTTTTGTGGGTTTGATCCTTGAGGGGTCTATACCCATTTTGCGCATTGTGTCCTGATAAAGCAGGTTCAGGCCGCCGCCACCGTCCATAAGGACTCGAGTGAGGTGAAATCTGTCGATGATTGGGTCTAGGACCAGTGTGGCGAATCCACCATGACGGATACTAGTGGGATGGTCCCTGCGAATGAAGGTGATCGGACAGGAGGACCATGGGTTGAACTTTTGGGCGACTGGCTCCAACGCATATACATCCCTTAACGCACGCTTCCGCTCCCTCTTGGGGATGTGGGTTGCGTATATCATGTTCACCGTCCGCACTTGTGGGGGGAGCCTCTTCTGCCCTCCGGTGTTCGGCTGCCGGGGCTCCTCCTCGTCATCGCTATGTAGCCCCTTATCTTTGTTTTCGGTGTTTAACTTGCCGGCCTGCTTGAACACCCAACATTCCCTTTTGGTATGGTTGGCTGGCTTGTTGGGGGTGCCATGTATTTGGCACGAGTGATCGAGTATACGGTCCAAACTGGACGGGCCCGGACTGCTTCTTTTGAATGGCTTTTTCCACTGACCGGGTTTAGAGCCTTTGAATCCGGCATTGACTACCGTATCCTCGGTATTGTCTCTATTGACGCGGCGCTTATGTTTGTTGCGACGTGACCTGCCATTGCTATCCTTGGTATCTGAAGTACCGTGGTTCTTTGATATGTTATTGCTGCGAGCCAGCCAGCTGTCTTCTCCCGCGCAAAAGCGGGTCATGAGTGTCGTCAGGGCTGCCATAGATTTTGGCTTTTCCTGGCCGAGGTGTCGGGCGAGCCACTCATCGCGGATGTTGTGCTTAAAAGCTGCTAGGGCCTCTGCATCCAGACAGTCGATGTTTTGATTTTTATTTGTTAGGAACCGTGTCCAGAATTGCCTGGCTGATTGCTCTGGCTGCTGAATGATGTGGCTCAAGTCATCGGCATCTGGTGGTCGCACATAAGTGCCCTGGAAGTTGTCGAGGAATGTGGCTTCCAGATCTTCCCAATAGCCAATGGATTCTGCTGGCAGGCTGTTGAGCCAATGCCGAGCTGGTCCTTTGAGCTTGAGTGGGAGGTATTTGATGGCGTGTAGATCGTCACCGCGGGCCATGTGGATGTGCAGGAGGAAGTCCTCGATCCATACTGCGGGATCTGTTGTGCCGTCGTATGATTCGATATTTACGGGTTTGAAACCCTCTGGGATTTGGTGATCCATTACTTCGTCTGTGAAGCATATCGGGTGTGCGGAGCCTCTATAGTGGGCTATGTCTCGAGGCAGCTCGAATGAGTCTTGTCCCTTGTGTTCGGCCCAGCCGGATTTACTTTTACTGTACCCGGTGTGACGGTTATCGTCTCGCGTAGTGGCGCGCCCTCATGATCCGTAGTTCGATCTTGCGTGTTTTGCCTTGTCCTCCAATACGTCTCGCAGGTCTAGCGTGTTTCCCCGTGCGTTGTCATTTTTATTTGAGTGGCGTCGGGGTGCGGGGCTGAGTTTTTGGCTGAAATGCCTCTCTGTCGCGGCCACGAGGTGGCCGATCAGCTGCGTCATATGCTGGAGATGTAGGTTTTAATGCTTCCTCCTCCAGTCGGGGTAGCAACCTGCGCTTTGGGTAACTCTTGGAGGGGCGTTCGAGTTCATATTCCTCGGCCGCAAGGACTTCAGTCCATCTGTCAGCTAGCAAATCTTGATCAGCTTGAAGCTGCTGCTGCTTTTTCATAAGGCTATTTGCCGTGGCTATAAGCCGGCGCTTGAAGCGCTCTTGCTCAGCGGGATCCTCCGGCACGACAAATTCGTCGTCGTTGAGGCTTGCCTCGTCTTAGGAGGGAGGCATGTAATTATCATCCTCCGCCTCTCCATTTGCCGCTCTCTTGGGAGGGCTGGCTTCTCCATCCTCCTGCTGTAAATCTTGCTGGAGGGGATTGTTGTCGTCTTCGGCACTGTTCGAAGTGCTATTATCTCCTGTGCCGGTGTCACCGCTTTTGCTTTGGCGAGACTTAGAGCGGCGCCGCTGTCGTCGTTGCTTGGGTTGCTTCTTGGAGGGGTCATCCTCCGTTGTCTCGTCGCCATTGCCTTCTTTGGGTGTGTCCACCATGTATATATCATATGATGAGGTGGCTGTCCAGTGGCTACTAAGTGGGTGGGCAGCGAATTTCTTCGTCATCCACATCCCAATCCTGCCGAACATAGTTCGGCCAGGACTCTCCTGACAGGGAGAGAGACCTTAATGAGTTCAGTATGTCTCCAAAGGGCGAGTGCTGAAAGATATCCGCGGAGGTGAACTCCATGATTGGAGCCCAGTCGGATTCGATAGGCACGGGTGCAGGCAGTTCGGAGTCCGTGGCTGGGGAAGAATCCGATAGTTCGGCGTCACGGCTCCCATGAAGGGTAAGGTCGATACTCGGCTCGATCGCCGCTGAGAATATGGCCTCCGTGGCGGGGTCTATCCACCAGTCCATGGATGATGCAATTGGCTCCGAATTGAGGGTCGGAGCGGTTGCCGGTGCAGTCTCCTGAACACTGTCCGATGGTAGAGCTAAATCATGCTCATTGTGACCATGCGGCGCACTTGGCAGGGGCTCAAATCCGTCGAAGATCAAGTCTCCGCGGATGTCGGCCGTGTAGTTTAAGCTTCCAAACCTGACCTGGTGGCCAGGGGCGTAACTCTCGATCTGCTCCTAATGGCCAAGCGAGTTGGCCCGCAGTGCGAAGCCACTAAATACAAAGATCTGTCCGGGGAGAAAGGTCTCACCCTGGACTGCATCGCTATCGATGATCGAAGGAGCCATCAAGCCTAGCGGTGACGACATAAAGGAACTCTCAATGAAAGCACCAATGTCGGTGTCAAAACCGGCGGATCTCGGGCAGGGGGTCCCGAACTGTGCGTCTAAGGCGGATGGTAACAGGAGGTAGGGGACACGATGTTTTACCCAGGTCCGGGCCCTGTTGATGCAGGTAAAACCCTACGTCCTGCTTGATTATTCTTGATAATATGAGTAGTACAAGAGTTGATCTACCACGAGATCGGAGAGGCTAAACCCTAGAAACTAGCCTATGGTATGATTGTATGTTGTCCTATGGACTAAAACCCTCCGGTTTATATAGACACCGGATGGGGCTAGGGTTACACAAGGTCGGTTACAAAGGAGGAGATATGCATATCCGTATTGCCTAGCTTGCCTTCCATGCCAAGTAGAGTCCCATCCGGACACGGGACAAAGTCTTCAATCTCGTATCTTCATAGGCCAAAGGATATAGTCCGGCTGTCCGGAGACCCCCTAATCCAGGACTCCCTCAATGATAGTTATCGTCCAGTCTCCGAGGATGAGGAAAGCCTCGGCAGCGAGGATTTCATCATGCTGATACGTCTCCAACGTATCTATAATTTTTGATTGCTCCATGCTATATTATCTACTGTTTTGGACTATATTGGGCTTTATTTTTCACTTTTATATTATTTTTGGGACTAACCTATTAACCGGAGGCCCAGCCCAGAATTGCTGTTTTTTTGCCTATTTCAGTGTTTCGAAGAAACAGAATATCAAACGGAGTCCAAACGGAATGAAACCTTCGGGAACGTGATTTTCTCACCGAACGTGATCCAGGAGACTTGGACCCTACTCCAAGGAGTCAAAGAGGAGGTCACAAGGGTGGGGGGCGTGCCCCCTAGGGCGCGCCCCCTGCCTCGTGGGCCCCTCGGTGCTCCACCGACATACTCCTTCCTCCTATATATACCTACGTACCCCCAAACGAACATAACAGGAGCCAAAAACCTAATTCCACCGCCGCAACTTTCTGTATCCACGAGATCCCATCTTGGGGCCTGTTTCGGAGCTCTGCTGGAGAGGGCCGTCATCACGGAGGGCTTCTACATCATCATAGCCTCTCCGATGAAGTGTGAGTAGTTTACCTCAGACCTTCGGGTCCATAGTTAGTAGCTAGATGGCTTCTTCTCTCTTTTTGGATCTCAATACAAAGTTCTCCCCCTCTCTTGTGGAGATCTATTCGATGTAATCTTCTTTTTGCGGTGTGTTTGTTGAGACCGATGAATTGTGGGTTTATGATCAAGTCTATCTATGAATAATATTTGAATCTTCTCTGAATTCTTTTATGTATGATTTGTTATCTTTGCAAGTCTCTTTGAATTATCCGTTTGGTTTAGCCAACTAGATTGGTAGTTCTTGCCATGGGAGAAGTGCTTAGCTTTGGGTTCGATCTTGCGGTGTCCTTTCCCAATGACAGAAGGGGCAGCAAGGCACGTATTGCATCATTGCCATCGAGGATAACAAGATGGGGTTTATTTCATATTGCATGAATTTATCTCTCTACATCATGTCATCTTGCTTAAAGAGTTACTCTGTTTTAACTTAATACTCTAGATGCATGCTGGATAGCGGTCGATGAGTGGAGTAATAGTAGTAGATGTAGAATTGTTTCGGTCTACTTGTCACGGACGTGATGCCTATATACATGATCATGCCTAGATATTCTCATAACTATGCTCAATTCTGTCAATTGCTCAACAGTAATTTGTTCACCCACCTTAGAATACTTATGCTCTTGAGAGAAGCCACTAGTGAAACCTATGGCCCCCGGGTCTATTCTCATCATATCAATCTCCATCACTTTAATCTTGGTTTACTTTTTTACTTTGCCTTTTACTTTTCACTTTGCATCTCTATACCAAAAATACAAAAAATATTATATCTATCAAATCTCACTCTCCTAAGTGACCGTGAAGGGACTGACAACCCCTAATCATGTTGGTTGCGAGTAGCTATCGTTTTGTGCAGGTACGAGGGACTTGAGCGTGGCCTCCTACTAGATTGATACCTTGGTTCTCAAAAACCGAGGGAAATACTTACGCTACTCTGCTGCATCATCCCTTCCTCTTCGGGGAAACCCAACACAAGCTCAAGAGGTAGCACGTGCCTAAGGCACCCCTCGAGCAGGAGCGCTTCAAGCGCCAGCTAATAGCTACTGGAAGAAGCCTGAAGAAGAAGTAGCAACAGCTCCAAGCTGATCAAGACCTGCTCATTGACAGGTGGACTGATGTCCTGGCAGCCGAAGAATACGGCATCGAGCGCCCAGCCAAGAGTTACCCAAAGCGCAGACTGCTACCTCAGTTCGACGAGGAGGCACCAGATCCCATACATCCCTCACGCAATGCGGACCGACCACCACGTGGTCGGGATAGTGCGGCGGACCGACCACCCCGCGGTCGGGATAAAACGACAACTCAGGCCGAACAATAGCCCGCCCCACCGCCTCGCAAAACCAGGGACATAACAGCTCGGGACCATACATGCGACCTTCGGTTGGATCTGAACAGTAGAGTAGGACACGCCAGATCAATCTACGGATCATGAGGATGTTTCCCGACTCGGGATGACGGCTACCTATTCGGACGTGACAAACCTAGTCACACCCGGGCCAATAACCGCGGACGGACCTCATCGGAGGTGTGCCGTGACGCGGCCCAATATAGAGGCGCCGCACACCCTCTCTACTTCACAGATGAGGTCCTGGATCATGAATTCCTTGAGGGGTTCAAGCCCGTCAATATTGAATCATACGACGGAATAACCGATCCCGCAGTATAGATTGAGGAATTTATTCTCCACATCCACATGGCCCGTCGAGACGACCTCCATGCCATCAAATACCTCCCACTAAAGCTCGAAGGGCTAGCTCGACGCTGGCTAAATAGCCTACCCGAAAATTCCATTGGCAGCTGGGAGGACTTGGAAGAAGCCTTCCTTGACAACTTCCAAGGTACATATGTCGGCCACCCGATGCCGATGACTTAAGCCACATAGTTCAACAACCTAGAGAATCAGCCAAAAAATTTTGGACTAGGTTCCTAACCAAAAAGAACCGGATCGTTGACTGTCCGGATGCCGAAGCCCTAGCGGCCTTTAAGCATAGCATCCATGATGAATGGCTCGCCCGACACCTCGACCAAGAAAAGCCGAGGTCCATGGCAGCCCTCACGGCACTCATGACCCGCTTTTGCGCGGGAGAGGACAGTTGGCTGGCTCGCAGTACAAACACAACCAACGAAGCAGGCCCCTCCGAGGCCAAAAATAGCACCAACAAGCTCCGGCGCAACAGTCACAAACGCCGAAGCAATGGTGATAACTCCGATGACACTACAGCTCATGCAGGATTCAGTGGCTCCAAGTCCAGCCAGCGAAAGAAGCCCTATAAAAGGAACAGCAGAGGACCATCCAGCTTGGACCACATGCTCGATTGTCCGTGCCAGAAACATGGCACCCTAGACAAACCGGCCAACTATACTAACAGAGATTGCCTGGTCTTTAAGCAAGCCAGCAAGGTAAATAGCGGAAACAAGGAAGGGGAACCACATTGCAAGGACGAAGACGAGGAGCCACGGCAACCGAACACCGGGGGCAGAAGAAATTCCCGCCTCAAGTCAAAATGGTGAACATGAGATATGCTACACACATCCCCAAAAGGGAGCGCAAGCGCGCACTCATGGACATTTATGCGGTAGAGCCAGTCGCCCCAAAATTCAACCCATGGTCGTCATTCTTGATCACCTTTGAATGTCATGATCATCCAACTAGTATCCGTCATGGTGGTTCGGCCGCATTGGTACTCGACCCAATCATCGACGGATTCCACATGACACGAGTCCTAATGGACGGTGGTAGCAGCCTCAACCCGCTCTATCAGGATACAGTACGCAAAATGGGCATTAATCCCTCACGAATCAAGCCCACGATAACTACCTTTAAAGGAGTTATACCAGGCGTAGAGGCCCGTTGTACGGGCTCGATAACGCTGGAGGTGGTCTTCGGTTCCCCGGATAACTTCCGAAGCGAAGAGCTAATCTTTGATATCGTCCCCTTCCGCAGTAGCTACAACGCACTGCTCGGACGAACTACGTTTGCTAGATTCAACGCGGTGCCACATTATGCTTATGTCAAGCTCAAGATGCCCGGTCCACGTGGTGTCATTACAGTAAATGGAAACACGGAACGTTCCCTCCGTACAGAGGAGCATACCGCAACCCTCGTAGGAGAAGTACAGAGCGGCCTTCTCAAGTGGCTCCATAATCCGGCCGCCGAGCCCCTGGACATCGTTAAGAAGGTCCGGACTACACTGCAACAGGGCAGCTCGGTTCGTCAAGAGATGAATTAGTAAATTCGGCCTTCATCCTAGCCCCGATGAGGAAAGGGCATTCATACCGCGCGTACATAACTATGCACTCAAAACCCCATGGGTACTGACGGAGGCATCACTCGCGATCCACAGTGCGGCTTGACCGACCCTGGGATTCGCACGCCTTTATTTTTTCTTTTTATTACGGTTTTTTCTCTTTTCGAGGTCTATGCGGACGACCCATTTACGGAACACACCAAGGAGGCAAGGAGCGCTGGCATACAAGGGAATCCCCAGGTGGTCTCTATTAAACAATTGCCATACTTGTTTTACATACCCGCACACAGCTCGCCCTTGGTTACGACATCCTAAATAGCTTTACTTGCTTATCGCATTACTTGAACAAAGTACGCCTCGATGTACTAACTACATCACAATGGTGAATACATGGTGGCATCAGCTTATTACTTAACTTTACCGTTTCCTTACCTTTGTACATAGTACTTATTGCACACGTACACCATGATACGTCTCCAATGTATCTATAATTTTTGATTGTTCCATGCTATTATATTATCAACCTTGGATGTTTTATATGCATTTATATGCTATTTTATATGATTTTTGGGACTAACCTATTAACCTAGAGCCCACTGGCAGTTTCTGGTTTTTCCTTCTTTTAGAGTATCACAGAAAAGGAAAATCAAACGGAGTCCAATTGACCTGAAACTTCACGGAACTTATTTTTGGACCAGAAGAAGCCCACGGAGTATTGGAGTTGGACCAGGAGAGTCC
>NC_041382.1:533356992-533415223 GCF_002162155.2 Triticum dicoccoides | reverse complement strand
CCTGCCTCGTGGACAGCCTGGAGGTCCACCGACATACTTGTTCCTCCCATATATACCCATATACCCTAAAAACTTCAGGGAGCAGAATAGATCGGGAGTTCCGCCGCCAGAAGCCTCCGTAGCCACCAAAAACCAATCTAGACCCGTTCCGATACCCTGCCGGAGGGGGGAATCCCTCTCCGGTGGCCATCATCATCATCCTGGTGCTCTCCATGACGAGGAGGGAGTAGTTCTCCCTCGGGGCTGAGGGTATGTACCAGTAGCTATGTGTTTGATCTCTCTCTCTCTCTCTCTCGTGTTCTTGAGGTGGTACGATCTTGATGTATCGCAAGCTTTGCTATAATAGTTGGATCTTATGATGTTTCACCCCCTCTACTCTCTTGTAATGGATTGAGTTTTCCCTTTGAAGTTATCTTATCAGATTGAGTCTTTAAGGATTTGAGAACACTTGATGTATGTCTTGCATGGGATACCCATGGTGACATTGGGGTATTCTATTGATCCACTTGATGTATGTTTTGGTGATCAACTTGCGGGTTCCGTGACCTTGGGAATCTACGCATAGGGGTTGGCACACGTTTTCATCTTGACTCTCCGGTAGAATCTTCGGGGCACTCTTTGAAGTACTTTGTGTTGGTTGAATAGATGAATCTGAGATTGTGTGATGCATATCGTATAATCATACCCACGGATACTTGAGGTGACATTGGAGTATCTAGGTGACATTAGGGTTTTGGTTGATTTGTGTCTTAAGGTGTTATTCTAGTACGAACTCTAGGGCTGTTTGTGACACTTGTAGGAATAGCCCAACGGATTGATTGGAAAGAATAACTTTGAGGTGGTTTCGTACCCTACCATAATCTCTTCATTTGTTCTCCGCTATTAGTGACTTTGGAGTGACTCTTTGTTGCATGTTGAGGGATAGTTATGTGATCCAATTATGTTATTATTGTTGAGAGGACTTGCACTAGTGAAAGTATGAACCCTAGGCCTTGTTTCAACACATTGCAATACCATTTGTGCTCACTTTTATCATTAGTTACCTTGCTATTTTTATATCTTCAGATTACAAAAACTATTATCTACTATCCATATTGCACTTGTATCACCCTCTCTTCACCGAACTAGTGCACCTATAAAATTTACCATTGTATTGGGTGTGTTGCGGACACAAGAGACTCTTTGTTATTTGGTTGCAGGGTTGTTTGAGAGAGACCATCTTCATCCTACGCCTCCTACGGATTGATAAACCTTAGGTCATCCACTTGAGGGAAATTTTCTACTGTCCTACAAACCTCTGCACTTGGAGGCTCAACAACATCTACAAGAAGAAGGTTGTGTAGTAGACATCAAGCTCTTTTCTGGCTCCGTTGTCAGGGAGGTTAGTGCTTGAAGGTATATCTTTAGAGCTTGCAATCGATTCTTTTTGTTTCTTGTTTTATCACTAGTTTAGTTTGTAAAAGAAAACTACAAAAAATGGAATTAAGGATGCCTCATATGCTTCATCTTTTTAATGTCTTTCGTGAGAATAAGGATTCCGATAATTATGCTCAAGTGCTAGAAGAAGAATGCATTAAAATGTTTGGCACTAAATATTTGAATGATGAGCATGATTTCAATGTTGTTAGTATGAATTCCTTTAATATCCATGATGCTAATGATATGCAAAGCCACAAGCTTGGGGAAGCTATGTTTGATGAAGATGATATTATTTTTACCCCAAGTTTTGATGAGAAAAATTATTATGATGCAATAATGCCTCCTATTTATGATGATTATATTGATTAAAGTGGATTTGGAGAGGTCATGACTTTATTTTGTGATGAAACCACTATTTCGGAAGAGGTTCCAATTGATTATGAGAACAAAGTTGCTATCTATGATGATTATTGTGATGACTTGTATGCTATAAAGAATAATGATATCCATGAAACTTGTCATCATGATTTTAGTTTTCAATTGGATTATGCCTCACATGATAATTATCTTGTTGAGTTTGCTCCCACTATTATTCATGAGAAGAATTTTGCTTATATGGAGAGTAATAAAATTTCTATGCTTGTAGATCATGAAAATAATGCTTTAGGTGATGGTTATATTGTTGAATTCATTCATGATGCTACTGAAAATTATTATGATGGAGGAACATATGCTTGTAGGAATTGCAATAATATCAATTTTCCTCTCTATGTGCTTAAAGTCTTGAAGTTATGCTTGTTTTGCCTTCCTATGCTAGTTGATTATTGTTCCCATAAGTTGTTTGCTCACAAAATCCCTATGCATAGAAAGTGGGTTAGTATTAAATGTGTTATTCATATTCTTCATGATGCTCTCTTTATGTTACAATTCTTATCTTTTATGTGAGCATCATTGAAATCATCATGCCTAGCTAGGGGCGTTAAACGATAGCGCTTGTTGGGAGGCAACCCAACTTTATTTTTGTTCCTTGATTTTTGCTCCTGTTTAGTAATAAATAATTTATCTAGACTCTGTTATGATTGAGTCTTTATGTTTTAATTAGTGTTTGTGCCAAGTAGGACCGTTGAGAAGACTTGGGGAAAGTCTTGTTGATCTTGCTATAAAAAACGGAAACTTTAGCGCTCACGAGAATTGCTGCCATTTTTTATTGGAGAGTGCTATTTAGTTAATTATTTTTGAAGATGATTAATAGATAAATTCCTCAGGTCGACCAATTTATTTGATAATTTTATGAGTTCCAGAAGTGGTCGAAACCTACAGATTACTATAGACTGTTCTGTTTTTGACAGATTCTGTTTTCGATGTGTTGTTTGCTTATTTTGATGAATCTATGAGTAGTATAGGAGGGTATGAACCATAGATAAGTTGGAATACAGTAGATATTACACCAATATGAATTTATAATGAGTTCACAACAGTACCTAAGTGGTGATTCATTTTCTTATACTAACGGAGCTTACGAGTTTTCTGTTAAGTTTTGTGTTGTGAAGTTTTCAAGTTTTGGGTAAAGATTCGATGGACTATGGAATAAGGAGTGGCAAGAGCCTAAGCTTGGGGATTACCAAGGCACCCCAAGGTAATATTCAAGGACAAACAAGAGCCTAAGCTTGGGGATGCCCCGGAAGGCATCCCCTCTTTCGTCTTTGTTCATCGGAAACTTTACTTGGAGCTATATTTTTATTCGCCACATGATATCTGTTTTGCTTGGAGCGTCATTTTATTTTATTTAGCTTTGCTTGATGTTTGCATAAAATACCAAGATCTGAAATTCTTAAATGTTAGAGAGTCTTCACATAGTTGCATAATTATTCGACTACTCATTGAGCTTCACTTATATCATTCAGAGTAGTTTGTTGTTGCTCTAGTGCTTCACTTATATCTTTTTAGATCATGGCGGTGGATTTATTTTGTAGAAATAGATGAACTCTCATGCTTCACTTATATTATTTTGAGAGTCCTAAACAGCATGGTAATTTGCTTTGGTTATGAATTTAGTCCTAATATGATGGGCATCCAAGAGGGATATAATAAAAACATTCATATAAGTGCATTGAATAGTAAGAGAAGTTTGATACTTGATGATTGTTTTGAGATATGGAGATAGTGATATCAAAGTTGTGCTAGTTGAGTAGTTATGAATTTGAGAAATACTTGTGTTGAAGTTTGTGATTCCCGTAGCATGCACGTATGGTGAACCGTTATGTGACGAAGTCGGAGCATGATTTGTTTATTGATTGTCTTCCTTATGAGTGGCGGTCGGGGACGAGCGATGGTCTTTTCCTACCAATCTACCCCCTAGGAGCATGCGCGTATTACTTTGTTTCGATAACTAATAGAATTTTGCAATAAGAATGTGAGTTCTTTGTGACTAATGTTGAGTCCATGGACTATACGCACTCTCACCCTTCCACGATTGCTAGCCTCTCTAGTACCGCGCACCTTTCGCCGGTATCATAAACCCACCATATACCTTCCTCAAAACAGCCACCATAGCTACCTATCATGCCATTTCCATAGCCATTCCGAGATATATTGCCATGCAACTTTCCATCGTTCTGTTTACTATGACACGCTCCATCATTGTCATATTGCTTTGCATGATCACGTAGTTGACATTTTAGTTGTGGCAAAGCCACCGTTCATAATTCTTTCAGACATGTCACTCATGAGTCATTGCACATCCCGGTACACCGCCGAAGGCATTCATATAGAGTCATGCTTTGTTCTAGTATCGAGTTGTAATTCTTGAGTTGTAAATAAACAGAAGTGTGATGATCATCATTAATAGAGCATTGTCCCCCAAAAAAAGAGGGCCAAAAAAAAGAAAAAAAAAGAAAGGCCAAATAAAAAAAGGCCAAAAAAAGAAATAAAAATGGGGCAATGCTACTATCCTTTTACCACACTTGTGCTTCAAAGTAGCACCATGATCTTCATGATAGAGAGTCTCCTATGTTGTCACTTTCATATACTAGTGGGAAATTTTCATTATAGAACTAGGCTTGTATATTCCAACAATGGGCCTCCTCAAGTGCCCTAGGTCTTCGTGAGCAAGCAATTTGGATGCACACCCACTTAGTTTCTTTTGTTGAGCTTTCATACATTTATAGCTCTAGTGCATCCGTTGCATGGCAATCCCTACTCACTCACATTGATATCTATTAATGGGCATCTCCATAGCCCATTGATACGCCTAGTTGATGTGAGACTATCTTCTCCTTTTTGTCTTCTCCACAACCACCATTCTATTCCACCTATAGTGCTATGTCCATGGCTCACGCTCATGTATTGTGTGAAGATTGAAAAAGTTTGAGAACATCAAAAGTATGAAACAATTGCTTGGCTTGTCATCGGGGTTGTGCATGATTTAAATACTTTGTGTGGTGAAGATGGTGCATAGCCAGACTATATGATTTTCTAGGGATAGCTTTCTTTAGCCATGTTATTTTGAGAAGACATGATTGCTTAGTTAGTATGCTTGAAGTATTATTATTTTTATGTCATATTAAACTTTTGTCTTGAATCTTATAGATCTGAACATTCATGCCAAAATGAAGAGAATTACTTAGAGAAATATGATAGGTAGCATTCCACATCAAAAATTCTGTTTTTATCATTTACTTACTCGAGGATGAGCATGAATTAAGCTTGGGATGCTGATACGTCTCCAAGGTATCTATAATTTTTGATTGTTCCATGCTACTATATTATCAACCTTGGATATTTTATATGCATTTATATGCTATTTTATATGATTTTTGGGACTAACCTATTAACCTAGAGCCCAGTGCCAGTTTCTGTTTTCCCCTTGTTTTAGAGTATCGCAGAAAAGGAAAATCAAACCGAGTCCAATTGACCTGAAACTTCACGGAACTTATTTTTGGACCAGAAGAAGCCCACGGAGTATCGGAGTTGGACCAGGAGAGTACCGGGGTGCCCACGAGGGTGGGGGGTGCGCCCACCCCCTGGGCCCGCCCCCTGCCTCATGGACAGCCCGTAGGTCCACCGATGTACTTCTTCCTCCCAAATATACCCATATACCCTAAAAACTTCAGGGAGCAAAATAGATCGGGAGCTCCACCGCCAGAAGCCTCCGTAGCCACCAAAAACCAATCTAGACCCGTTCCGGCACCCTGCCGGAGGGGGGAATCCCTCTTCGGTGGCTATCATCATCATCCCGGTGCTCTCCATGATGAGGAGGGAGTAGTTCTCCCTCGGGGCTGAGGGTATGTACCAGTAGCTATGTGTTTGATCTCTCTCTCTCTCTTGTGTTCTTGAGGTGTTGCAATCTTGATGTATCACGAGCTTTGCTATTGTAGTTTGATCTTATGATGTTTATCCCCCTCTACTCTCTTGTAATGGATTGAGTTTTCCCTTTGAAGTTATCTTATCGGATTGAGTCTTTAAGGATTTGAGAACACTTGATGTATGTCTTGCGTGGGATACCCGTGGTGACAATGGGGTATTCTATTGATCCACTTGACGTATGTTTTGGTGATCAACTTGCGGGTTCCGTGACCTTGGGAATCTATGCGTAGGGGTTGGCACACGTTTTCGTCTTGACTCTCCGGTAGAATCTTTGGGGCACTCTTTGAAGTACTTTGTGTTGGTTGAATAGATGAATCTGAAATTGTGTGATGCATATCGTATAATCATACCCAAAGATACTTGAGGTGACATTGGAATATCATGGTGACATTAGGGTTTTGGTTGATTTGTGTCTTAAGGTGTTGTTCTAGTATGAACTCTAGGGTTGTTTTTGACACTTGTAGGAATAGCCCAACGGATTGATTGGAAAGAATAACTTTGAGGTGGTTTCGTACCCTACCATAATCTCTTCGTTTGTTCTCCGCTATTAGTGACTTTGGAGTGACTCTTTGTTGCATGTTGAGGGATAGTTATGTGATCCAATTATGTTATTATTGTTGAGAGGACTTGCACTAGTGAAAATATGAACCCTAGGCCTTGTTTCAATGCATTGCAATACCGTTTGTGCTCACTTTTATCATTAGTTACCTTGCTGTTTTTATATCTTCAGATTACAAAAACTATTATCTACTATCCATATTGCACTTGTATCACCCTCTCTTCGCCGAACTAGTGCACCTATACAATTTATCATTGTATTGGGTGTGTTGGGGAGACAAGAGACTCTTTGTTATTTGGTTGGATGGTTGTTTGAGAGAGACCATATTCATCCTACGCCTCCTACGGATTGATAAACCTTAGGTCATCCACTTGAGGGAAATTTGCTACTATCCTACGAACCTCTGCACTTGGAGGCCCAACAACGTCTACAAGAAGAAGGTTGTGTAGTAGACATCACACTATGGTACGTATTACAGTGCCAGGGGCTTCATTACACCCTGCATTACAACAATAAAAGTCTGAAAACTTTTCAAATATAGTTCGGCACCCCGAACTTATAGCATTATATGCATCAGCTCTGAATCATGTCTTTGGTTAATAGTTGGGTTGCCCGGCTCCTGTGCTTACTACCTTACGTTCTGCTATATCGGCTAGGGTAGTAAAGGGAGAACTACTGCGATTGTGTCCCGGTTCTTCCGGAAGAGCACCTCAATAGAGAAAGCCGAAAACTAACTGTCATGATGCGGTGAGAGCTAGTCAGCTGTGCGAGAGGTTCCAAATCGTTAGAGATTTTTTCGCTTCTTGCGAAGAATCGGTTCCTCCGATTAGGCGTGTACAACGCCCCTAGTTCGGACTTCCGAATACCAGGGGCTTCGCCAACTTTCTTAATTGTCAAACTCCTATGGCTAAGTGAGGGCGGTAAAGGCCGCATAGTCTGATTGCCTTGTTCGTTGCGCTAAACACCTCCTTTAAGGACCAGAATGTGGAGTAAAGAGTGTTTAGATTTACCCCGAACACCCCCGTACTATCTACGTGGGGGAAAAAGCCGACGACTGGTCAACCCTCAGATTTCATAAACGGACGCACATGAGGTAAAAAGTAAATTGCAAGCATTATAATACATAACATCATTGTTCCATATTACAGGACAGGATAATACAAATGTTCTCATGGGAATATGATATCCTTCGAACATTGCTCCACCACAAGGCGGGACCCCTCCAGGACGTCATCAAAATAGTGCTCGGGTCGACGATGCTCCTTGCCCTCCGGCGGCCCCTCGATCATTAGCTTCTTGGCATCCAGCTTTGCCCAATGCGTCTTGACGCGGGCAAATGCCATACGAGCACCTTCAATACAGACCGACCGCTTCACGGCTTCGAGCTGCGGACAGGCACTTACAAGCTGCTTAACGAGTCTGAAGTAGCTGCTAGGTATAGGCTCGGCAGGCCACAACCGGACTATCAGGTCCTTCATGGCTAGCTCTGCCGACCTGTGCAGCTCGACCAACTGCTTTAGTTGGTTGCTGAAGGACAACGGATGTTCGGGTCCAAGATATTGGGACCAGAATAGCTTCTCCGTAGACATCCCTTCTTTGGCTCTACAATGCTCGGTAGCATCTGATATACTGCGCGGTAGATCCATAAACGCCCCTGGAATACCCAAATTCAGATAAGTACAAGGAGCATTTCTTCTACATACTTGCTTTGCATGGTAAAAGAATAACCCGTCGCAATCTCCTTGGCCGCCTGAATTTCCTGGAGGGCGTTCTGGGCTTCGGCCCATGCATCCTGTGCACTCTGGCGGGCCTTCGCCAGTTCGGATTCTTGCGCCTTACAGTCGCGCTCCAAGGACTCAAATCCCTCGATCGCGCCCTGGAGCTGTTGCTGCGCCTCGCCAATCGGGGCCTCGTGCTTCTCGCACGCGGCGCGTTCCTTGGCCACTTTGTCCTCGGCCTTGGCTAACGCCTTCTTGAGGGATACCACCTCGTTTGTGGCCCCTAATAAAGGTTGTGACACCTCAGTCCGGACGGACTATTCATTTTTTCTTAAAAAATACCTGCAGGTTACTACATACCTTGGCTATCCTCAAGCTGCTTCTTCATAAGGCCGAGTTCCTCCTCGGCCCGCTCCAGTTTCCACTTCAGTCCGGAGACCTCCGCAGCATGAGCGGCGGCAGCCTGCAGCAATACCTGCTTATTCACATAGACAACTCATGTTAGACTCCTGCGATATTTCTTTTTGATCCTCTGTTCGGCCTTTTCTTTCCGAACAGCAAACAGAGCATCAGGGGCTACTGTCTATACTGTGATATTCTTCCTACAAACGCATTACTTACCTCAAAGCCCGATAGAAGGCTAGTGCAGGCTTCGGTCAGTCCGCTTTTGGCAAACTAAACCTTCTCTATTACCGTTCCCATAAGGGCGCGGTGTTCATCCATAATAGAGGCGCCTCGTAGCGCCTCCAACAGTTTATCCGGTGCCTCTGGTTGGATAGAGGACACCGGCAGAACAGGCACATTCCCTCCTTTTAGGGAATGCCGTTCGCTGGACTCCGGAGCCGTGTAGATCTCCGGAATGGTATCCGGCTCAGGTCCGAAGGGAACTCGGCCCCCGTGTCCAGTCCCCATAGGGGATTTTCCCCCATGTGTCCAGCGACTGAGGAATCGTCCTAGGGCGCCACCCTGACGATCTCTGGAAGCTCCCCCGGTCGGGGAAGGTCTTTTGCGACACCACCTCGTTGTCACCCTTGGGAGAGACGGAATGAGCAGGTGGCGGAGACATGCTAGCCATCTCCTTTGAGTGTAGCGATCCCTCTATCGAGGATCGCGGGGAGCTATCACGTGCCGGACTGCAGTAACAAGGTTTAAGATATATCAATATTACAAACCGGGAAGGCCAGACATTTCCAGATTCTGGTACTTACGAGGCGGCCCGAGGCTTGGTCCGGCGAGGTCGCTCTAAGCTACTATCAACATCCCACGCAGAGTTATCCATGAGGGAGCCTCTAACCCTCTTAGGTGCTTTCACCTCCGGATCTGTGGGGAGCGCTCTCTTCTTCATCCCCACTTCAGGTGGGGAGTCATTTTCTTCTTCCTCTTCATCTCGTCAGCGGACCAAGAGGAAGTCTCATCTTCGGACATCATGTCCGGAGCGTCTTTTTGGCGAGGGCCCCTCTTGGCCCCTTTGGCCGCTTTCTTGGCCGTCTTCTCCGGCACCTCATAAGGCGCTGGAAAAAGCATTTTCGTCAGTAATGGGAATTCTTCGTCTTTGGGCAGCGGAGCCGGATAGTTATTCCCCTCCGCTATCTTGACCCAGGCCTGAAAACATGGGTAGTAAAGCTTAGGATTTTTCTAAAAATATACTAGTAAAGGGTATGCCTTGAAAACATTAAAACAACTTACGGGCTAGCCTGGCGTTTTAAGCTAAGCCCGCGATCTTCGGTCGTGGGCGGTGGCGTCTCGCCGGCCTTGAAGAGCACTTTCCAGATTTCTTCGTGCATCGTGCCGAAGAGCTCTAGTAGCGTCTGGTGTTTGGCCGGATCGTACTCGCACAGATAGCAAGTTCGGCATCGGTAGGACCCGACGAATGAGCATGACCTGGACCATGTTGACAAGTTTGATCTTCCGATCTATCATGTTCTGGACGCACGTCTGGAGCCCAGTCAGCTCGTCCGAGGGACCCTAGGTTAGGCCCCTCTCTTGCCAGGAGGTGAGCCGCATCGGGATTCCGGATCGGAATTCGGGGGCCACCACCCAGTTGGCGTCACGCGGCTCGGTGATATAGAACCACCCCAATTGCCAACCTTTCACCGTCTCTGTGAATGAGCCTTCGGGCCAGGTAACGTTGGGCATCTTTCCCACCATCCCACCATGGCGCCTCCGCACTCTACTTGTTGGCTGCTCACCACCTTCGGCTTCACATTGAAAGTCTTCAGCCATAGGCCGAAATGAGGCGGGATGCGGAGAAAGGCCTCGCACACGACAATGAATGTCGTGATGTTGAGGATGAAGTTGGGGGCTAGGTCATGGAAGTCTAGCCCGTAGTAAAACATCAGTCCATGGACGAAGGGGTGAAGATGGAAACCCAGCCCGCGGACGAAATGTGTAAGAAACACAACCATCTCGTGGGGCTCTAGAGTAGGGACGATCTGTCCCTTGACCGGGAGTCAGTGAGCGATCTCCTTGGCTAGGTATCCAGCCTCCCGGAGCGCTTTGATATCCCTCTTCTTGATGGAGGAGGCCATCCACTTACCCCCAGCTCTGGATTCAGACATCTTTGGAGTGCTTTCTCGGGCAAGGGAAAAGCTAAAAGCTTGGGCGCTGGAGCTCAGGGACGGAAGGAGTGAGGAGGAGCCGAGGTATGGGTGATGAAAGGGAATTCTTATCCCTGTATGAAGGCCATGAATATCAAACGTCTCCCCGCTCGCCTTAAACTCGCCTATTCCCAAGAACCATGCGAACGATACGGTTGGGTCACCCACGCCCATATTGATGAGAATCCCGCAATACGGGGACATGATCTCTGCTTCGACGAGACGTGCCAATAGCAACCACGTCTCGAAACATGGAGAGGAAGACAAAAAACGGTTTGAAATTATGACCGGACAGACATGATGTCATGTTGTAAAAAGCTGTCAGCAGATTAGACTCATGTAAAAATATATTCTCTCTGCGGTTATGTATGGTGTGTGTAATAGGTCCGGATACTATCATCGCATCCGAAGACTATATTGAAGTTCGGATAGAAGGGAACCCGCCTTGCAATGCCAAAGACAATATGCACGCCGGACTCCTCGTCATTGAAGACATGAAGGTCGAAGACTGTACCCGTGTCCGGGTTGGACTCTTCTTGGCATGGAAGGCAAGCTTGGCGACCGAAGATGAAGATTCCTTCTTATGTAACCGACACTATGTAAACCCTAGATCCCCTTGGTGTCTATATAAACCGGAGGGGTTAGTCCAGAAAGGATATACTCATTACCATAGTCATATAGGCTAGGCTTATAGGGTTTAGCCATTACGATCTTGTGGTAGATCAACTCTTGTAACACTCATGTTCATCAACATCAATCAAGCAGGACGTGGGGTATTACCTCTATAGAGAGGGCCCGAACCTGGGTAAACATCGCGTCCCCCATCTCCTGTTACCATCGATTCTAGATGCACAGTTCGGGACCCCCTACCCGTGATCCGCCGGTTTTGACACCGACAACAGTGCCGGCCCTGAAAGCAGAGGTGCTGCCGACGGCATGAAGAGCCGCTCCTCAAAGATGCCATGATCTTGGGGTTGTCGCTTGGACGCCCTTTTGGAGATGTCGTCGGCCTCCTTGTTGGTGCCACGGGGCACGTGCTGTAACTCTAGACCCAGGAAATGCTTTTCCATTTTGCGTACCTCTGCGAGGTATGCCTCCATGTGCTCGTCCTTCGGCTCGTATACCTTGTTGGAGAAGTTGACGAGGAGCTGCGAGTCGCCCCTAATGGTGAGGCGCTTCACCCCTAGGGCCACCATGGCCTTGAGGCCAGCAATGAGGCCTTCGTACTCCGCGATGTTGTTGGAGACCTTCTTGCCTTGCTGGAAGTAGAGCTGCATGGCATAGTAGAGCTTGTCCTAAGTGGGAGAGATGAGCACTGCTCCAGCTCCTGCGCCCTGGCGTGCTATCGCGCCATCGAAATACATGACCCGACCATCTGGTGCTTCACTTCCTGGCGAGAGAGATCGGTCCTCGCTCGCTTCAAACCCCGGGGCATCAGTCCATTCTGCCATGAAGTCGGCGAGCGTGGCCCCTTTGATGACCCTAGTTGTGCTGAACTCCAACTGGAATGCTTGCAGCTCGTTGTTCCATTCGGCGACTCTTCCAGCAACGTTGGGGCTCTTGAGTACCCTCTCTAGCAGGTAGGCCGAGATGACCTTGATTGGGTGACCTTAGAAGTAGTGCCGTAGTTTACGCGAGGCCACCAAAAGCGCGAGCAAGAGTTTTGAGGCATGGGATACCATGCCCTTGCATCCTGAAGTACCATGCTGACGAAATACACTGGGTGCTCGATGAGGGTGGGAATGTCGACAGAGCTTGCGCCTGCCGGAAGTTGGGGCGTCTCCTGAGGTGACGGTACCCCAAGAGCCTGGTCGCCCACTGGGGCCTCTGCCGGCCCGCGAACGCCGCCTTGCTGGGCCTAGTCACTCGTTGGCATTATTGCAACCTTTGCGGTGCCCTTTGGGTCCTGTATCGCCTTGGCTAGTGGTGCAGCATGGCGTGGCAGCCCCTTGGCCTGGCGCTCTTCCCGAACAACCACTAGAGCTGCGCTAGCAAAGTAGGGAGTGGAGGCAAGGTAAAGCACCAGGGGCTCGAGAGGGCGAGGCGCCACCATCACCGGAGGGCTGGTCAGGTATCTCTTAAGGTCTTGAAACGCTTGGTCAGCTTCCAGGGTCCACTTGAACAGGCCCTTCTTCTTCATCATCTTGAAGAATGGCAGGGCGTACTCTCCCAACTTGGAGATGAAGCGCCCCAGCGAGGTCACGCAGCCTGCAAGTTTTTGCATCTCCTTGAGAGTTTGCAGTGGGCTCATGTCTTCGATCGCCTTGACCTTCTCTGGGTTGGCCTCGACCCCCTTGTGGGGCACGAGGAAGCCCAGCAGCTTGCCGGAAGGGACACCAAACATGCACTTCTCCGGGTTGAGCCGCAAGTCCACCTGGCACAGGCTCGTGAAGGTCTCCTCCAGGTCCCGAATCAAAGTTCTCGCCTCCCTAGATTTTACCACAATGTCGTCGATGTAGGCTTCAGCGTTCCTCCCGAGCTGCTGACCCAGGGCGATGTGCATCAGCCATTGGAAGGTCACGCCTGCGTTGCGCAGCCCGAACGACATGCAAGTGTAGCAGTACACCCCGCATGGGGTTAGGAAGGCCGTCTTCTCCACATCCTCTACCGCCATCTTGATCTGATGGTAGCCCGAGAATGCATCCAAGAAGCATAATAGGTCGCACTCGACGGTGGAGTCAACGATCTGGTCGATGCGTGAAAGGGGGAATGGATCTTTGGGACATGCCTTGTTGAGGTTGGTGAAGTCGACACAATGCGCTCCTTCCCACCTTTCTTCGGCACAACGACGGGGTTCGCCGGCCAGTCGGGGTACCGAACCTCGCAAATGACACCCGCCGCCTCCAACTTGCGGGTTTCCTGGACGATGAAGGACTACTTCTCCGTGGATTGTCGCCGCGCTTTCTGCTTCACAAGGCGCACATTGGGGCACACCCTCAAGTGATGCTCGATCACCCCTCTTGGGACCCCTACCAGCTACTTGGGTTCCCAGGCGAATACATCCTTGTTCGAGCGCAGGAACCTCACCAATGCGTCCTCTTGATTTGGGTCGAGGTTGGCGCCTATGGTGAAGGTGGCTCCTGAGGATCCATCTTCCTCGACCGGCACCTGCTTGGTTTTGGCCCGCTCTTGAGTGTCGGAGTAATGGGCCACGGGTAGGCCAACCCGAGCCCCAGAACCTTTCAAGACATCAGGGCAGGCTGCGCCCCTCAAGACCCCAGGACGAAGAGCCGCCTTTTGAGAAGTCGGCGGGAAGACGGCCGACTGCCCACTCGCGGCCGAGTCCCAGGGACGACTTCAGGATAAGCCGACTCCTGACTGGGGACTTCCAGAGAAGCCGGCTTTGGGGAGTCGGCCCGCGACTCCAACGAACCCCTGTCCTCATCAGGAGGGACAGGACCAGGGAGTGGCTATAGTAAAGCCCGCTCCCGCCCCTTACCAAGGGCAGGCATGGCCACAGCACGCCGTACCAGGGGAGATCTCCATGCGGCGTGGCACTGTTGCCGTGCCGGCCCTGACATCAGCGCCGAAGGACCGAATCCAGCACCCACGACGGCTTGTTTGTACGACCCTAGGGGGCGGGTCCCACCAGTCAGTGGGACCCCAGGAGGCGGCGAGTGCGCCACCAGTCGTCCCCCGGAGTCGGCCAGACCCTTCCCCGGGGCCCACGCGCCATTAACCAGATGTGATGGAGAGTGGCAATAGTGATCGCCCGCCAGGCGGCGGGGCTGTTGCCATGACCCCATGATCAAGCCCGCGTCATCAGAAGCACGGCTACAGTAATCAGTAGCCGGCAAGACCCGCCCGCGGCGGACGCGGCCTGTCGGCTCCGTACCTGGCCAGTCGGCAGGGCCCACCAGTCAGCGGGCCCTAGCAGTCGGCAGAGAAGACGGAGGCTAGAGGCACTGATGGCTGGGTCCGCGTCCAGCCGGATTACCATTGTACCCCTGGGGGTAGGCCTATATAAAGCCCTAGGGAGCCCATACAAAGGGCTGGAATCCTTTAGCTCTAGACCAGATCATATAGGAGGGAGAGAGCTAGCCTTGCCCTCTCCTACCTCCAGGAAACAACTCAAGGAGCAATCATGTAAACACCTTGCCATAGTGATCATGCGGAGACCCTGTAGAGCAGCAGTAGGGGTATTATATCCCCGGAGAGCCCTGAAGCTGGGTAAGATTCGCCGGCGTGCATGTCTACGCCTCATCCCGTTTCCAGGCACCGGAGACGTTCTACTCGCCCCTACCATGATAAGCCATCCTTTGGCATATGTCGCACCCAACCCCCGACATTTGGCGCCCACCATGGGGCCTGGTGCACCGCCGTCCAGAGACCTGTTCTGGACGGGAACCCTTTTCCTCCCTGGCGAGCGCAGCCAGCCAGGCAAGCCAGATGGAGTTTGCACCGACGCGCTGCGTGGCTTGAGATCGCCTGCACAGCCAGCTGCCTCGCCGAACTTGTTGGAGAGGTTCGCCTCTCCGACGAACCTGCATCCAACGCAGGCACGGGCGGCTCCGAGAGCCTCCTCGCGGGCCTCCTCGATCAACTCCACGTTTCCGGCGAGCCTGCCGTGGACTTGGAGTCTGTAGGCTCCACCGACCCCATGCTGGTCGACTCCGACACCGCGTCGCTCGACGCGTTCCCCACTAATGTGGTGGTCTACGACGAACCTCTCCCTCGTGCGGAGAGCGACGAGAGCACCGTCACCGAGGTGCTCGTCATCAGTCATGACGAGCTCCCCGGCGGAGGAGCACATGATCCGCTTGGCGCGGCGCTACAAGACTTGACTGCGCCCATTCCGGAAGACGCTGACGCGGAGACGTTGGAGGCGCACCGCCTTTAGCTCGTCGAAGGCGCGAAGAAGCTGGCTAGCATGAGGCGCTTGTCAGAAGCCTACCAGCGAGAGATAGATCACACTGTTGGCGGCTCGCCGGCCCCAGCAGGGCCCAGCCGCCTTGGCGCGGTCCAGCAGCGCGGCGTAGCCATCGCCGACCTGTTCGGGGCAAGCCGCCCCATGTATGCTACACCAGCGGAGAACATCCGAGCCGCCCAGGCGGCGGCGGATGAGCTGGACAACTTCGAGGGCGAAGAATGCCGCCTGATGATGGAGCGAGTCCAGCGGCTCCTCGACGCGGCTGCCGCGCAGAACGAGGCCGGCTGCCGCACAGAGGCGCTGCAACGGCAAAACGATGACCTTCACCGAGATCAAGGCGCGACATCTCGGACACCGACTGGCGGTGCCCGGGGAAGAAGAGGCAAGGATCCGGCTGCCAGCCACAGTCGGACTCACATTACCATAGAGCACGACCGAGACGGCCGCCCGAGAGCAATGGAACGAGGGGACGACTGTCCGCCTCCTCCTCCTCGCAAGGAGAGGCGAGTCTCCCCGCCGCCTGTTGACCATCCGACTCTTGGCGACCGCCTTGGCCGCCGAGAGGGAGTCGGAGAAAATGACGCCCGCCACCGGATCGACCGACTTCACCGATCCCTAGCGCTAGAAGAAGAAGATGAGTTGGTTCCGCCTTGTTTCGGGCCCCGCATTCGAGATGAGCCCTTTCCCAGAGGGTTCACACTCCCAAGAGACATTCCCCAAGTATACTGGCTCCGTGAAGCCGGAAGACTGGCTGGTCGACTACTCCACGGCTGTCAGCATAGCAAACGGAAACAAGCGTGTCGCCGTAAAGTACGTTCCGCTCATGCTCCAGGGCACGGCTTGGACATGGCTGAACAGCCTGAAGCCCCGCAGCATCAACAGCTGGGTCGACTTCATCGAAGCATTCGTCCGCAACTTCACCAGCACGTACAAGCGTCCTCCCAAGCCTTGTCAGCTCTCCTTGTGCATGCAAGGTCCCGACGAGTCGACTCACGATTACCTCACACGTTGGGCCGAGCTTCGGAACTCCTGCGATGGTGTGCACGAGGTGCATGCCATCGAGTACTTCACAGCCGGGTGCAGAGAAGGCACCCTCCTCAAGCACAAGCTCCTCTGCGATGAGCCAGAAACCCTCGACGAGCTGCTGATCATAGCAGACAAGTACGCCACGGCCGACTCCTCCATGAAGGCGGAGATTCAAGTCAGCGCAACTGGCAAGGTGGCCCCTCAAGCTCCAAGAACTTCGGTGGGACACGCCAAACGGCAACAACAGCAGGGCGACCGCAAGCGCAAGGCCCCGCAGCCGGCTTCCAGCAGCCGGCAGGTCGCGACAGTTGAAGCCCAGCAGCCGGATGGGCTGCCTCTGCCCAAGCGACAGAAAGGCGGCAAGCCCAACTGGTTGCCGGCCTTCTCCTACGAGCAGACTCTGGATGGACCTTGCAAGTTCCATAGCGGCGCGAAGCCGTCGAATCACACCACCCGGAAGTGCCACTGGCTCACCAGGATCACCAAGGGAGACGGCCTCCTACCTCCCCCGCCTGCTAGGCAGCCGCCTCCGCCTCCGCCCCAGCAGCCGGCTGTCAGGCCAGTCGGCGCAGTACAAGATGAATACCCTGAAGAACACGGAGCCTACGTGGTGTTTAACAGTATGGCTAACGATCGGCGCAGCAGGCGGCTGCAGCGACAAGAGGTGAATGCAGTAGCATCAGAGACGCCAGAGTTCATGCACTGGTCCAAGAAGCCTATCAGCTGGAGCAGGGCTGACCACCCAGAGGTGATGCCGAGGCCGGGCTCCTATGCCTTGGTCTTGGACGCCACCTTTTCTACGGATAGACGAGCCGCGCGTTTCTCGCGAGTTCTAATAGACGGAGGCAGCAGCATCAATATCCTGTACAAGGACACCATGGAGAAGTTAGGAATCAAGCAAAGACAGCTTCAGAACAGCCAGACTATGTTCCACGGCATTGTTCCTGGGCTTTCCTGCTCACCAATTGGCAAGATCCTGATGGACGTCCTCTTTGGAGACAAAGATCACTTCCTCCGAGAGTCGGTTTGGTTTGAGGTGGTGGACCTTGAGAGCCCATACCATGCGCTACTCGGTCGACCCGCCTTGGCCAAGTTCACGGCGGTCCCCCACTATGCCTACCTTAAAATGAAGATGCCCAGTTCCAAGGGAATTCTGACTGTAGCCGGCGACTACCGGAAGTCATTTTCCTGTGTGACTGAGAGCAGTCGGCTAGCCGAGTCCCTGGTGATCGCGACCGAGAAGCGGCTCCTTGAGCGAGTTGTGGCGATGGCCGGCAAGCAGCCAGAGGTATCGCCCAACCCAAAGGAGTCGGAGGCTGAGGGTTCGTTCAAGCCGGCCAAAGAGACAAAGAAGATACCATTGGATCCGGAGCACCCAGAGAGGTACGCTGTCGTAGGCGCAAACCTCGACAGCAAATAGGAAGGCGAGCTCGTGGATTTCCTCCGTGAGAATCAGGACATCTTCGCATGGTCCCCCAAAGACATGCCAGGTGTACCAACGGAATTTGCCGAGCACAAGTTACATGTCCGATCTGATGCAGAGCCGGTCAGGCAGCCCCTGCGCCGCCTATCAGAAGAGAAGAGAAGAGTTGTCGGAGAAGAGATAGCCCGACTCCTAGCAGCCGGCTTCATTATGGAAGTATTCTTTCTAGAGTGGCTAGCCAATCCGGTCCTGGTACTGAAGAAGAACAAGCCATGGCGAATGTGTATTGACTACACGAGCCTCAACAAAGCCTGCGCCAAGGACCCGTTTGCTCTAACAAGAATTGATCAGGTGATAGACTCCACCGTCGGATGCGAGCTGTTGAGCTTTTTGGATGCATACTCAGGATATCACCAGATCAAGCTGAACCCGACTGACAGACTGAAGACCGCCTTCATCACGCCATTTGGAGCCTTCTGCTACCTCACCATGACGTTCGGCTTGAGGAATGCCGGTGCCACCTTTCAGTGTTGCATGCAAAAGTGCCTCCTCAAGCAGGTCGGCAGGAACGCCCACGTCTACATGGACGACGTGGTGGTGAAGACAGAAAAGCGTGGAACACTGCTGGAAGACCTCAAGGAGACCTTTGAGAACCTGCGCCGATTCCAGATCAAGCTCAACCTCGAGAAGTGTGTCTTCAGGGTACCAGCCGGCCAGCTCCTTGGCTTCCTGGTCTCTGAACGCGGCATAGAATGCAACCCTGTAAAGATCAAGGCCATTGAGAGAATGGAGGTACCCAGCCGACTGCTGGATGTGCAAAAGTTCACCGGATGCTTGGCGTCCATCAGCCGATTCATCAGTCGGCTGGGCGAGAAAGCTCTCCCCTTATACCAACTCATGAAGAAGACCACTTTTTCCGAGTGGAACCATAAGGCGGACGAAGCTTTTCTCCAGTTGAAGAAGATGCTGACTACTCCACCCGTCCTGGCGGCTCCGACTCCTAAGGAACCTATGCTCCTATACATCGCCGCCACCAGCCAGGTAGTCAGCACGGTCATTGTAGTGGAACGCAAGGAGGAAGGCAAGGCACTACCTGTCCAGAGACCGGTATATTACCTGAGCGAAGTACTGTCGACCTCCAAGCAGAACTACCCCCACTACCAGAAGATGTGCTATGGCGTACACTTTACTGCCAAGACATTGAAGCCTTACTTTCAAGAGCATCCGATCACGGTGGTCTGCACGGCCCCACTTGCCGAGATCATCGGAAGCCGAGATGCTTCTGGCCGAGTGGCCAAGTGGGCCATAGAGCTGGCTCCCTACACCATCCACTACCAGCCCCGCATCGCCATCAAGTCACAAGCACTGGCCGACTTTCTCGTCGACTGGGCCGAGACCCAGTACCTACCTCTAGCGCCTGACTCCAAGATGCGCCCCGGCTTGGCAGCCGGCGTCGTCCTCACCTCTCCTAAAGGCGACAAGCTCAAATATGCACTGCAAATCCATTTTGCCACCTCCAACAACGTCGCTGAGTACGAGGCGCTCATTCACGGGCTCCGGCTTGCCAAAGAACTTGGCATTCGCCGGATCTTGTGTTATGGCGACTCGGACTTAGTGGTCCAACAGTCATCTGGCGACTGGGACGCCAAAGATGCAAACATGGCGAGTTACCGTTTCCTCGTGCAACAACTCAGTGGGTATTTCGAGGGGTGCGAGTTCCTCCATGTGCCAAGAAATGACAACGACCAAGCAGACGCCTTGGCACGAATCGGCTCTACCCGCCAAGCAATACCATCCGACGTTGCCCTTCAACGCCTCCTCAAGCCGTCTGTCAAGCCTTCACCAGAATCAGACTCCATCTTTGTGGAAGCTCCTCCCGAAGAGGTCGGCTCTGACTCCAAAGCCCCGGCAGACGGTACGGGGATTTTGGCAGATGGATCCAAAGCCGGCACAGTCGAGGCCGGCCCAGGGACCACCGTACCCGGCCCGGGGACTGCGGCGGCGGACTCGAAGACTCCAGAACTCGGCCCAAGAGCCGCGCCAGTCGGCCGGAGGACTTTATTAACCCAGCAAGTAGTTGTTGACTCCAACCCACCGCCTCCTAGCCCAACCGCCCTCACCCAGGTCGCAGTTCTGGTAGTCGAAGAAATAGCAGCATCCTCATGGGCCCAGCCCATCCTCAAATTCTTGGTGAGCAAAGAGCTGCCGACTGATGAGACCTCAGCTCGGCAAGTACAATGCCGAGCGGCAGGCTACACCATAGTCAACAGAGAGCTGGTCAGGCGCAGCGTCACTGGTGTCTACCAGCGCTGCGTAGAGCCAAAGCAAGGCCAAGCAATTCTCAAAGACATCCATCAAGGCGAGTGCGTCCACCATGCGGCTTCAAGAGCACTCATCGCAAAAGCCTTTCGACACGGTTTCTTCTGGCCGACTGCCTTAGAAGAGGCCGAGGAATTGGTCCAAAAATGCAAAGGGTGCCAGAAGCTCAGCTCCAAGCCGCACTAGCCGGCTTCTAAACCCAAGACCATCCCCATTGCCTGGCCTTTCGCAGTTTGGGGTCTATACATGGTGGGACCATTCAAGACAGCACGAGGTGGCTTAACTCACTTACTTGTCACAGTGGACAAGTTCACCAAGTGGATAGAAGCGAAGCCAATCAAGAAACTGAATGGTCCGACTACCGTGACTTTCATCTCCGATATCACAATTCGGTACGGCATACCACACAACATCATCACCGACAACGGCACAAATTTTGCCAAAGGCGCCTTGGCCCGTTTTTGCGCAACACAGGGCATCCGACTGGACCTAGCGTCCGTCGCCCATCCATAGTCAAACGGCCAGGTGGAGCGAGCAAACGGCATCATCCTGTCCGGCATCAAACCCTGGCTGATCGAGCCTCTGGAGCGCTCGGCTGGCTGCTGGCTTGACGAGCTGCCAGCCGTCCTCTGGAGTCTGCGCACGACTCCAAACAAGTCAACCGGCTTCACGCCTTTCTTCCTCGTCTACGGTGCCGAAGCCGTCATCCCAACAGACATAGAGTTCGACTCCCCACGAGTCACCATGTACACCGAAGAGGAAGCAGAAGAAGCATGTCAAGACGACGTCGATCTGCTAGAAGAGGGCCGGCTGTTGGCACTCAACCGGTCCAGCATCTACCAGCAGAGCCTGCGCCGATACCACAACAGGAAGGTCAAGCCTAGATCTTTCCAAGAAGGCGACCTTGTGCTCCGACTGATCCAGCGAACAGCCGGCCAACACAAGCTGTCGACGCCTTGGGAAGGCCCTTTCATCATCAGCAAAGTGCTGGGCAATGACTCCTACTACCTGATTGGCGCTCAGAAGCCCCGAGCATGCAAGAGGGACGACTCCGGCAAGGAGACAGAGCGGCCATGGAATGCAAATCTCCTTCGAAGATTTTACAGTTGATGCAGTATGTACCACGCTACCTTTTGTATTAAAGTACCAAGACTTCGGGCCCCCCAAGACGAGCTCGGGGACTGCCCTCTTTTGTCTATATGATAAAAATTATGCCTACAAGTATGTTACTCTTTGTTATGCCGCTTGGCACTGGGCTCGACAAGTCGGCCCGGACTTGCCACCTTGCACTATGAAATGCTTCCTGCAGCCGGACAAGTAGTGTGTAACGCCTAAACCGTGTCCTGTCAGAAGCTGCAGCTCGCAGAGCGACTGTACGGTGGGCAGGAGTAAGGTAGAATGGGCGTTCGCATGAAAAATGGCTAAGGACTCAAAGCATAAAACATAGCTCAAGACGGCTTCCAGCCTTTTTTCGCAAACCGACTCTTGAATAGTCGGATTGCCGCCTTCTATTCAACTTGCTCAAAACTCTTAAAAACGGCTAAGTACTTGCCTTCCCAAAGTTGCCAAGCATTTGATCCAGCGGCAGTCCGCAGAGCGGCTGTCCGATTGGCAAGGCAGGCAACTAAGGGAAAGCGGCAAAGGAAAAAAGCCAAAAGAGCAATGAGCAAGAAAAGATAGAATTCTGATAAATATTTACATAACATAGGCCCTTGGCCGAATCTTCAAGCAGAAGTTCAAGATACACCCCGTGGGTGGAATTGTCCAAATAAAGATAAGGCGACAGCTTAGGAAGCAGCAGACGGATCCGGAGGGTCGGAGGAGGCGGCAACGTCGGGCGTTGGGGCGGCCAGCTGGGTAGTCTCGGCTTGATCGCCTCCGGCGGCAGTCGGCTCGGTCGCACGCGGCTCGTTGCTGGAGGCGCGGTCGAGCTAAGGCTGGCCGTCTGCTCCGTCTTCTGGTGCTTCCGTCTTGCCTCCGTCCTCCGCCTCGCCTTCCTCCTCGACGCTGGAGCCGATCACCTCCGCCGAGTCCTCGCCGTAGTCTGGGTTCATCCCAAACCACTCCGGCGGTACCTCCTCGCTGTCTTCAGACTGCTCGGGGACGAAGATGCTGGTGTCGGTGTACTCAGCAATTGTCGTGGCACGCTTGACAAGGGCGTCTTCCGCGGCTGCCAGCTCCGGCTGGGCCTCTGACCGGAGGGTGGCAGCCGGTCTAGATCTAGCCCCGGATACCATGCCTTGACGAACTCCAAGGCCCGACGCGCTCCAGCTCGGGCCGAGGAACCCTTCCAGGCCTCAAGACGACCAGCCGCGACCTCTAGCTAGTCGGCAGTCAGGCTGGGGGTGCGCAGAGACTGCATGTCTGGCCACAGGGTGGCAATTGCCTGGGCGCCGACATGTTGAAGCCGGCGCAACATCCGGTGAGTCGGCAAAAGGCGAGCCTCGATGCTCAGGATATGCTCATCAAGGGTTCAAGGGGCGTCGGCGGCGATCTCTGCACCTTTCGCCCTCCGACCTTCACGGTCAGCCTCGATGGCTTGGATGGCGGCCTGCGAGTGCCCAGGGAAGAAGTTTGCCAAGACGGAAGAAACGAAGAAGCAAGTCAAAAACCAGGAGTCGACACGACTTATAATCGGCAGCTCGAAGAAAGAAATTAAGAAACTCACCATCAACGATGTCTTCAATCTCATGGAAGCCGGAGGCCAGCATCGCCTCCTTGTCAGTCCAGGAGGAGCGCTCGCTCACAAACTCGGCCAGAAGGGCGGTTTCCGTCTCTTCCGCCTCCTTCTGCGTCTTCGCAAGCAGCTCCCTCTGCTTTGCCAATTGAGTGGGCAGCAGATCGCGCTCTGTGGCGAGCTTGCTCCACTCCTCCCCCTTGGCGCGCAATGCGGAGGTTGCTTCGCTCAGCTGCTGTTGAAGAGCAGCGTTGGCTCCTGAAGAGAAGGAATAAAGAAGGCGTTAAGTCATCAATAAAGAAGGTTGCTGGGGAGATCCGGCCGCCTGAACCTCGGGGACTACAGCCCGCGAGTGCGCCAGCGCGCCCCCGCAAAGAAGAAAAAGGACTTACTCCGGCTCTCCGACAAGTCGGCGATCCGCTTGCCTAGCTCTTCAACGTTACGGTTGAAGGCAGTAACGCGGAGGTTGTGGCAGTCCTGCGACAAGTGTTTCAGACAAAAGTTAGTACCCGGAGCTCAACAATTGGAGTTCCGGGCCGCCTGCTCAGCAGCCGGCCCAAAACTCGGGGACTACACCCAGTGGGTGCGCTGGCGCGCCCCCACAGAGAGGAACAAGAAAACAAGGACCAAAGAAAAAACATACCCGGACGGCTGCCCGCGATGCCAGATACGCCTTGGTGCAGTTCTGGAGGGCGTCGCCCTCAGCTCAAAGCTTCGCCTGGACGTCCAGAAGCGCCTGGTTCAGCGGCCCTGTGCCGCCTCCTCGCACCCACCCAATGGGCGTGGCGCTCGTCGCTTCGGCGTCTGGGATCGCCGAGCTGGCGGTGCCGGCCTCCAGGGGGCGGGGTGCCGAGGTCGCCTTCTCAAGACGGTGGCGCGTTGGCGAGCCGACTTGAAGGAGTAGCCTCGCCATGGCCTCATCTTCAGTCGGCGGCACCGAAGGGTCCGCTGGCTGTTTGCCCTGCGCGCTCCCAGACGGCGGCGGAGGCAGCGGCAGAATGATCACGTCCGGCGTAGAGGCGTCGCCGCCTTCCCTCTCCAGGACGGGGTTCTCGCTGCCGGCTCCCCCAATCTTCCCCGTGAACTCCGGAGGCGGCGGCGCAGAGTTCAGCAGGGGGACGAACACCTGCCGCTTCGTCACGGCGATGGCTTCGGCCTCCGCCAGTTTCTTCTTGGCGGAGGCCTCCGCCTTATCGGCCTCTGCCTTCTCCAAGCGAGCGGCCTCTTCCTCGTTGCGCTTCTCCTGCGAATTCTGCTCCGTCGCCTCCCGGAGGTCAGCAGCAGGGTCAATCCGCCGAGTGGTGGCAGACGTCTCCGCTGACCCCATGACGGAGGCAGCGGCAACCCTCTCAAGAGTAAGGGGAGCCCTGAAGTAAGGGAAGCAAGTAAAAGACTCAGACAAAGCTGCAGAGAAAGAATAAAGCGTTGAGACGGAATACTCACGCGGAGACCAGTGGCGGCTTCTTCACTTCCTTACGGAAGCGGATGGCCTTCGCAGCCGCCTCGTCCCGCCGGGTCACCACAGCCGAACCCTTGGGATTCTTCGGCCGACTACCGAGCAAGGTCGGCACGGCCCTACGCTTCTTCCCGCCGCCTGGAACACCCGGCGTGGCAGAAGAGCCCGCGCCAGGCTGGCTGGCTCCTGGCCGATGGTGGGGGCGACTTCTCCCTCGGCCTCGTCGTCAGGCCAGTCTGCGAAAGTGGCCGAAGGCCTGGAGCCGCCTGCTGCTCCTCCTCCTCCCTCCGCATCGTATTCCAAGGCCACCGCTCCCAGATCGGGGTCGTCGATGTCGCTCTCTGCCCGGTACGCAAGGAACTCGCGGGCCGGCCCCGTGGTGCCGGCTGGTGGATGGAGGAGGGGATTCTGACCAAAGCCGACTGGTCAGACCGCACAAAACAAACTCGGCAAGAAAGAAGACAATCCAAAGAAAGAAAGAAAAGGCAACTCACTACGGGCGGGGGGTTGGCGCGGGAGTACGGCTCCTTGCCGAACCGCCAATCCTCCAGGAGCTTGCTGTCCAAGAGGTAGTTCACCATGTAGGCCACCTCCTCGTGAGGCATGTCCTTGGTGCACATCCGACTCGGATCACGGTGCCCGCTCATTTGGCATATCATGTGGGGGCGACCTTGGAGTGGGAGAACTCAGCGCGCCACGAAGGCGGCCAGCAGGTCTGGACCAGTCAAGCCCTCCGAGTGCGTCAGCACTCGGAGTCGCGTGACGGTGCCGGCTCCCGCAGGTGTCAGCGACTTGGCCCGGTACGACCAGTTGGGCAGTCTCCCAGCCGGCGGGCCGGCTTCGAAAGCCAGCAGGTTCACCCAGTCGCCCCTCGTGGAGACGCTCCTGACGTAGAAGTACGATCGCTGCCACATCTTCACCGACTTTATCAGCGAGATGGTGGGGAAGGGGTTGTCGGCCCCCAACCTTCGCACGGCGATGAAAGCGCCGCATTGAGCCGGCACGCCTGTAGCCTGGGTGCCGAGCTTGGAGAAGAAGAACTCCCCCCAGAGCTTGAGGGTGGGGAGGACTCCGAGGAAGCCTTCGCACAAGGCCACGAAGGCGGACAGCAGCACCACCGTGTTGGGCGTGAGGTGGTGCGGCTGGAGGCCATAGAACTCCAAAAAGGAGCGGAAGAAGCTGCTCGCCGGCAGCCCCAACCCGCGCAAGCAGTATGAGCGGAAGATGACCCGCTCGCCCTCCTGCGGCGCGGGGGAAATCTCCCCCCTCGGTGCAAGACGCACCCGCACGTAATCTTCGCCGAGGAGCCTACGAGTCTTGCAGAGGAACTCAATGTGGTCGTCGTGAACTTCTGAGCCGTCCCAGGTGTCGGAGCGCACCGGGGGAGGCGCGGCGGCAGAAGAAGAACTCATCACAAGCTGATCGCCGCGGCGTTTGTCGAAGCTTGGGCGCGCAGCGGAGCAAAGAAGAAGGGGGAGGAGAAGAGCAAGGAGTAGTGAGGAGGAGGAGAAGAGAAAGGAGTAGTGAGAAGGAGGGGCGCACGTGCTCTACCGCGCCCCCCTCCTTCCCCTACTTATAGCCTCATGGGCTGCGAAGCCGAGGGGGTGGTCGTGGGATTTACTGCGCCCACGACCCCAGGACCCCATGTTTCCACGACAAAGTTACTACGTGCAGTAACTCCACGGGAATCCCAACCGTTCGCCTGGGCCACAGCGGATCCGCTCGGGCGCCGAGGCGTGGTAGTGGCGGGCCCCACCTACGGGCCTGTCCCATCGCGTGCGTAGGCTGGCAGAATGGACCGGCCAGGTGTTATCACGTGATAGGCTGGGAGCGGGCGGCAGCCTGGAGGCTTAGCCAGCACGCTACTTGGATCCCGCCGCGATGTTTGAAATATTGTGCTTGTCAGAGTTGGGCGAGTTCGACTCAAGTCCACCAAGAGCCATGTGTCGAGTACCCGGAAAGAGAAACTGCTGAGGCTTCTCGGCCGATCATCCGCGGCGCCTCACCAGCTTCGGGGACTACTGTCGGAGTAATGGGCCACGGGTAGGCCAACCTGAGCCCCAGAACCTTTCAAGACATTGGGGCAGGTTGCGCCCCTCAAGACCCTAGGACGAAGAGCCGCCTTCTGAGAAGTCGGCGGCAAGACGGCCGACTGCCCACTCGCGGCCGAGTCCCAGGGACGACTTCAGGATAAGCCGACTCCTGACTGGCGACTTCCACAGAAGCCAGCTTTGGGGAGTCGGCCCGCGACTCCAACGAACCCATATCCTCATCGAGAGGGACAGGACCGGGGAGTGTATACAGTAAAGCCCGCTCCCGCCCCTTACCAAGGGCAGGCATGGCCACAACACGTCGTACCAGGGGAGATCTCCATGCGGCATGGCACTATTGCCGTGCCGGCCCTGACATCAGCGTCGAAGGACCGAATCCAGCGCCCATGATGGCTTGTCTGTACGACCCTGGGGGGCGGGTCCCACCAGTCAGTGGGACCCCAGGAGGCGGCGAGTGCGCCACTAGTCGGCCCCCGGAGTCGGCCAGACCCTCCCCTGGGGCCCACGTGCCATTAACCAGATATGACAGAGAGTGGCAATAGTGATCGCCCGCCAGGCGGCGGGGCTGTTGCCACGACCCCATGATCAAGCCCGCGTCATCAGAAGCATGGCTACAGTAATCAGCAGTCGGCAAGACCCGCCGGCGGCAGACGCGGCCTGTTGGCTCCGTACCTGGCCAGTCGGCGGGCTCCAGCAGTCGGCGGAGAAGACGGAGGCCAGAGGCACTAATGGCTGGGTCCGTGTCCAGCCGGATTACCATTGTACCCCTGGGGGTAGGCCTATATAAAGCCCCGGGGCGCCCATGCAAAGGGTTGGAATCCATCAGCTCTAGACCAGATCATATAGGAGGGAGAGAGCTAGCCTTGCCCTCTCCTACCTCCAGGAAACAACTCAAGGAGCAATCGTGTAAACACCTTGCCATAGTGATCATGTGGAGACCCCTAGAGCAGCAGTAGGGGTATTATCTCCCCGGAGAGCCCTGAAGCTGGGTAAGATTCGCCGGCGTGCATGTCTACGCCTCATCCCGTTTCCAGGCACCGGCGACGTTCTACTCGCCCCCACCATGATAAGCCATCCTTTGGCATATGTCGCACCCAACCCCCGACATTGAGTGAACAACTGCTTCTTCTTTGCTGGCGCGGCCTCCTTAACCCCTGGGGTGGCCTCGTTGGCCGGTCGTGCTACTGCGGCGGTTTTGAGGGCACACTTGAGCGCCGCTAGAGTCTCCTTGGTAGCTCCAACTACGATGAGGACGTCCTTGCTCCCGGGCATCTTCATGAGGTTGCAGGCCGGACAGGTCGCCGCCATAAACTGAGATAGAGCCAGGTGTCTGAGGATGGCGTTGTATGGGAGGCCGATGCGGGTTATGTCAAAGTCGATCAGCTCAGTGCGGTAGTTATCACGGGTGCCGAAGGTCACGGGAAGGCAGATCTTCCCCGAGGGGCTGGTGGAGCCGCCGCCGACCCCGGAGAAGGGCTGGCTGGGTCGGAGCCGTTGGAGTGGTAAGTGAAGAAGGTTGAATGCCTCCACAGAGAGAACATTGAGGCCGGCGCCGCCGTCGATGAGGGTCTTGGTGATAGCTACGCTGCAAATGGTGGGCGTGCACAACATTGGGAGCACGCCCGAGCCGACGGTGGCAGCAGGGTGATCCCCCGTGTCGAAGGTGAGGTCGGCCTTGGGCGCCACCCAACTCAGGGGAGCTCCTTGCCACGCGGAGGCGGCGCCAATCTGGCGAAATAACAGCTTGGTTTGATGGTCCAAGGGTGGTGCTTGTGAGCCGCCGAGAAGGGCCGCGACGGCGAGGGGCCCCGGTGCCGCGAAGCGCGCGACGAAGAGACCACGCAGCTCCTCCTAGGAGGTCACCGAAGATCCTAGCAAGCTGAGTAGCCAGGCGCGTGGCACGCCGGCCAGGGCTAGGGGGAACCAGTTGGCCATGACCTAGTTGTCGCCTCTGGCTTCGAGGACGGCCTTCTCATACGCCTGTAGGAAGGCTGCCGGATCTGCTGCGCCATCGTAGCGGGGCGACATCTCTGGCTTGAACTTTCGTGGCCACCGCACCTGCCGCAAGGTGTGGGTGAAGGCCCGGACGCCCGTGGCGCATCCGCAGGCGCCCGTCGGCCTAACTAGAGGGATGGCGTCTGCCATGGAGCTGGACAAAGCAAGCGGAGAGGCAGAGCTTCGGCGCACGCCTACCTGGCGCGCCAAATGTCGGATTTCGGGTCCGGCAAAACCCTTCAGGTTCGAACACTGGGATGCGCACGAAGATCTCTCACCCCCTAGCTCACGCTCTCACCGCAATCTCAGAGCTAAGCGCGTCGAACTCGCTGAACAAAGGGACACAAGATTTATATTGGCTCGGGCCACCGATGTGGTGTAATACCCTACTCTAGTGTGGTGTGGTGGATTGCCTCTTGGGCTGAGGATGAACAGTTACAAGGGAAGAACAGCCTCCTAAGGAGAGGTGCTCTTGTGCTTGGTGAGTTTGTGTGGTGTCCTTGGTGGAATGGATCTGGTCCAAGATGAGATGCCTCCCTACGGTGGTGGCTAGTCCTATATATAGAGGCATGGGTCCTCTTCCCAAATATTAGGCGGGAAGGGATCCCACAATGGCCAATTTGAAGGGGCACAACTAGTACAAGCTATCCTAACAAAAGGTGGTCTTCGCCTGCCAAAGGCTCTGGTGGTGACGCTGTTCTGGACTCCAAGGGAGGAGGAATCCTCCTCCTAGTAGGAGTAGGATTCCTCCTTTCCTAGTCCTACTAGGAGGAGAAGGGGAAGGAAGGAAGGGAGAGGAAGAGGAGAAGGAAAGGGGGGGGGCGCCCCCTCCCTAGTCCAATTCGGACTCCCTATAGGGAGGGGGCGCGTCTGCCCCTTGTGGGATGCCTCCCTATTCCATATGGCCCAAGAAGGCCCAACTTTCCCCGGGGGGTTCCGGTAACCCTCCGGCACTTCGGTTTTCTCCGAAATCACCCGGAACACTTCCGTTGTCCGAATATAGCTGTCCAATATATCAATCTTTATGTCTCGACCATTTTGATACTCCTCGTCATGTCCGTCATCAAATTCAGGACTTCGAACTACCTTCGGTACATCAAAACACATAAATCATAATACCGATCATCACCGAACGTTAACCGTGCAGACCCTATGGGTTCGAGAACTATGTAGACATGACCGAGACACGTCTCTGGTCAATAACCAATAGTGGAACCTGGATGTTCATATTGGTTCCCACATATTCTACGAAGGTCTTTATTGGTCAAACCGCATAATGATATACATTGTTCCCTTTGTCATCGGTATGTTACTTGCCTGAGATTCGATCGTCGGTATCTCAATACCTAGTTCAATCTCATTACCGGCAAGTCTCTTTACTCGTCCCGTAATGCATCATCTCGTAACTAACTCATTATTCACATTGCTTGCAAGGCTTATAGTGATGTGCATTACCTAGAGGACCCAGAGATACCTCTTCGATACTCGGAGTGACAAATACTAATCTCGATCTATGCCAACTCAACAAACACCATCGGAGACACCTATAGAGCATCTTTATAGTCACCCAATTACCTTGTGATGTTTGATAGCACACTAAGTGTTCCTCCGGTATTCGGGAGTTGCATGATCTCATAGTCATAGGAACATGTATAAGTTATGGAGAAAGCAACACCAACAAACTAAACGATCATCGTGCTAAGCTAACGGACGGGTCAAGTCAATCGCATCATTCTCTAATGATGTGATCCCGTTAATGAAATGACAACTCATGTCTATGGTTAGGAAACATAACCATCATTGATTCAATGAGCTAGTCAAGTAGAGGCATACTTGTGACACTCTGTTGTCTATGTATTCGCACATGTACTAAGTTTCCGGTTAATACAATTCTAGCATGAATAATAAACATTTATCATGATATAAGGAAATATAAATAATAACTTTATTATTGCCTCTAGGGCATATTTCCTTCAGAACCCCATCTGAGATGGTGTCTAGATTGGGTCTGGTGGTTCTGGACTCTGCGTTGGCTGGATGAATATTTCGTCGACTCCCCTAGGGTTTTGGGAATATTTGGGTATTTATAGAGCAAAGAGGCGGTCCGAGGGGCACCTGAGGTGGGAACAACCCACCAGGGCGCGCCTGGTGGGTTGTCCCCTCCTCGGGACTCCCCCCAGGTGCAACCAGGGCCCAACATGTTCCTTCTGGTCCATAAAAAATCTCAGTAAAGTTTCGTGGCATTTGGACTCCATCTGATATTGATTTTCTGCGATGTAAAAAACACGAAAAACAAGAACTGGCACTTGGCACTATGTCAATAGGTCAGTACCAGAAAATGACTGTGAAACATCCAAGATTGATAGTATAACAACATGGAACACTAAAAATTATAGATATGTTGGAGACATATCAACATCATTTTGGGCCGCATGCAAGAGGTGCTGGTTTTGTGGTCCTCTCGTGCGATTTTTATGATGGTTCAATCTATTGGCCCAAGCGGTTTATCGACAACAACTACTGTCATTTGACCAAATGATAGATTTATTGGTCCGTTTTATGATAGGTCATGGCGACATGCATGTATGACCAAAGTATCAATCATTATGTGCATCTGCCCCGCTGACACGAAGTGGGAGGTGGTGGGCCAAGCATCCTAGCTAGGTACGACATTATGTCATTATATATATATATATATATATATATATATATATATATATATATATATATATATATATCCTAGCTAGGTGGTTGTTAGGGTGCTTTCGGGTTTGCGAGGCAGGTGCCACCAAAGTTATGTATTGTGTATTTAAATTTTGAACATCCCCAATATTCGTACATATATTTGGCCACTTCCAGGTGGTTCTTGACTTCTGTCCCCTCTCATCGATCTTCAATGACGCGCCCAACCGTGGGCCCATGTGGTCAAAGTTGTGCATTGGAATTTTAAACATCACAGACCATCCTTTTCACTCATATATATTTGGGACACATGCTGGTGTGGCTGTCTTTTGACCCCCTCTAACGTTATTTTTTGCTGCAAAGACTCTGATCATGCTCAACGGACATGGGGTATAATATCTTAACCGTGTGCGATACAAGTGCGATGTGCATCACCATGATGCACAAGCGCGAGCAAATTAAGGTGGAGGTACTCTCTCAATCGTGTGCGATGCAAGTGCGCTGAAATCACCATGACCGCGCAAGGGCGAGTAAATTAAGGTGGAGGTACTGGTTCAACTGTGTGCGATGCAAGTGCGCTGAAATCACCACTACCGCGCAAGCGCGAGCAAAGGGTGGAGGTACTGGCTTAACTGTGTGCGATGCAAGTGCGCTGTAAAACCACCACCTGTGGAAGCTAAAGGCGGGTAAGTTTATTCGGAAATTAGGACGAACCATGTGTGATAGACCAGCTAGCTAGAAATATAAAAACCAAACTACCCACGTTGAGCATTGCAAAAATCGGCGAATCCATGCCACTTTTCCTTATTATCATTGTCGGTGTCAAAACCGGCGGATCTCGGGTAGGGGGTCCCGAACTGTGCGTCTAAGGCGGATGGTAACAGGAGGTAGGGGACACGATGTTTACCCAGGTTCGGGCCCTCTTGATAGAGGTAATACCCTACGTCCTGCTTGATTGAACTTGATGATATGAGTATTACAAGAGTTGATCTACCACCAGATCATAGAGGCTAAACCCTAGAAGCTAGACTATGGTATGATTGTATGTTGTCCTATGGACTAAAACCCTCTGGTTTATATAGACACCGGAGCGGGCTAGGGTTACACAAAGTCGGTTACAAGGAAGGAGATCTACACATCCGTAATGCCAAGCTTGCCTTCCACGCCAAGGAGTGTCCCATCCGGACACGGGACGAAGTCTTCAATCTTGTATCTTCATAGTCCAACAGTCCGGCCAAAGGATGTAGTCCGGCTATCCGGAGACCCCCTAATCCAGGACTCCCTTAGTAGCCCCTGAACCAGGCTTCAATGACGATGAGTCCGGCGCGCAGATTTGTCTTCGGCATTGCAAGGCGGGTTCCTCCTCCGAATATTCCATAGAAGATTTTGAACACAAGGATAGTGTCCAGCTCTGCAAAACAAGTTCCGCATTCCACTATAGAGAGAATAATATTTCCACAAATCTAATCTGCTGACACGTTTAGCAACATGACATTATGCCATGGACCGGTCTTTATTCAAACCGTTTTTCTCAACCAGCGTTGCACATATCGTGAGGCGGTTTTCTTGACACATCTTGTCAAAGCAGAGATCGTGTTCCCCTTATTACGGGATTCTCATCAATACGGACGTGGGTAACCCAATCGTGCCCGTTGGTATGACTCCACGAGGAGGATGCTTGATATTCACCCTCTTTATAAAGAGGCCAAGGCCTCTCCTTTTTCCCTCTCGCACTCAATCAAATCCTTCCCTTGCCTCGAGTTCCAACTCCCAAGGCTCACGTCAGGCGCTTCGGACCTTCAACCATGTCCGGATCCAACCTTCAAGGTCGGTGGATGCCTTCCTCTGTCGCAGACGAAGACATCAAGAAGCTAAGAGAGGCCAGGTATTTGACCGCCGAAATCTCAAACAGGATGCCTGCCCGAGGACAGCTCATCCCCACTACCGAAACCAACAAGAGTGTTGTGTTCGTCTCTCACTTCCTCCGAGGGCTAGGCCTCGCTCTGGACCCCTTTGTTAGGGGGCTCATGTTCTATTATGGGCTAGATTTCCATGATCTGGCCCCGGATTCCCTCCTTTACATCTCGTCGTTCATCGTCGTGTGTGAGGCCTTCCTTCGCATTACCCCACACTTCGGCTTGTGGCTCAAGACTTTCAATGTGAAGCCGAAGATGATCGAGGGGCATCACGCAAAGTGCGGAGGTGTTGCAATAAGCAAAAGTACTGATGTTCCATGGCCAGAGGGTTCCTTCCCAGGGGTGTCCGGTTTATGGCAACGTGAGTGGTTTTATATCACAGCTCCCCGAAGTGCCAAGTGGGTAGCCGCCCCTGCCTTTCGGTCGGGCCCTCCACCACAACTGACGTCATGGATTAACAAGGGGCTGAACTGGGGGCCAGTAAATGATGTGCTGATATTGCAGAGTCGCATCCGAGATCTCCTTGAGAGAGATGTCAGCTTGGTCATGGTAATGCAAGTCATGCTAGTTCATCGAGTCTAGCCTTGCAAACATGGAGTCTAGCCTGGTCAGTGGAATTCAACCCGGAAGGACCGCAAACTATTCAGCACTTCCTCGGCATGACGCTCGAAGAGATGTACAAATTGTTCTTCAGACCCCAAATAGAGTGTTCGAACACCATCGAGGATGCGGGTCTGAGCTGTAATCGCCCCGATACCCAAGTAAGTAATCCCATGGCAGAACACGCTGTCTTTTTATTTATCATAACATCATTTTGAAAAGTCGCTCTTTGACTAGGACTGGATAACAAAGGCGAAGATGATCAGGTGTTCGGCCCCCCTTCCCGAAGGCTCGGCCAATCCAGTACTAGACAGAATGCTCGAGCCGGCGCCTTATCAGGCGCCCTCAGAGGAAGATAAAGAGGGGAATAAACCGGGGGAATTAGCGCCTCCGTGAAGGAGGATAGCCAGGGTGAAGAATCTGAAATTCCCTCTCCCCATGGAAGGAAGAGGACCACCTCGGAAGACCCAGAAACAAAGGTTTCCAAATGGGGGAAGAAATCTTCGCCAGAGGGTCCTGCCTCGGAAGGTACTCTTGCCGCATAGTGTCCGCAAGGGGATCAGCCCTCTACCGAGCTGTAAGTAAACAAAAAGTACTTAATAGTAAAAATATCTTACATTACTTCTGAAGATAATAACCGAAGCATATACCTTGTAGTTCGGATCGTAGCCCTTTTCGACAGAGTTCGTCTTCGGGGGATTTTCTTCCAAAGATGATCGAGAGCGAAACACCTCCCCCTGCCACCCCGCCGCATGAGGCGGGCGACCCTGAAGTGTCGTCGTGGAGGGTTTCTCCTGATCTGCCAAGGCCAGAGGGTAATCCTTTGGCCACCCGAAGTCCTCAGTATTCGGCTCCTAAAGAGAGCAACAGAAAGAGTCTGGAACCGTATAGTGTGTGGTCGGACGCATTGAAGGATCTTCTGGAGCAAGCGGCCATCTCAGAAGCGCATCGTACGCTAATGGGTATGGTGATTGAAAGGATTTCATCCGCCGAAAGTGGGTTGCATGTAGCTTTTATGAGTCTGCTAAAAGGCTTTGAGGTATGTGAAATAGTGTATGTTTTTGACAGTACCGCACACGTGAGGTGTGCCCTATGCAGATAGTAGCCCCTGAGATTCTGCTTGCCGTCGAGAATGGCGGCAAACAGAGGATCATAGTCCCAGGTAATAATCAGACCACCTTCATGTGCAGGTGGCTGAAGGTCCAGTGGCTAGCTGGACTAATGAGTTTGCCGAGCTAAAGCGGCAACTTGATGTGGCATATGCCGACATCATGCTTGTCAACAAGTGGCTTGACGAGGCATAGGGTATGTGATTTCTCCGGTGATCAACACATAGTAAGAGGAGCATGATGCCAGTATCTTTAATATGTTGTGACTGCAGATGGAGCTGCCACCGTGGAGACCCTTCGGGCGGAACTTGCCCGAGCCAAGGAACAAGCCAGAAATAGAGATGCGGCCGCTCTAAAGGCGGTTGAAGAGGTGAGGGCTGAACAGGACGTGCATTGCCAAAGCAAGGGAAGAATGGCCAAGATGGCCTTTGAGTTGAAATATGCCGCTGACCGTTACCAGCTTCTTGAAAAAGAAAGCCGAGCGAAGGCGACAGACCTGGAGAAGGCCATGGTAGCAGCCAAGGAAGCCCGCTCCAAAATCAGAGCGACGAAGGAGGAGCTGTGTCAAGCTGGAGATATCGCGGCTGGGAAGCCCTTTTTGTTGTGGACTAAGTTCGGAGATCCGAAGTATGCCCCTCTTGATCAACTATGGAGTTATGCAGATGCATACGTGGATTTGGCAGCAAGTGCAGCTGATGCAGCCGAGTACTTCAAGGATCAAAAAGATCGTGAAGTGGAAAAGCTGTTCTGGTCACAGTTCCATGCTCCAGTGCGTCCGCTGCTGTTGAATGAGCGAATGGCCGAGTGGTCCGAGATCCATAGGTTGTCCGGACTTGCCATGAGGTCTGTTGTGGATCATCTGTGGCCTGAAGGGCCAGGGTCGAATAGTTACTTTAGTTTAGTGCAACAATTCCCTGGTGCTATGCCGCACATCGACTCAATGAAGTGGTCGGCGTGCATAGAGGGTGCACGGATGGCACTTTCCCGTGTCAAGACATACTGGGCAGAGATGGAGGCCACCACTATTACAACACAGGGTTCGCCCGTGGGCCGAGTAGCTGCCGAGCACTACTTTGAAGAAGTCCTTGAAGGCGCTCGTTCGATAGAGGCTTAGTGCTCGAAGAATATTATGTTCTAGTGACATGTATTCCCAGTGTAAAAATGATGTTTTATTGAATTATAAAGGCCGTGTTTATACTTTTGCTTGAAAGTATTATGATGCCTCCTGTGCGGCCGTTTATGTATATATGTATATAACCTGAAAGATTGCAGTCGTCGGCTTCAGCCCCCACGCATATAACGCGGGGGTGTTCGCAAAAAATGCGTATTCACACTTGATCCACCATCTTGGTCCATGAAGGAGGTGGTAGCGCAGCGAACGAGGCAATTGGACAATATTGCTTTAACACTTTCACTTAGCCATAGGAGTTTGACGGTGGGACTACTATATAGCCCCTGGTACTTCCACGCTCGTCCGAATGCGGGGCGCGTATGTACACGACTGGGAAACGACCCTTCGTTAATGCAGAGGAATCCCGAAGATTCCGCTAAGTTATTGAGTGGTTGACCAGTCTCGCGCTTTATCATGATAGTCAGTTTTCGGCTTTCTCTACTGAGGTGCTCATCCGGATGAACCAGGGCACAATCGCAGTAGTTCTCCCGGTGTCGCCTTAGCCGATAGAGCGGAATGTAAGGTAGCAAAACATGGGAGCCGGGCAAACCCAACATTTGACCAAAGACATGATTCGGAGCTAATGCATATAAGGCCAAACTCGCGATGCCGAACACTCCCTAAGGTATTCGGTCTTTATAGCATATGCCGGGCTGAACAATGCCCTTAATAATAAACCCCTAGTGTCCAGGTACGTGCAATATCCTGACGTGGCCACATGCCAATAACGTCAGCATCCTTCTCAGTTGTATTGAGTATCCAGAGGATGTGAATCAACAAGAGACAGTAAAAAAGGTTTATGCAGGGTCTTAATCTGAAAAGAAACCTTTGAGCGGGTGAAAGTGCGTTATATCGACTAGAGGGGGGGTGAATAGGCGATTTTTATGAAAGTCTTCAAAACGTGGAAGTTATGAAGACAAACGATAGAAATAAACATATTACCCTGCAGCGGAAGGTAGACTACACTAGGCAAGCCATAGTCAAGTATTCAATGGAGTGAAAGCACAATGACTAATAGCAGCAATGTAGTAAGGATCAGGTAGGAAGATATTATGAAGCCAAACAGAAAATGCAGTCACTCAGTGAAGATAAAGGATAGTGCAGTCATACAATGACTTCACAAGGACCAACATTAAGTAAAGGAAAGGAAAGGATGAAACCAGTGACACGTTGAAGACAATGATTTGTTGGACCAGTTCCAGTTGCTGTGACAACTGTACGTCTGGTTAGGGCGGCTAGGTATTTAAACCTGAGGACACACAGTCCCGGACACCCAGTCCTGAACACGCAGCTCAGGACACCTAGTCCTCACCGTATTCCCCTTGAGATAAGGTCACACAGACCTCGCCCAATCACTCTGGTAAGTCTTCAAGGTAGACTCCCAAACCTTCACAGACTTCGTTCACCGGCAATCCACAATGTCTCTTGGATGCTCAGAACGCGACGCCTAACTGGCTGGAGGATTCACAGTCCTCAAGTGTAATAAGTCTTCAGATCACACAGACAAGAAGACTTAAGTGATGCCTAATTCTCTTTGGCTCTGGGTGGTTAGGGCTTTATCCTCGCAAGGAATTCTCTCTCAAAGGCTTCGAGGTGGGTTGCTCTCAAACGACAAAAGCCGTACTCTGAATCTGAGCAGCCAACCGTTTATGGTTGTAGGGGGTGGGCTATTTATAGCCACTTGGCAACCCGACCTGATTTGTCCGAAATGACCCTGGGTCACTAAGGAACTGACATGTGTTCCAACGGTCAGATTTCAAACTCACACGGCAACTTTACTTGGGCTACAAGCAAAGCTGACTTGTCCGACTCTGGACAAGATTCGCTCTCAAAGTCTTCACTCAAGGACATAGGTTTTGTTTAAGCATCACTTCAGTCATTCTGACTGGTTCTCTTGGACCCCACTTAACAGTACGATGGTTCCTATGACTCAACAAAGAGGAAGAAAAAGAACTACAAAAGATCTAAGTCTTCGAGCTCCATAGGCTTCATGCGATGTCTTCTCTTGTCATAGTCTTCAATGTGAATATCTTCATATACCACCTTTGACTTCAATGTCTTCATACATTTTTAGGGGTCATATCTGGTAGGAAAACCGAATCAATGAGGGACTTCTACCTGTGTTATCCTGCAATTCTCACAAACACATTAGTCCCTCAACTAGGTTTGTCGTCAATACTCCAAAACCAACTAGGGGTGGCACTAGATGCACTTACAATCTCCCCCTTTTTGGTGATTGATGACAAACTAGTTGAAGTTTTCAACGGGGAATATACTCTGTGAAATTATAAAGGATAAGGAATTGTCTTCATAAGTTGCAAGGGCTCCCCCTGAAGATGTGCATATAAGTTGCATGATGTAGAGCGGGAGTGTGAACAAGCTAGCCCTCTAGAGCAGGCAGCAGATGGAGAATCAGAGGAGGACAATTACATGCCTCTCTCCGAAGACGAGGTGAGCCTCAGCGACGAAGAATTTATCGTGCTCGAGGATCCCGTCGAGCAGGAGCGCTTCAAGCGCCGGCTTATGGCCACAACAAATAGCCTGAAGAAAAAGCAACAACAGCTTCAAGCTGACCAAGATCTGCTAGCGGACAGATGGACCGAAGTCCTGGCGGCTGAGGGAGACAAGATCGAGCGCCCCTCCAAGAATTACCCAAAGCGCAGGTTGCTACCCCACTTCGAGGAGGAAGCATTGAAACCTACATCACCAGTGTACGATGCGGCTGACCGGCCACCTCGTGGCTGAGGTAGAGAGGCATTTCGGCCCGAAGTTCAGCCTGCACCCCGCCACCACTCAAACAAAAATACCAAGGCCCGGGGCAACACACGGAAGCTACGATACGTATTGGAAAACAAGGCAAAACATGCAAGATCGATCTATGGATCATGGGGGCGTGCACCAATACGCGGCGAGGATCGTCACGCTAGATACACTAAAAGCAAATCCGGCCGAGCCAGACACGGCAGACAAGACTCGTATGAACCACGTCGCGATGTAGCCCGGCACAGAGGCGCCACACACCCCTTATGCTTCACTGATGAAGTAATGGATCACGAATTCCCAGGAGGGTTTAAACCCGTAAACATCGAATCATACGATGGTACTACAGACCCCGCGGTATGGATAGAAGACTTCTTCCACCACATTCATATGTCCCGTGGGGATGACCTACATGCCATCAAGTATCTCCCGCTCAAACTCAAAGGGCCGGCTCGGCATTGGCTCAATAGCTTGCTGGCAAACTCCATAAGAAGTTGGGAGAACCTAGCAGAGGCATTCCTGGACAATTTCCAGGGCACTTACGTGTGACCGCCGGACGCTGACGATTTAAGTCATATAACTCAGCAGCCAGGGGAATCGGCCAGGAAATTCTGGACCCGGTTGCTAACCAAGAAGAACCAAAATGTCGACTGTCCGGATGCAGAGGCCTTAGCGGCATTTAAGCATAATATCCGTGACGAATGGCTCGCCCGGCACCTCGGCCAAGAGAGGCCAAAATCCATGGCAGCCCTCATGACACTTATGACCCGCTTTTGTGCGGGCGAAGATAGCTGGTTGGCTCGTAGTAGCAATACAACAAGCAAACCTGGCATATCACAAACCAGAGATAGCAACGGCAAACCACGACACAACAAACACAAGCACCGCAAATACGGTGAAAACGCCAAAAATACAACAGTTAATGCCGGGTTCAGGGGCTCAAAGTCCGGTCAGCGGAAAGGGCCGCCCAAAAATACAAATCCGGGTCCGTCCAGTCTGGACCGCATACTCGCTCGCCAATGCCAAATTGATGGCACCCCAGAAATGCCAGCCACACATACCAACAGAAAATGTTGGGTCTTCAAACAAGCTGGCAAGGCAGGCGCCAAAAACGAAGAGGGGTCTCAAAGCGACGATAGCGACGAAGAGCCCAGATCGCCGAACGCGAGAGGGCAAAAGAAATTTCCCCCCATATTCAATCGGTGAATGTGGTAAATACCACCCAAATTGCCCACTTGGACCAGATATGCACCCTTAGGGACGGCGGCTCAACGAAACTCACCGTCCCACAATATAAGCTAGGGCCGGTCACTTTCAACCGCACGGATCGTCCGGTTAACGCCAATCTGGGCAATCCAGCCGCACTAATCCTCGACCCAATAGTAAACGGGTTACACCTCACTCGAGTCCTTATGGACGGAGGTAGCAGTTTAAACCTGCTTTACCAGGATACAGTGCGCAAGATGGGCATCGATCATTTAGCGATCAAGCCCACTAAAAGCCACTTTTAGAGGCATCATACCAGGTATGGAGGTTAGCTGTACAGACTCCATTGCCCTCGAGGTAATCTTCGGATCACCAGAAAATTATTGTATCGAAGAGTTAATCATCGAAATCGCCCCTTTCCGCAGTGACTATCAAGCACTGCTCGGGCGAACCACGTTCGCTCGATTCAATGCGGTGCCACATTATGCCTACCGTAAGCTCAAAATGCCCGGTCCACGTGGCGTCATCATGGTTCATGGCAAGGCCGATGTCGGCGTTCTGGGAACAGGGGTCCCCAGACTTGCCTGCCTGCGGCCTGCGGCGTGGCTCAAAGGGGAGCCCAGCACGGTCCATCTTCATCAACACATACCCAAGACCCTCGCGAGGGGCCAAGCCTCACGGGGCGGACGACGCGAAGCTTCCTCAGGCACGGCCTCACCAGGCTGGCTCGCGAGGAGGCGGAGAGATCAAGGCGGGGTACCTCACGAGGTGCCCGTGACGCAAGCCATGACGACCAAGGGTGCCAGGCGGGTGCCAGCCCACGGAGTGTCCTCCTTTCCTCTTTGGTGCAAAGGGGGCAAGCGCAGCCGTGGAGTACCGAGGCATCAGGCAAAGGTTGCCATTTCGGTGCAATAAGACCAAGACCAGGAGGACTGCAAGACAGAGGTCATCGTGGAGCCCAAGACGGCGTCACCACCAGAGCTTTGTGCAGGCGAAGACTACTTTTGTCAGGGTAGCTAGTACTAGCTGTCCCCCTTCAAATTAGCCCGCCATTGTTGGCTCCCTTCCTGCTTGATATTTGGGAAGAGGACCAGGGCCTCTATAAATAGGACTAGCCATCCCCCCAGGGGAGGGAAGAATCGACAATCGGAGAAGTTAGAAGGTGGAGAGAGGACAATCGAGAAGAGAGAGAGAGAGAGAGAAGGGTGACTGAACTCCTCCTAGCAGTTTATCCCCCCAGCCAAGAACAGACCCTCGCGAGGCTGTTCTTCCTTGTATTGTTCATCATCATCAGCCCAAGAGGCAATCCACCACACCACACACTAGAGTAGGGTATTACACCACAACGGTGGCCCGAACCAGTATAAACCCTGTGTCTCTCGTGTTGTTCTTTCCATAGCTTAGATCTTTGCGTGGCGGAGGGGTCCAGGTAGGTAGGAGGCGAAATCTCCGCGCGCAGCCCAGTGTTCGAACCTCAAGGGTCTGCCGGAACCCGAAATCCGACATTTGGCGCGCCAGGTAGGGGGTGCGCCGGAATCCACCTTCTACCGCTTCGTGCCCCGTCGCGTCGTCATCACCATGTCCGGCGACCAGGCGAGAAACCCAGATCCATGGGCGGCGTGGCCCGCCCGCGCAGAGCCGCTCGCCTCGGGCGACCCCGTGCCCCAGGCAGCTCGCGGGCCGCAGGGCGCTGCGGACCGTGGGCGACGCAAACAGGCTTCGATAGCTCTCACACCGCGGCAGGCGCGGTCGGCAGCAAGGGCCTCCAATCACGCCGTGACCACGACACCGTACACCCGCCGGGAGCAGGCGAACTCGAGGGCCGCGCTCACGGTAGCCCGAGAGATGCTGCAGTGCAGGCTGCTGGAGGGCGGCCGCGACGTGCTGCTGGAGCGGGTGGCAGAGCTCCTGGGCTTCGCCGCCTCGGGGGCTCACCCTTTCTGCACCCAGCTCCCATCTCAAGCCCAGGGCGGCCCGCGCGGGGGCTCCGCGCGCGCCTGCGGTCTCCAAGGCTACTCCAACGCCAGCGAAGCTGTCAGCACCGGACCGGTGGCAGCGCTGCCCCCGCTCCCGGTCCGTGAAGAAGGACTCGACGCGACCTGCGGCCCCGGTGGACAGCCGCGCTGCCACCCCACGGTGGGCGCGTCAGGCAGGACCGCGTGGCACGAGGGGCACTACGGCGTGGCCTTCAGGATGACGGCGCCAGAGGAATACGTACCCCTCATGATGGACCAAGGACACCCTCACGAGAGCGAACAAGGCTCGCTCCTCAGCCCAAGCTAGGGGGACGAGGCGCCAGAAGCTGAGCCTTTCCGGGAGCCCCGGGACGGTCCCACTGGCCACGCTGGAGGCAACAATTATCGGGTACCGCTAATTCTTCAGGAGCAGGCATACGCTAACCATGGATCGCAGGAGGTGCAGGTCGCCACAGCGAGCAGCTGCCCCTGCTCCCACAGTCTCCTACCCCTCGGAGGAGGGCGCAGGGGGCTGCAGGAGAGGGGCCGGGATCCGACATCACCACCGCGGCGTTCGGAGCAAGGCGTTCTCAGGAGGTAGGCCCTCCGCAGGGGAGGTGCCTCAGGGCCTGCCCCCGGCGAAGGACCCGTGGTCGTCGGGGGAACCGCTGGCAACCGCTCTACCCCATCGGCGGCGTCCTGGTTTCCGGTCGTCGTTGATGGCACTAGAGTGTGGCGCAAGGCGGGGCCCTCATCTGGCGATATGAAGCAAGGCCAGTACCTGTGAAGAAGGCCCAGTGCCTGTGAAGCTCGCGGCCCCGTGACACTCTCACGTAATAATGAGTGGGGCTGTACACGCCCCGGAGTCTCAGGGGTGCCGGCCTCATGCCCTGGGGCTCCCTCCCACGCCCAGTGGTAGCACTTAGCTCCGCGCTGGTGAGAAGACGTCCAAGACTAGACTAGGTGCCGGACGCGGCCTTTTGTCTGCTTTCGTTGCTTTTCCCTTTGGTTGTCGCTTTCCCCCGCTGGATTCAAGTTGGATTCGAATTTGAGATTTGCGTGTGTTCGGGGAAGGGGTGCTTAGTCTCGTTTGAGCAATTTCTCGCGTTTTGGTTACCACTTCGCCTCAGCTGCCTCCCCTCGTGAGCCCCTTGCGAGCCGGGTCAGACCTAGCTTGTGCGCAGCCCAGACTGCCGCCGCCGCGCCCTCTCAGGAGGGTGTTTTACTGCAGGTCCTACGGATCCAATTAGGGAACACTCGGGACACCACAACCTCCCACAGGCTACCTCAGGGCCAGCATGGGACAAAGGTAAACTAGCCGACCAGCGCGTCACTTAGGCCAACCACTTGGCGCGGGCGCATGGGCAATGTAGCGTCTACTAATACGATGAACACAAGTTTTACATAAGGGGCTCCCCCTCCAAAATGCTCTCACTGCTATTAGGCCAAAACCTGAGTTCTATTCATGCAGGGTAAGGAAGTAGGAACGATGCACAATCAGTCGGATAAATCCCCCAATGCGTTCTCAGGAGCACCACCCGAGCCATTGCTGGCATCGCTGAACTCGCCATCGCTGCCCGCGTCGCCGCCAGCGGCGTCAGGGCGGTTCACCACGCCGCCCTCGTCGGCAGCCACGATCACATCGTCGTTGTCTGAAGCGAAGGCCCTGATAAGAGCATCCACATTGTCTTCCACCCAGTGCGCCAGGTCGTCTCGGACGGCCTGGGGGACTGGGGCGATGGCGGCGTCGAAATCGAAGTGGGGATCCATGTTCCGAAGATGGCAGAAGACGTGAGAAAAGGCGCACCCGAGCAGGGCGTGGCTCCTCTCCTCCACCAACCTGTCAGCCCTGACCGACCGCGCCTCCAGCTGTGTCACCACGTCAGTGAAGAACTGAAGATTGCCAGCATAGTTGACTGCGTGCGGCTCTCCAACAGCCGCCTCGCAGATGTTGCCCAAGGCTGTGTTGGCTCTCTCCCGGAGTGTGGTGAGCATGGGGCTGTGCTCATGCTCCAGGTACCGCCGCTGACGTATCTCGTCCGTGTTCTGGCACGCGACGACCTCATCCTCCTCCACCCGCTGGCAGAGAAGGAGCACCTCGTCCTGGGAGGTGGTTAACTCACCTTGTGCCACCTCGAGGGCGGCCCGGAAAGCATCGGCCTGCCGCATTGTGTCCTCCAGCTTGGCCCTAAGGGCAGCAGTCCTGCCTTCAGCTTCGGCCCGGATCAACCCCGGCTTCTCTTCGAACTCGTGCTCGAGGTTCAAATGCGCCATCGCCACTCGATGTCCGACCTCCTCCAGGACGCGGGCTTCCCATGCAGAGACATCATCGTCCGCCTGCGTCACCAAGCGTTCCCTCGTCTCCAGATGCTCGTACTCGCGGGTACGTTCGGCGGCTTCCAGCGTCAGCGCCTCCTCGCGCTTCTGGAGCTCTGCTGAGTCGCCGGAGGCCACCTTCATCGACGCGAGGGCTGCGTCGCGCAGCTCCACCTGCTCCTCCAGTGAGTGGCACCAGGCCAGGAGGTCCTGAGCCTGCTCCTCCGCCGCTGTTCGCCGCCGGCCAGCTTCCTGAACCTCCTCAGCAGCCCAAGATCGGGCCTCCCGAGAGGCCACCAGCAACGCCTTGGCCTCCGCGTCGTCAAGATCACGCTGACAGCGCGCAAGGGCGATGGCCCTCCAGCTCGCGCCTCTCTGCAGCCAGGCGCAGGCCCTCGGCCTCAAGGCGCGCGTCTTCATTGGCAAGCTCCTCACCAAGTAGGCTAACCGCGTCAGCCGCCCTTCGAAAGAATCCTTGGCGGAGAGCGCGACTTCCACACCATCATCTGCCCCCAAGCAAGCGCCGGGGGCCACGAGTCAGCACTCCCCCTCCGGGCTGGGGGCTGGGGGCTGGCACCCTCGCGACGGCCGGGCACGCCGCGCCAGAAGCCCGGCCTGGGGTCAGCCTGTCCCCAGGTAAAGAGCGTAGGAAGCGCCTCAGCCAATCGCAGCTCGTGACCAGGCGAGAAGCCCACGGCAGGCTGGCTATGCCACGAGAAGGCCCGCGAAGGAGGATCGCGAGGTGCGCAGGGCCACGATACGCCTCGGGACGGTTCGCCTCTTCGATCGCCCTCACCACAAGGGCTCCGCTGCTTGGAGCGCTTGAGGACAGTGGAGGGGGCGAAGCCAAGGGGGACGACTCCTCAGCCATCTCCGCAAGCTCGGCTGGAAGGGGCCTACGGAGCAAGGATCAGTAAAAGAAACAGAAGGATCGGGAGCTAGGAAAGGAGAAGGCTTACTCGTCAGTGGCGAAGTACTTCCTATGCTTCAGCAGGCGACAAGTGTAATCGTCACCCAGGGCCTCCCTTCTCTTCCGGAGGGCCTCAAAGTCCACGAGGAAGCGGCCTAAGAGTTGGGCGCAGGGATCATCCTGCGACGAAGATGGAGCGTCAAGACGATCTGCGTCAGGGGCGCCTGCCTGATGTGCGCTGCCAATCGCCTCACCAAGAGAAGCAGCCGGAGCCTCAGGAGCCTCAGTCGCAGGCGCAGAGGGTAGCTGCTTGTCACCCTCGGCCTCAGCGGCACGGGCCCCAAGAACTTCTCCCTAATGAGCATCGCCCGGCGCTGTCACCCAGCTGGGAGCCCCCTCGGCCTCTGGCGCCTCATGCCTCCCTGCTCCGCCACTTGAGGAAGAGTCGCCTTGGCCGACTGGAAAGGCAGTCACCACCACTGGGTTCTCGCGAGGCCCCTGGCGGCCGGCGGGGCGCGGCCCCCACTCATCAAAGATAGGCATCTGCTTCACAAAATCGCCCCTGCTCTGTCAGAGGTACGGCAATGCCCCTCCCTGCTGGATGCTGCCAGGGTTGGGGTCCCCAGTCAGGGTCAAGAGCGCCGTCCTCGGCACTTCAGGCGTCAGGTCCTCTTCCTGGAGCCTCATACGATCATCGCGCCTGCTGAAGGCCCACATCCGGCGGGAGTGGCGTTGGAGAGGAGCAACGTGGCGTAGTAGGAACTCCTTCACCACCTTGGGCGCTGTCACACGAAGCGACCTCAAGAACGCGAAGCGATGCCAGACGAAGACGAGCCGGGGGCTCTCAAGCGTCTCCTGGCCCCAGCCCGAATTGGGAACAGTAGGCGAAGTTGGCTCCAAAAGAAGGGGGCTGGGCACCCCTGCATCCACATACAGCCACCGCTCGCGGAACCCAGCCGCGGGCGGAGGGAGGTTGAAGTCAATCCCAGAGGCCGTTGTCTCAGACGCGGCAACGAAGCTCACGCACGCCCAGCATTGGGTAGGGTCAACAAGGCGCAGCGAGAAGAAGTGGCGCAGCAAGGCAACTGAAGGAAGGATGCTCATCATAGCCTCGCAAACAAAGGCGAAGACCGAAAGGAGAGTGATGGATTCAGGACCTAGATGCATCATGTGGATCTGATAGTGGGAAAGCACGGCATTGAAGAAATCAGAAAAGGGAGGAACCAGACCCGCCCACAGGGCGTCGGCAAAATACGGGACCTCGGTGACTATCCTGTCGATGGAGAAGTGGGACGCGGGCCAGGCCGTCGTCTTCCCGCATTCGTTGAAGATAGTGGCCAGAGCCGAGCTGACCTTGCCCAAGCACTCGGTGGGGGCCGCCAATGGCGGCGGGCAAGGCGGAGACACGGGTTTCTTCCCTCTTCCCTTCTTCGTCGGAGCCATGGCGATGGGAAGGGGGGGGGGGAAGGTTTGAGATTGGGTTGAAAACAGAAGCCGGAGTTCGAGCGGAGGAAGGATAGAGGGCGCTCGAGCAACAGAAAGGGGAACGGCTGTGTACGACTACGAGTCCGCCTAGCATGGCGCAAAATAAGGAGGGAGTGGGGGAACAGTGCCGCCCATGTCCAATCAACCGCCATGCGGCGCCCAAGGCCGCAGGCTGTTAGGGCCCGCAGCGCTTCGCTCTTGCCCTTCCGCCTCCCTGCACGGCCAAGTCCGGGTGTGCCCTTGGGCTCGGGGGTTACTGTCGGCGTTCTAGGAATGGGGGTCCCCAGACTTGCCTGCCTGCGGCCTGCGGCGTGGCTCAAAGGGGGGCCCAGCACGACCCATCTTCATCAACACATACCCAAGACCCTCACGAGGGGCCAAGCCTCGCGGGGCGGACAACGTGTAGCTTCCTCAGGCACGGCCTCACCAGGCTGGCTCGCGAGGAGGCGGAGATATCAAGGCGGGGTACCTCACGAGGTGCCCGTGACGCAAGCCATGACGACCAAGGGCGCCAGGCGGGTGCCAGCCCGGGCAGTGTCCTCCTTTCCTCTTTGGTGCAAAGGGGGCAAGCACAGCCAGGGAGTACCGAGGCATCAGGCAAAGGTTGCCATTTCAGTGCAACAAGACCAAGACCAGGAGGACTGCAAGATGGAGGTCATCGTGGAGCCCAAGACGGCGTCACCACCAGAGCTTTGTGCAGGCGAAGACTACTTTTGTCAGGGTAGCTAGTACTAGCTGTCCCCCTTCAAATTAGCCCGCCATTATTGGCTCCCTTCCCGCTCGATATTTGGGAAGAGGACCAGGGCCTCTATAAATAGGACTAGCCATCCCCCCAGGGGAGGGGAGAATCGACAATTGGAGAAGTTAGAGGTTGGAGAGAGGACAATCGAGAAGAGAGAAAGAAGGGTGATTGAACTCCTCCCAGCAGTTCATCCCCCCAGCCAAGAACAGACCCTCGCAAGGCTGTTCTTCCTTGTATTGTTCATCATCATCAGCCCAAGAGGCAATCCACCACACCACACACTGGAGTAGGGTATTACACCACAACGGTGGCCCGAACCAGTATAAACCCTGTGTCTCTCGTGTTGTTCTTTCCATAGCCTAGATCTTTGCATGGCGGAGGGGTGCAGGTAGGTAGGAGGCGAAATCTCCGCGCGCACCCCAGTGTTCGAACCTCAAGGATCTGCCGGAACCCGAAATCTGACAGCCGAACCTTCCATCGGCACCAACAAATACATCACTGCCTTAGCAGCAAGAACACCGAGCAGCACCTTGCAGCCGAACCACGAGTCGACGCCCAGGCTCTCGGACACCGTCAAGGGGCTCCAAACTACTTTGCGGAAGGATACCCCAGCTCGTCCAGAGCTCAACTAAACATTCCGGCAAAGGCCATGACAGGCTGAACTCAGCGGTTCAACCGCGCTCCGGCCTGCAAACATTTCTTACATTTCCTTTGCAGGTTCACCTTTGCACCGACCAGGACGGAATCCATAGAGGCAACTCGAACGCGTCAGCGGATCCTTAGACATTCCCCGCAGCGAACGTCCGGCTACAATACGGGTCCGCACCCAACCTCTTCCCCCTGGTCACAGCAGGTTATGCTATCACAACTCCTTTTTATCACATTACTTGTACCCATACTCATAGACGTATTATTCAAATACAACATGTGGATTTATATGACGTTTACCTGCTGATTATTTCTTATCGAAATCATTTCGTCAAATGGCATCTGTACACAGCGATATGCCTTAAATATGCCAGGGGCTTCGTTTTCCCCGTAACACGGCAATAAAAGTCCGAACACATTCAAGGAAGTTCGGCACCCCGAACTTATAGCATTATATGCATCAGCTCCGAATCATGTCTTGGGTCAATAGTTGGGTTTGCCTGGCTCCCATGTTTTGGTAGCTTATGTTCTGCTATATCGGCTAAGGTAGCACTAGGAGAACTACTGCGATTGTGTCCCGGTTCTTCCGGATGAGCACCTTAGTAGAGAAAGCCGAAAACTGACTGTCATGATATGGTGAGTGCTGGTCAGCTGTTCGAGCGGTCACAAAATCTTTAAGGATTTCTCCCGCATAATGCCATAACCGATGCAGCGTGCGATGGATCGGCTTTTTCTCCGATCAGGCGCTTATGGAGCCCCTAGTACGGTCTTCCGAACACAAGGGGATGCGCAGACCATACTATAGCTCCTATGGCTAAGTGAGAGTGATAAAGCCCTATAGTCCGCTCGCTTGGTTCGTTGTGCTGAGCACGTCCTTCGGAGGACCCAAAACGGGCATAAAGAGTGCTCAGGTTTATCCCGAACACCCCCGTACTCCTTACGTGGGGGCAGAAGCCGACGATTGGCCAACTCTCAGCCTTAACATACAAACGGCCGCACAGGAGGGTAAAGTTTTATATAACAGGCGACATATCAACGACCTTGTTCAAACATTACAACGGACAACATGATCGGTATTCATGGAAATATAATGTCCTTGGTACATAGCTCCGCTGCAAGGTAGGATCCTTGCAGGACACTCTTATAATACGATTCGGGATTGCGGTGCTCCTTCCCCTCTGGCGGTCCCTCGGTCACTAGCTTTTCGGCATCCATCTTCCCCCAGTGCACCTTTGCGAGGGCGAAGGCCATTCACGCTCCTTCTATACAGACCGACCACTTGATGACGTCAAGTCAAGGGAAAGCGCTTACAAGCCGCCTCACAAGCCCGAAGTAGCTGCTTGGAATCGGCTTGGTAGGCCATAGCTGGATAACCACATCTTTCATGGCTAGTTCTGCTGCCTTATGCAGTTCGACCAGCTGTTTCAATTGATCGGTAAAAGGCACCGGATAATTCGGTGCCGAATACTGCGACCAAAAGAGCTTATCGACGGTGTTCCTTCCTTCGGCTCGGTAGAAGTGAGCGGCATCTGATACACTCTGAGGTAGCTCGCCAAATACACCTGAGAAGTCCGGATTCACAATCAGAAACATAGTTTCCCCTTCAAATACTTGCTTTACATGGGAAAAGCCTTACCCGCCGCGATCTTCCTCGCCTCTTGGATCCCCCGTAGGGCGCTTTGGGTTTCCCCTGGGGCGTCGCTCGTGGCTTGACACGCCTTGGTGAGTTCAGACTCTTTCTCTGTTAAACTCTGCTCCAAGGCCTCGCATTTACTTACGGCCTCTTGTAGCTCCTGCTCAGCTTTAATAAATCTGGCTTCGTGTTTCTCACGAAGAGCCTGCTCCGTGGCCGCCTTTTTCTCAACCTCGGCAACGACCCTTTTGAGGGCCTCGACTTCGGTCATAACACTTAGCACAAATTATGCGGCTTATTCCATACTGAATATTTATTTCACAATAAATGCACGCAACGCTTGTGCATACCTTGTTTATCCCTCAACTGCATTTTTAATTGGCCAATTTCTTCTCTGGCCCGCTCCAGACTTTGATTCAGTCCGGAGATCTCCACAGTACGAGAGGCAGCAGCCGCTACAGGTATCTGTTTGGAACAGAAGAAAAATCAATATCACTCAATGAGTCTTCCTGTGATCATCAATGCGATCCCCTGTCCGGTTCCTTCTTTCACCGAACAGGGCATCAGGGGCTACTATCTATACTATGAGACTCTTCAGCGACTTATAAAACATACCTCAAAGACTCTCATAAGGCTGATACATGCTTCGTTCAGTCCACTCTTGGTTGACTGAACCTTCTCAATCACCGCACCCATAAGAGCACGGTGTTCGTCAACAATGGAGGTGTCTCGTAACGCCACCAACAAAGCATCAGACACCTTTAGATGGGTAGAGGTCACCGGCGGAACAGGCACACCCCCTCCAGCCGAAGGAGGCTGCCTTCTTGATTTTGGAGCCGTATAAACCTCTGGAATCGCATCCGGTGAGAAGCCGAACTCAGGGTCGCCCTCATCGTCAGCCCCTATGGGAATCTTTTCCCCCACGTGTCCGGCCCCTGCGATTTGACCTCCAGGCACCGCCTTCATGGTTTCTTCCTTTCCTCCTTGGCCGGGGTCCTTCTGGGATGAAGCCTCGGTGTTATGCACCTGTTCGGAGCAAGGGGCCTTTTGGGGTGTCCCACTCTCCATAGCATTCGAGCTCAGCAGGTCCTCTGATGAGGATTGCTTGGTACGGGACCTCACCGAACTACCAAAAATATGACTTAAGGTTAAAATACTAAAGCCACGATGAGTCCGGACGCTTAAACGTAGTCGGATTTTATATACTTACGAGTTGACCAGGGGCTGGGCCCTGGGATCCCATGCCAGGCCGCTGTCGGTGGTGGCAGTGGACTCCTCCAGAAGAGAAGCCCTTCCCCTTTTGGGCAGTTCGGCCTCCAAGGGTGCGGAGCCCGTCCTCTTCCTCCTTCCCCCCGCAGGGGATTCATCTTCCTCCTCCTTTTTATCCACTTCGGAGGCGGAACGGGCATCAGAGACTTCGGGTATTGTGTCTGAAGTGCCGCGATGACGAAGGCCGCCCCGAGTCTTTTTGGTCTCCTTTTCGGCCGCCTTCTTCGGCACCTTGTAGGGCGCTGGGACCAGATCTTTGTCAAAAGTGGGATGGACGGGTCTTCGGGCAACGGGGCCGGACAATGGATCCGCTCTGCCTTCTTCGTCCAGCTCTGGGGGAGTTGAGTAAACATGCATTAAGCGCTTCCTTTGGGTCATGCGGATAGAAAAGTTTGATAAACTCACCGAACTTGTAGGGCGGGACAGTTGGTACCCGCGGTCTTCGGCGGAGTCCGGCCATGACTTGCTGGACTTGAAAAGCACCTTCCAAATGTCCTCGGGCGAGGAGCCGAAGAAGCTTCACAAAGTTTGGTGCCTAGCCGGATCGAAATCCCATAGATTGAAAGTCCGGTATTGACAAGGCAGTATCCGGCGGACTAACATCACCTGGACTACGTTGACAAGTTCAATGTTCTTATCTCCCATATCTTTAACGCGTGTCTGAAGCACCGATAGTTCATCGGATGAGGACCAGTCCAGGCCTTTCTTGACCTAGGATGTAAGCCGCAGAGGGGCACTGGATCGAAACTCGGGAGAGGCGGCCCATTCCTTGCCGCACGGATCAGTGATGTAAAACCACTGCTGTTGCCACTCCTTGACAGAATCATTAAAGGTCCCCGTTGGCCATATGACGTTGGGCATCTTGCTCACCATAGCGCCCCCGCACTCAGCGTGCTTGCCACCCACCACCTTGGGCTTCACATTAAAAACCTTCAGCCATAAACCGAAGTGCGGCGGAATACGGAGAAAAGCCTCGCACACGACAATGTATGTCGATATGTTGAGGAAGGAGTTAGGGGACAGATCGTGAAGATCGATCCCATAATAATACATGATGCCATGGACGAATGGGTGGAGGGTAAACTCTAGCCCGTGGACAAAGTGAGGGAGGAATACAACCCTCTCGTGGGGTTCCGGAGTAGGGACGATCTGTCCCGCCGTCGGGAGACGGTGGTTGATTTTCTTGACCAGATACCCGGCCTCCCGAAGCTTTTTGATATCCTTCTCTCGGATGGTAGAGGCCATCCATTTGCCTCATGGTCCGCATCCGGACATCTTTGGAAGACCTTTTGTGGGTAGAGAAGGTGAACGCTTGGGCGCTGGAGCCTGAGCAGAATGGAATGAATCGGGAAGAAGGCGTGGGTGAAAAGAGTGAATCCTAATCCCTTTATAAGGGCGGAAGAGGCGACGCGCCTCCCCACTCGCCTGGTAAAACCTCTTATTCCCCAAGCGCCATAATTGATGGCGCGGTTGGGTTACCCGCATCCGTATTGATGAGAATCCCGTGATAAGGGGACATGATCTCTGCTTCAACAAGACGTGCCAAGGAAACCACCTCGCGATGTGTGTAGCAGCTAGTTGAGAAAAACGGTTCGAATAATGATCGGGCCGTGGCGTGATGTCATGCTGTCAAATGTGTCAGCAGAATAGATCTGTGGAAATATTGTTCTCTCTACGGTGGTATGTGGAACTTGTTTTGCAGAGCCGGACACTATCCTTGTATTCAAAATCTTCTATGGAGTATTCGGAGGAGGAACCCGCCTTGCAATGCCGAAGACAAAACTGCGCGCCGGACTCATCGTCATTGAAGCCTGGTTTAGGGGCTACTGAGGGAGTCCTAGATTAGGGGGTCTCCGGACAGCCGCACAATATCCTTTGGCCGGACTGTTGGACTATGAAGGTACAAGATTGAAGACTTCGTCCCGTGTCCGGATGGGACTCTCCTTGGCATGGAAGGCAAGCTTGGGAATACGGATATGTAGATCTCCTCCCTTGTAACCGACTTTGTGTAACCCTAGCCCCCTCTGGTGTCTATATAAACTGGAGGGTTTAGTCTGTAGGACAAGGACAATAATACCATAGGCTAGCTTCTAGGGTTTAGCCTCTACGATCTCGTGGTAGTTCAACTCTTGTAATACTCATATCATCAATATCAATGAAGCAGGACGTAGGGTATTACCTCCATCAAGAGGGCCCGAACCTGGGTAAACATCGTGTCCCCTGCCTCCTGTTACCATCCGCCTTAGACGCACAGTTCGGGACCCCCTACCTGAGATCTGCCGGTTTTGACACCGACACCCAGCATTCTTTGTGGGTGTGATTTGTAGGTTTATCATGGGTGCCACGAATCTGACATAGTTTGTCTAGAATCTTGTTTACGCTGGACGGTCCATCTCTGCTGCCTTTGAAAGGCTTTTTCCACTGACTTGGTCGAGAGACCCTGAATCCAGCGTTTACTGCCATATTATCTGGCCTGTCTTCTTTATTTCGACGCTTGCTTTTACTGCGTCATGGTTTTCCATTGCCATCCCTGACTTTAGATGTGTTTGGTCGCTGGTGCTACTGCGGGCTAACCAGCTATCTTCGCCCGCGCAAAAGCGGGTCATGAGGCTTGTTAGGGCTGCCTTTGTTCTCGGTTTTTCTTGGTCGAGGTGTCTGGCGAGCCATTTGTCTCGGACGCTGTGCTTGAAAGCTGCTAAGGCTTCGGCGTCCGGACAGTCGACGACTTGGTTCTTCTTGGTGAGAAACCTGTTCCAAAGCTTTCGGGCCGACTCTCTAGGCTGTTGAATTATATGGCTTAAATCATCTACATCCGGAGGTCGGACATAGGTCCCTTGGAAATTAGCCCGGAAAGCATCCTCGAGCTCCTCCCAACTTCCAATTGAGTTTTCGGGGAGGCTTTTCAGCTAGTGCCGAGCTGGTCCTTTAAGCTTGAGGGGCAAGTACTTGATGGCGTGGAGGTCGTCTCCGTGAGCCATATGGATATGGAGGATAAAGTCCTCAATCCAGACCCCAGGGTCTATGGTCCCGTCGTACGCCTCTATGTTCACTGGTTTGAATCCTTCTGGGAATTCATGGTCCAGCACCTCAGCGGTGAAACATAGGGGGTGTGCGGCACCCCTGTATTTGGATATATCATGGCGTTCGGACGGTTGTAGTATTCGGTTTTGATTTTGTGCCGGAGCGCGCTTCCTAGATCCATAGATGGATCTGGTCATACCGGATTTTTGGTGCAAGTCCTCACGTAGATCGTGTGTTGACTTATGTGCAGCCTTGTTAGCCGCTGGTCACAAGGTTGCCGATCCGGCCGGTTGGCCGTTGCATTTTTTGGCTGTGTGGGCTCTAAGGCCTCATCGTCAAATTCAGGTAATAGCTTGCGCTTTGGATAGCTCTTTATGTGGTAACTTCCACCATACTTTTCTTCGTTGTCGAGCACTTTGTTCCACCTGCTATTGAGCGTATTTTGTGCGGTGTTAAGCCTTTGCTTCTGCTTCTTCAGACTCCTCGCTGTGGCAATAAGCCTTCTGCAGAGGTTCTCTTGCTCCAAGTGCGTTTCCAGGATGATGTGTGCATCTTTGTCCGGACTGTTTTCCTTCCCAGAGGGGGTTTTATGAGGTTTATCCTCGACGTCTTCGTGTTCGGACATCAGATCCGTACTGTGTTCGCGGTTTGCAGTTTTGTCGTGCTCTGCCGCTGGGTTGATGTGGTCGTCGTTTCCTCTGGAGTCGACTGGAGTGTTATTTTCTCTTGCGTTGTTATCATTGTTTTTGCCGAGGCGGGATTTTGAGCGGCGCCTACGCCGACACTTTACTTCTCGAGGGAGCTATTCGTTGCTGCATCCTGCCGTTCTTCGTCATTGTTTTCATTGGGTGTATCCACCATGTATATGGCATGTGGTGAAGTGGTTGTCCAGGGCCCCATGGGTACTGGTTCCTGTGCCTCTCTTGCATCGTTGTCCATGCTGTCGATGTCTTCGGAGTTGAAATTGAGCATGTCAGTTAAATCATCGACATAGGCTACTAAGTGGGTGGTGGGTGGGCAGCGAATTTCTTCGTTATACGCATCCCATTCTAGCCGGACATAGTTCGACCAAGGTTCTCCTGACAAGGAGAGAGACCTTAATGAATTTAGCACATCGCCGAAAGGCGAGTGCTGAAAGATATCCGCGGAGGTGAACTCCATGATCGGCGCCCAATCGGATTCGATAGGCACGGATGCAGGCGGCTCGAAGTCCGTGGCCGGAGACGAATCTAGTGGTTCGGCAACACGGCTCTCATAAGGGGTGAGGTCAGTATCCGGCTCCATCGCCACTGAGAGTGCGGCCTCCATGACGGGGTCTATCCCTCCGTCCTCGAATGGCGCAATTTGCTCCGGATTGAAGGTCGGAGTAGTCGCAGATGTGATCTCCCGAACACTGTCCGAGGACAGAGTTACGTCATGCTCGTCGTGATTGTACGGCGTACCTGACATGGGCTCGAATCCATCGAATATCAAGTCTCCACAGATGTCGGTAGTGTAGTTTAAGTTTCCAAACCTGACCTGATGGCCAGGGGCGTAGCTCTTGATCTGCTCCAGATGGCCAAGCGAATTGGCCCGCAGTGCGAAGCCACCGAATACGAAGATCTGTCCGGGGAGGAAAACCTCACCCTGGACCGCATCATTATCGATGATCGAAGGGGCCATCGAGCCTTATGGTGACGGCACAATGGAACTCTCAATGAAAGCACCAATGTCGGTGTCAAAACCGGCGGATCTCGGGTAGGGGGTCCCGAACTGTGCGTCTAAGGCGGATGGTAACAGGAGGCAGGGGACACGATGTTTACCCAGGTTCGGGCCCTCTTGATGGAGGTAATACCCTACGTGCTGCTTGATTGAACTTGATGATATGAGTATGACAAGAGTTGATCTACCACAAGATCATAGAGGCTAAACCTTAGAAGCTAGCCTATGGTATGATTGTATGTTGTCCTATGGACTAAAACCCTTTGGTTTATATAGACACCGGAGGGGGCTAGGGTTACACAAAGTCGGTTAGAAGGAAGGAGATCTACACATCTGTATCGCCAAGCTTGCCTTCCACGCCAAGGGGAGTCCCATCCGGACACGGGACTAAGTCTTCAATCTTGTATCTTCATAGTCCAACAGTCCGGCTGTCCGGAGACCCCCTAATCCAGGACTCCCTCAATCATACTCCCATATTGTTACTGGACCGTGCGCGATCTTAGGCACTCCCGCCCCGCATCAATTTTAGTAGCCGTCGTACTTCAACCGTCACCCAGACTCCTCTAGCACTGACCTTATAGTAAAATTGCAGTAGCCGAGGCATTTGAACCATCGGCCTCCCTCGTCCACCACCATCTCCACCCACCATTACTAAAATATTCAGTAGCCGCAGCGTATCCTCAAACACCAACCCCCCTCCACAGTCCCCCACCCGCCCCTCCCCCCTTCAACCCTAGCTCGCGGCCACCGCCGGCGCCGCCACCAAGCCCTGCCGGTCTGCCCGTTCCTCCTAGCTTAGATAATAAAGTTCAGGTTACCCAACGATTCCCATACCGTCGACCCACTCCCCTGAGTTTTTAGATGAGGCCTGGGGTGTCCCTCCCCGCCAGATCCACATCCCTGGCTCCAGAATGTCGCAGCCTAAGCTCGACCACGTATCTTGGGGAGCCCGATGAGCGTTCGACCAAGAAGAGGTTTACCATGGCCTCCCTGACAGACATTGGCGAGGTGGTCGCCATTCGCTCCAACCTGTAGATCCCAGAGAAACACGTCGCCGCGGAAGTCGGCGAAGACGTTGACTACGTTGCCATGCCGAAGGCTTCATGTCAGTGGGCTAGCGTATTAATTACTATATCTTGGGAAAGCCAGCTATGACATCAAGCTCGTCCACACCGACGGCTTCACGCGGGCCATGTTACAGGTTAAGTGGTCCATCCCCATCCCCTCTGGTTCAACCACTGTCAATCTCTTCGACGGCCCTACTGCTGATCTCCTCCGCCAAGCGCTCAAGGATTGGCGAGCTTTATATGCCATCGAGCCCATTTTGTCATTTCTGAAGGACACGTTCTACGGCGGGGGCTTGGGATACTCAATTGCCAAGTCAGATCTCATCGATCACGACCACGACCGCGAGGAGGGCACCCACGAAGGTTCTTCCAAGGTGAAACAACCCATCTGTGACATCAGAGAGCGCACCATGGGTCCGTGCTCTTCCAACTGGAAGGATCCCGTCCATGAAATGTGAGGAAACATTCTATCAGCAAATCTTACCTTTTCTAGCTTGCCAACCCGTACCCTTTCTTGTAGTAGCATTTGTCGTGCGGTGCTTGAACTGTGCCGTGTTTAATTATTTCAGTTATGCAAAAATGTATTGTTCAATAGGTCTATGTGATGTTTAAGTATGAATTGTCCACTTTAGTTTCATGAATGGCTATATTTGGTTGTTTATAGTGAGTAGATGCCTTGTTTATCTGTATTTGGTTGTTAGGTTGGTTGGAGTGAGCATTTTTCCAGTTATCGAGCAGATGCCTTGTTTATCTATATTTGGTTCTTAGTTTAGTTGCAGTGAGCATTTGTCCAGTTATCAAGCATATGCCTTGTTTATCTGTATTTGGTTGTTAGGTTGCTTTTTTAGCATTTGTCCAGTTATCAAGCAGATGCCTTGTTTATCTCTATTTGGTTGTTAGGTTGCTTTTTAGCATTTGTCCAGTTATCAAGCAGATGCCTTGTTTATCTTTATCTTCTTGTTAGGTTGGTTGCAGTGAGCATTTGTCCAGTTTTCATGCATATGCCCTATTTATCTGTATTTGCTTGTTAGATTGGTTGCAGTGAGACTCTGTCCAGTTTTCAATGGCTATATTTGGTTGTTATACTGGTCATTTATGCCTTGTTTATTTCAGTCATTCACAATGTGTTGTTCATTATGTGCAAGTCAGAACTGTGCCGCTCGACTACATCAATACCAGTTTGAACGGCTATATTTGGTTCCAGTTATTCCTGGTGTAGTTAACACATGCCCTTTATTTCAGCTTTACACATTTATCCAGTGTGATGTTTAAGAATTACCTACGTTCTATTCATTTTCAACAATACCAGTTTGAATTGCAATATTTGATGGCTCTTAAGCCTACTGTGGGTAACATTGCCTTCCATTTTATATCTGCTTTAACAACATGATGAAACCAACACATTCAAGCTATCATTTGGAGACGATGTTGTTTACCTTTGCTATATTTGTTTGATGTTAAGGTTGTTGTACTTATCATGCCTTTCCACTACTTATGCAGGATAACAACGAGAGTGGCCACCATTTTCCGTCGAGGTTAGCTTCATCCCTTGGCTTGTACTCCCC
>NC_041382.1:533328607-533356760 GCF_002162155.2 Triticum dicoccoides | reverse complement strand
ATAATGTAGTGCATATAGATCCAGGCCTGGACACTAGTTAGCTTCTAATATTGACTTGTTGCTTGTAGGTACATATGCCCTTGGCAAGGATCCACGCATCGACCCTTTTTGCGTATGGGGCAATGAGATATTGATGAACAAGCATCAAGTGAGGAAACTGATAAGGATTATTAGCAAAAAGATACGAATTGTGGCAAGAAAATTATTTGTTTATGCTCTATCCAACACAACAGGGAGTTGTAGGATGGTAACTACAAACTCTGCAGCCTTCTCTTTTTACTGCCCATAATGAGTTATTAGACAACAATGTCTGAATCTTTTTCGTTCCCAGTGGTTCCCTAAGAAGTTCACTCAAGATTACCTCACAAAGTACATGATTGGTGGACACAAAATGAAGGTTAAAGTATTTCATCTAGACTACAATGAGCATCGAGAAGTCCTGAAGACAGTGAAGGATGGACGGGCAGCCATCACAAGGGGTTGCCTAGAGTCGTGCGCGCATTACGCATGGAGGAGGGAACAATATGGGCATTCCGCTTCACCTTCTCCAGCAACCAGAATGTCTTTCGCCTCTCTCTTTACATTCTTTAGTACAACCGTGGTTCATCATTCTTTACTTGGTGCTTCTGTAGTTCTTCAGTATATGTACCTGTGCATCGAATTATGCATTCGTGGTTGAACCTATATTTGTAATAAACATGGTTGGATATGAAATAAGTGATTGCCTACTTTCAAATTCAAAACATGTGATTTTTAAATTAGGGATTAATTAGGGATTACACTGTACACGATTTGTGAAAGCAAAATGTCTGCGATATACGTGGAGATCAGAAACGTTTCGAGGATCCACTATGTGTGTGATCAATCTCCACTACACACAGGACTTTCTCTTAAAAACTATTTGCGTTAGGCCACCTTGCGTAAAGGTTTACCACATAAAAACTGTGTGTGATGGACAACCTTTGCCACACAGTTTCTTCTATGCACCGTGTGTGATGCATTCAATAATGCAAACGATAAAATTATTAATATCGTGTGCAATGGCAATGCTATTACAAACAATTTAACGGGAAAAATTGTGTGTGATGTACTTGTGAACGGAAATGTTTTCCTTGGAGAGACTATGTGGGATGTACATACGAACAGAAACGTTTAGCGGGGACTGGCTGCGTAGGATGTACTTGTGACTGGAAACAATTTCGCCTGTATAATTGTATATTTTTAGCTCTACTTTACGTATTTCCTTATTTGAGTGCTCGTCGGTCGCACACGACCTCATTTTGCCGAGCGTGTGTGCCAGGAGGGCATATTCCTGATGGTTTTTGGGCCGTGTGAGAAGGACCTCCCTATCACCCACACTCACTTGGGGATGGTTCCAAATGCCGTCATGGAAAGAGGTTAAAAACCGTTTGTATAGCACCGACGCGTACTAGTGCTAGATTATTGACTCTAGTGCAAGTGGGAGACTAAAGGAAATATGCCCTAGAGGCAATAATAAAGTTGTTATTTATATTTCCTTATATCATGATAAATGTTTACTATTCATGCTAGAATTGTATTAACCGAAAACTTAGTACATGTGTGAATAAAGAGACAAACAGAGTGTCCCTAGTATGCCTCTACTTGACTAGCTTGTTAATCAAAGATTGTTAAATTTCCTAACCATATACATGTCTTGTCATTTGATGAACGTGATCACATCATTAGAGAATGATGTGATGGACAAGACCCATCCATTAGCTTAGCAAAATGATCGTTTAGTTTTATTGCTATTGCTTTCTTCATGACTTATACATGTTCCTCTAACTATGAGATTATGCAACTCCCGAATACCGGAGGAACACCTTGTGTGCTATCAAACGTCACAATGTAACTAGGTGATTATAAAGATGCTCTACATATGTCTCCGATGGTGTTTGTTGAGTTGGCATAGATCGAGATTAGGATTTGTCACTCCGTCTATCGGAGAGGTATCTCTGGGCTCTCTCGGTAATGCACATCACTATGAGCCTTGCAAGCAATGTGACTAATGAGTTAGTTACGTGATGGTGCATTACGGAACAAGTAAAGATACTTGCCGGAAACGAGATTGAACTAGGTATGATGATACCGACGATTGAATCTCGGGCAAGTAACATACCGATGACAAAGGGAATGATGTATGTTGTTACGCGGTTTGATCGATAAAGATCTTCGTAGAATATGTAGGAGCCAATATGAGCATCCAGGTTCTGCTATTGGTTATTGACCGGAGATGTGTCTCGGTCATGTCTACATAGTTCTTGAACCCGTAGGGTCCGCATGCTTAACGTTCAATGGCGATTTGTATTATGAGTTATGTGATTTGATGACCAAAGTTTGTTCCGAGTCCCGGATGAGATTGCAGACATGACGAGAAGTCTCGAAATGGATGAGAGGTAAGATTCATATATTGGAAGGTTACATTTGGACATCGGAATGGTTCCGAGTAGTTCGGGCATTTTTCTGGAGTACCGAGAGGTTACCGGAACCCCCGGGGGAAGTTAATGGGCCTTAGTGGGCTTTAGTGGAGAGAGGGAAGAAGGGCCACGAGGTGGCGCGTGCCTCCCGCCTGCCCAAACCGAATTGGACAAGGGGTGGGGGCGTGGCCCCCTTCTTCCTTGTCCTTCTCCTCTCCTTCCTTTCCCTCCGGTGGAAGAAAGGAAAAGGGGGTGGGGGCGAATCCTACTTGGACTAGGAGTCCAAGTAGGACTCTGCCTTGGCGCGCCCAACCTGGCCGGCCTCCTCCTGAACCTGGCCGCCCTCGGTGCTTTCGACAAAGACTACGAGGTGTTTGCTCAGCGTGCACGTGCTTACCTCATCTCGAGAGCCAGCGGGTTGGTGCCCGGAGCGGCTCAGGCAACTCACCACTACGAAGAGGGCACCCACGATGCGGAGGCCTCGCCCTCTTCCATGTCCAAGGAGCCAATCGTCATCGATGTCTTCGACAATGAGGAGTAGCTTGTCTTATTAGCTCACTATAAGGACCCATGTTCAGTTTGCTAGATACTGGCTTTCCTTAACAAATTCTAGTGAAGTGTGCTATCTACTTTTACCATGTAATTTGTTGCCCTAGTGTATATGTTCTATATGTCATGCAATGTGGTGCTCACTTATTAACAGTTGGTTAATTAGTTGTCATGTTCAGTTAACTGTTTGGTTCAATTATGCGAATGTGATGTTCAATTCTTCAGGGTGCAATTATGTATTGTCTTCCATGTGAGAAATAAATCAATTTTTTCTTTACAAAATACATGAGAAACAAATACAATTGCTATATTTCCAAGTTGTCAAGCATGCTTGTTTTGGTTGTCTGTCTGATCTTCTAGTATGTTATACATTGTGCAATGTGTTGCTCAGTTAACGTTTGGTTCATTTGTTGTGGTGTTTAGTTAACTGTTTGGTTCAATTCTGCAATGCAATGTCCAAGTATTGTGGGTGCATTCTGTTATTGTATACCATGTGAGAAATAAATTGAATTTGGCTGTACTAAATACATGAGAAACAAATACAATTGTTATATTTCCATGTTGTTAAGCATGCTTGGTTTGGTTAACTGTCTAATCTTCTATTAGGAGTATGTTATATTGTGTTATGTGGTGCTCAGTTAATGTTTAGTTCATTTTTTGTGGTGTTTAGTTAACTGCTTGGTTCAATTCTGCAATGCGATGTTCAATTGTTGTGGGTGCATTCTCTTATTGTATACCATGTGAGAAATAAATAGAATTTGGCTATACTAAATACATGAGAAACAAATACAATTGCTATATTTCCAAGTTGTTAAGCATGCTTGGTTTCGTTAACTGTCTGATATTCTATTAGGAGTATGTTATATTGTGCTATGTGGTGCTCAGTTAATGTGTTGGTTCATTTGTTGTGGTGTTTAGTTAACTGCTTGGTTCAATTCTGCAGTGCGATGTCCAAATGTCGTGGGTAGAATTTGTATTGTTGTGCATGTGAGGAATAAATCGAATTTGGCTGCACTTAATACATGAGAGACATATACAAGTGCTATATTTCCTAGTTCATAATCATGCTTGTTTGGATAAATGGGTTTTCCTTGTGGAGTGAATTAATCTGATGAATCTGCAATGTGCTTATTTTTCATCAACATATTTTACTGAGAGCATGTGAACCCTTACTTAACCTGATGACTAACTATCTTATATGTGTTGCAGGGAAACAAAGGGAAGCACTGAGGTTTACAATCAAGGTTAGCACGTGCATGGTCCATTGTCCCTAATAGCACATTATTGTCCAATTGCAGGAACCATTCTAATATTTAGGTTTTTAACAATTTGATCTTGCACATGTAGGTCCTGCTGTCAGAGGTTTTGACCCACTGTTCGACCCTTTTTGCATATGGGGAAATGACTTGTCCATGAATATCAATCAAATCAAGTAACTTAGAAAGATTGTTAGGATAAGGAAATTAGTGACAAAAAACAACAAGAATATATTTAAGGTAGTTGAATATCTGCACAATGAAGAAGACATGAGTTGACTACAAGATGGTACAAACTATTATACCTTGCCTTTTTTATTCCTTTGCCCCATTTCCAATATAGAGAAGATATTTATGCTCATCCTTGTTTTCAGGACTTTCCAAAGCAGTTCACTAATGATTACCTCTCAAACCACCTCCGTGGCCAGGAGGCGAGGAAGCTTTTCATACAACACCCATGGTTAAATATTGAAGTGTTCCTGAACAGGATGAAGGATGGGCGTTCAATTATCCACAGGCACTGGCCTAAAGTTGCAAAGACCTTCAACATGAATGAAGGCTCAATATTCGCCTTCCGCTTCAGCAGTTTTCCATATGAGATGCATCTTTCTATGTACCATCTATGATGCTAATTTCAGAAGGTTCTAGATGTTGCATGTCAAACTTGGTGCTGGTGTAGTTGAGTAATGGGGTAGCTGAGTGCTGAAGCTATATCATGTTGTACTCTGATGTATTTCAATTATGAAATCCCGCTTCCTTAATATGGAAATGAAATATATTATGTGCTTAATATGAATGTCAATTAGATTATTAATGGATTATTAATAATATGGCAATTAGCCTGCTAATTGGACAATTAGCAGGTTTTTCTATTGCAAATATTGAGAAAACACCATAGGTGATGACCTCAGGCAACGCACACATTTTCTAGGAATAAACCGTGTTGGATCACTGAACAATCACACACGACATTCTCTTGAAAACTGTTTGTGTTAGGCCACCTTGCGCAAACATTTACCACATAAACATTGTGTGTGATGGACAACCTTTGCCACACAGTTTCTTCTACGCACCGTGTGTGATGCATTCACTAACGCAAATGATAAAATTGTCAATATAGTGTGCAATGGCAACGCTACCAAAAATGATTTAACGAGGAAAATTGTGTGTGCTATACATGCGAAGGGAAACGTTTTCCTTGGAGCGACTGTGTGGGATGTCCATATGAACGGAAACGTTTAGCGGGGACTGACTGTGTGGGATGTACTTACGACCGGAAACGATTTCGCCTGTATAATTGTATTTTTAGCATTACTTTATGTATAACCGTATATGAGCGCTCACCAGTCGCACACAACCTCATTTTGCCAAGCATGTGTGCCAGGAGGGCATATCCCCGACGGTTTCTGGGTCATGTGGGAAGGACCCCCCTATCGCCCACACTCACTTGGCGATGGTTCCCAATACCGTCACGGAAAGGGGTTAAAAACAGTTTGTATAGCACCTCGTTGTCCCAGTGGCAATCTGTGGAGCTACAACTTTTGGTCTCTGGTTTGCAGGCATCACAAGATTAGTAAAACAGTGGTTGTAGGCACTTTTGAAAGAGCATTCACCTGTAGATGTTAGTTTCCAAACAAGAACTTCCTACCCCGGAGCATTAACAATAGGGGTTTGCAAAATAGCATGAGCTGTTTGTGGCGTGAACAAAGAATTGACCAGTTCAACATTCTATGTTTTCTGGTTGGAGATCCAAAGGTCCTTAACAACAGTTGGGTAAGAAAAAGGATGTTGGTGGATAATCAAATAATCATAAATATTTTTCCATTGAGAGAACCAAGGGGAACTCCAAATGAAGCTGCCGCCATTGACTATTTGGTAAAAAGAGGCCGAAACTAAAAGAGGTCTTACCTTAAGAATCGCCATCCAAAATTTTGATTTTGGTGTATTTTGTTTTTCCCTCCAAATGCACTACAAAAAAAAGACACATCCGTGACATTTTGGGCCGAACGAAATTTTTTCTTTCATACATATGACACTTCTATGACGATAATTGTGACAAACCCCGGTATCATCATAGATGTGGTGGGCTCCTACTTCTATGACAAAAAATCATGACAGAAAATGGGCTTTTCGTCCTGGGCGGGCCGAAGACGCAGCAGGATGACATTCTTTGGGCCGTCCATGACGGAAAAAACCGTGGTAGAAGCGAGGGCGAGGAAAATTCCGGGGAGTTCCCGGTTACGGTGGGAGGTCGGGGGGCGAGCGATGCATGTTTCTCTCACACATACACGCGTGTGTGCGAGGCGTTGGCTCTAACTGAACCCGAGCAAGGCGTTGGGCTCTAACTGAACCCGAGCGATTGCACTGCAGGCTACGCGTCACTGAACCCGAGCGATCGATCGATGTCTGTTAACTGAACCCGATCGAGCGATTCCTTCGCTACTACTGCTAACTGAAGCCGATCGATGCTGCCTCTGGATGAACAGTGAGCGTTGCGGGTGGGGTGGGGTTTGGATGAACAGTTCCCGGTGGGGGTGGATGAACAGGACCCCGTGGTGTTGCCACTGGATGAACAAGACCCCGATCGATCGAGCCGGTTGGGGCTGGATGAACAGGACCCAATGGAGGGCTGGATGAACAAGACCACCCCGTGGAGGGCAGGATGAACAGTAGACAGTGGAGGGCAGGATTAATAGTAGCCCGTGGAGGGGTGGTTGAACAGGAGCCCATGGAGAGGGCTGGTTGAACAGTAGCCGGCGGAGTAGCGCGCGGTGGAGGCTGGATGAACAAGATCCCGTGGATGAACAGTCGCAGGTGGAGGCTGGAGGAGGTCGACGGTGGAGATGAACAGTATCCCGTGGAGTCCCGTTTTGCGGTACGCCACACCCCTCCCGATGAACAGGACCCCCATTTCGACCGTAGCGCTCCAATACAAGTCCGTTTCCTCCGTTTTGCGGTACGCCACACCCCTCCCGATGAATAGGACCCCCGTTTCGACTGTAGGAGGTCCGTTTCCTCCATTTTGCGGTACGCCAGACCCCTCCCGATCAACAGGATCCCGTTTCGAACGTGGCCGGTCGAACACAAGGCCGTTTCCTCCGTTCTGCGGTACGCCATGCCTCGTTTACATCGCCTGTTCCATCCAAGCCCTCCCGATGAACACGACGCATTCCGTTGCCTCCCCATGAACATGACGCATTCCGTTGCCTCCACATGAACACGATGACGACGCTGTTTCCTCGTTCCGACCCAACCATGTACACGAGCCCTGGCCGTATGTATGGCCGTATGTACACGAGCCCTGGATGAACAGTCGCAGGTGGAGGCTGGAGGAGGTCGACGGTGGATGAACAGTAGCTCGTGGAGGATGCAGGGGTCGACGGTGGAGATGAACAGTATCCCGTGGAGTCCCGTTTTGCGGTACGCCACACCCCTCCCGATGAACAGGACCCCCATTTCGACCGTAGCGCTCCAATACAAGTCCGTTTCCTCCGTTTTGCGGTACGCCACACCCCTCCCGATGAATAGGACCCCCGTTTCGACTGTAGGAGGTCTGTTTCCTCCATTTTGCGGTACGCCAGACCCCTCCCGATCAACAGGATCCCGTTTCGAACATGGCCGGTCGAACACAAGGCCGTTTCCTCCGTTCTGCGGTACGCCATGCCTCGTTTACATCGCCTGTTCCATCCAAGCCCTCCCGATGAACACGACGCATTCCGTTGCCTCCCCATGAACATGACGCATTCCGTTGCCTCCACATGAACACGATGACGACGTTGTTTCCCCGTTCCGACCCAACCATGTACACGAGCCCTGGCCGTATGTATGCGCGAGTAGGCATTCGAGACCCCTCCCGTATGTACACATACGTGGCCGTATTTTCTTTCTTGCACCCTGGCCGCTGTAGGTACATGTAAATGCTACGTGCGCGCCTCTACTACGACACGTGCGCGCCTCTACATCGACGAGTATGTACGTACACATTCATGACCAGAATGACAACGCTACGTACGCTTCGACCAGGTGGGTCCCGACTGTCAGGCACTTCCTTGCCTGCAAAGATGTAGCTGGAGGGTCCCAACAGTCAGGGGGCGAATCGTTTTTTTTTGCTCGGACGCACTTGCTTGCGTGCAAATATGTAGCTGGTGGGTCCCAGCAGTCAGGGGGAAACGTTTTTTTTTTGCAAAATACGGTGGCCCGTCCGGTGGGTCCTGCTGTCAGGTGGAGGAATAATTATTTTGCACGTAATAAGGAGGCACTTCCTTGCTGCGGTCGTGGACCCAGCTGTCAGCCTCTCCACGTACAGTCCACGTCCGATGGAAGCCGTTCCTTGACCACGTTGACCACGCCGCGCCGAGAGCACCAGGGCGGTGGATGAAGGCGAGGCCTAGGAAGGGGATGACGCGGAGCCAGGGAAGACACGGCAGTGGATGCCCATGCGTAGAGGAGCACGAGGGTTCACTGGTTCGCTGTGGTGTGAGGCTGCCATCGCCGCAGAATAACAGGGGGTGTGGGTGAGTAGAGGGATGGCCTGCCAGCGGTGGGATTAGTAGGGGCGGTGAGGCCTCCGCCGCATCATAGCCGGCCACGGGAGGCAGGAGCACGAGGCACGACCATCGCTGGTTTGGGCGGCTGGAGCAAGAAGACTAGAGGTTGAAGAAGCACTACGGCCGTTGGATGGACATCGCACGGTTACTAGATATAGAATCGTGCATATTGACTAAGTTGACAAAGCCCTCTGTCCCCGCCAACTTAGTAGGCCCACAAGTCAGCCTGCCACTATACTAGGTCCCAGCTAACAGGGGGAGTATTCATTTTTTTGTGCGTAATAAGGAGGCACTTCCTTGCATGCAAAGATATAGCTGGTGGGTCCGAGCTGTCAGTGGCAGTAACGTTTTTTCGTGAAATACAGAGGCCCTTTCGGTGGGTCCCTGATGTCAGGTGGAGGAATCATTATTTTGCGCGTAATAAGGAGGCATTTCCTTCCGTGCGGCCATGGACCCAGCTGTCGGCCTCTCCACGTGAAGTCCACTTCAGATGCATGTCGGTCGTTGACCACATTGACCAAGCCGCGCCGAGAGCACCAGGGCGGTGGATGACGACGAGGCCTAGGAAGGGAACGACACGAAGGCAGGGAAGACTCGGCAGTTGTTTCCCACGCGGAGGGGAGTACGACTGTACGAGGGTTTACTGGTTCGTCTGCCGTCGCCGGAGAATAACAGCAGGTGTGGGTGAGTAGAGGGATGGCTAGGCTAGCGATGGGAGTACGGTGGGGTGGTGAGGCCTGTGCGGCAGCAGAGCTGGCCGCGGGGAGGAGGGAGCGGGTAGTCCCACCGGCGCCTGTTTGAGCGGCTGGAGCAGGAAGAGCAGAGATTAAAGAAGCACGATGGCCGTTGGATGGCCATCCAACAGTCACTGCTTGTGCGTCAACGTTTTTTAGGAAAGCCTCAAATCTGTGGAAAACATCATACATCCCATCTATCATTATTTCTAATAATTTACAGCCCATTTGCTATTTATTAAGGTTTTTTTTGGAGCCCATATTCTTTTTGTTAGCATTACTGATGGGCCATTTTCTCGACCAGCCGAATGAAAGCTCTCTTCGTCTTGAAAGATTTGCAGCCCAACAGGCCTGATAAAGCGACTTACTTGGCAAATCACAAAAAAACTGGGCTGTGGCCGTGGACCCAGCTGTCAGCCTCTCCACGTACAGTACTCTTCTGATGGAATGTAGTTGACCATGTTGACCACGCCGCGCCAAGAGCACCAAGGCGGTGGACGACGGCGAGGCCTAGGAAGGGGACGACGCGGAGCCGGGGAAGACGCGGCAGTGGATGCCCACGCGGAGAGGAGTATGAGGGTTCACTGGTTCGGCTGCGGTGTGAGGCTGCCGTCGCCGCAGGGCCTGGCTAGCGGTGGGAGTAGTAGGGGGCGATGAGGCCTCATCGGCAGCACAGCCGGCCACTGGAGGCAGGAGCAGGCGGTCTCCCCGGCGCTGGTTTGGGCGGCTGGTGCAAGAAGAGCATCAATTGAAGAAGCAGCAGGACCGTTCAATTCAAATCCAACGGTTACTGCTGCTAGAATCGTTTGTTGACTAAGTTGACAAGCCCTGCATACGCGTCAACTTAGTAGGCCCACAGGTCAGCCTTCCAACCGGTGCGCCCCAGATGTCAGTGGGAGGAATCATTTTTTCGCGTAATAAGGAGGCAGTTGATTGTGTGCGGCTAGGCCAGCGGAGGGAGTAGGGTGGGCCGGGGAAGCCTGCGCGGCATCACAGCGGGCCACAAGAGGAGGGAGTAGGAAGTCCCGCCGGCGCTAGTTTAGGCGGCTGGACTAGGAAGATCAGAGATTGAAGAAGCACGTCGGCCGTTGGATGGACATCCAACACTAACTGCTGCTAGAATCGTGTGTTCACTGACAAAGTCTTGCGTAAACAAGTCAGCCTCGAAATATGTGGCGTGTACAACCCATTTGCTATTATTTTTTATAATTTTTACTCATTTTCTAATTCATATGGAATTTATTGCAGCCCGTTTTCCATTTTTAGAATTGCTGTCCATTTTCTGATCAGTACGAGGGTCAAAAAATTAACTAAATATGTGGGAAATTTGAAAATTCGCAAATTTTTGCTGGGGAACGAAATATTCTTAATCCAAAAATTAATAGCCATACTAAAACAAATTTAAAAATAATATAGTACTATGTCATGTTAAATCCAATGAAATACGTATAAGATATCAGTGAGGAACAAAAACAAAAAAAGAAACTTATATCCCATTTGCTATAATTTTTTTGGAATTTTCAACCCCTTTTGATATTACTTTTAACAGACATTGACCATACTCTTAAGCCAGGCCGGAATGCATCCCTCCTCGTCTTGAAAGATTTGCAGCCCAATAATTCGGAGAAAACAAATAGGCCTAGCTTGGGTATTCTTCAAAAAGAAATACTGGGCTACCTATTTTTCCAAAGAACTGGTGCATGAGCATTTAGCTTTATTTATTTATTTATTTATTTACTTACTTATTTATGTTTAGGAGACCATGAGCATGTACCTGGGCCGGATTCATGTGAGAGCCTCCCTTCTAGTTAATTATGGGCTTCTCTATTGGGCCTTCATCAGTGGGCTGCATGTTATCAACAAGTGGAAAATGTGTTCCGAGTTTCAAAAAAATGTGTTCCGTACGATAAATAGTATGCGCTACATACGGTACGGGGCACTAAAGGATCGAACCTTGCAACGACTTCCAAAACATTGTGTTTGTCGTTCTAACAACACATTTATTCAACCAACAGACAAAATATACTACTGATTGTACATTGAAAACAGTAGCAGCAGCAACCAGGGCTGGGGGTGCAACAGAAGCAGTAAGCAGGCCAGAAGAGTGAAGATGCAGCTCTCTCTTCCAAACCAAACATCAGCCATCATTACAAAAGGGCTACCATAAAAGAACAAGTGTATGCATCAAACTAAATAAAGATCCTACTACACCAAGTGTACGCATCTAACTAACTGGCTCAGTTAGACGTTACCATTTATTAAGCTGTGGAGATTGGCTGACGGCTTGAACCAGATGGGTGCCTGACGGGGGAAACTCCAGCCAGCAGGTCAAAGTCTGATACTTGCGACCCTCTCTCCTACTTTGGGCTGCAGAGCGTGGCGGCACATATCAGGGTATGGTGCATGCAGAGATGCATGGTACGCTGTGTACACACAGTTTTGCCTGATGAACGAAACCGCGCTGCCATCATGATCTTGCCGTCGGTTATCTCCTGGTTAATCAGATAATTCAGTCTGACAAACAGAGAGCGTGTACCAAGGCTACTTACTAGCCTCCATTCAAAAATTCCTGAAGGCCCAGAGAAGCTGGGATCCTGCTCAAAGACCTTGCAGTGACTGTGATTGTATTCCGCGAAACAACACGTCCGGTACGTGCGAACGATCATCAATCTTTCGCTGTCGTCTGATCGAGCCAGGAACCACCTGCAACTGCCATGCCGCTTTTCTTTGAAAGGTTCTGAGATTAGGAAGGGTAGGGACACTAGGCGGCCTACAACATCATATCAAGTTGGAGTCAAATAAAAAAGGGCTCTTGGTTTAGTCAATCTTAAGAATAGCATGTTATGAGCATGAATATTTTTTCAGCAAATGTTGACAGTAATATAAGCAAGCCATCATGATATCATAGGAAAGTAACATACTGCTGTAACAGCCGTTTGTAGCGATGATTGGAGTAGGCTAGCAATACGTCCAGCCATAGAAGGAGTCGGCAGCGTAAATGAAGCCCTTGTGTTCAATGGCATCAGGGAACCATGGAGGATGTATGATCCTACGATGGACGTGCAGATTTACCCACTTACCGCAGTGACCTGTCCGATAGGCGAGACCGCGGTTAAAGAACACAATTAGCCTGAAGTCTTTATAATTCACAGATCTTGTGGGACTTGGCAGATTACAACCTTGAGCAAATCAAACTTGGTATCATGTTGGCTACTGTAATATTCCGAGTATTCTGGGCCGTGGTGCCAAAGCAGTGCACTGTTAATCAAAGGAAGGGGGATCAATCGCCGGGTGTAGACCTCCACGAGCATCCAGCTGCCGCGACCGTCAACGAGCACCATCCAAGACGTGTTCATGCCGACCCAGTACATACCGTTAATGTAGTTGAGGCTGACGGGGATCGGATCGCAGTCAAGGGGGTTGATGCTCGCCACCCTACGATCATTATGCTGCATGACACGCTGTTTCTGAAGATCAGGCGGCATCAGCAAGCAAGGAGCTAGCTTAAAAAGCTCTGGCCTGAGGGCTTTGAGTAAACGGTACAGCCCCGAGGAGCACGCGGCGAGCGGCATGGTACTAAGATTGTCCACATGCGAAACAATGAGCTTGATTACCTCTATGGGGAGCGAATTCCAGCCACTCTTTCAGCGGACGCTGCTTGGTTCTGCCATTGTTAGTGCTTGGGTTTCGGAGGAGGGGGGAGGCGCCTTAGCGGGGATGGAAGATTGGACGAGATTATGTGCGGACAAAGATGGAGAAGCGAATATGTGCTGCGGGAAGTGGACAGGTGATGATGACTACATCACGCCGCTTGACTTACGAGACACATACCAGCAGCGTAGGGTCATGCCGATGCCAGACAACTTGCTTGAGTGATCACAGTACTGGTACTCCCTACAATGCTATGCCCTAACTTGCTTGAGTAGAGTAGTAGAGTAGGACTCTGCTCTACTACTAGCACCGGAGGAGTAGTATATTCTAATCTAAAACAGATACAAACTTCAATGCCCGAGCGTGGGACAACTACGAACCATGCTCAAAGACCGTGTCTACGTGGTGTTTGGACATGGGTGACAACCTCAACGCCAACAGTGCTGCTCCCATTGCACCGTATGTGTTTCTGTCCTCCCTGTTCGATATCGTGGTAAAATTCATGTTTCTACTCTGTATCCTACTACTATGCTAGTCCACATGATTAGTTGTGAACGACGACTTCTTCCCCGACCTCGGCAACCTCATCCTCGACGACATGGGCGACAACGTCAACGCCGGCAACCAGTGAGATACAGGGTGTAGGAAGCGGTTTGGGAATTTGCATGCCTTTCCAACCAATGAGATACTCCGTACAAAGTATGACAGAGAAATAACCACAGAGAAGGAAGCTAAAAGTAAACAATCAAACGAGCATTTTTGCATTTGTTTTGCATTGAATCATTTCACAAGCTTGACTAGTGCTGTTTTTCTACTTTTACAAAAACCGCATTGTAATGTTAAAACGTGCATTTGCACGTACATAAGTAATAGTAGTACTCCCTCCATCTAGGTGTATAAGTCTTCCCTCCTTCTTGGTCACGGTGTACAACCGAAGATGACTTGTTGACCTAGACGGAGGGAGTAGCACAGTCTGCAAGCATATAACTAGAGAGATGTGTAGTGCGATAGTGGAAAAAAAATTATATGAGACCAGGTCTCACGGTTAGCAGGTGAGACCCGTCCTGATGGATGACACATGGCATTCACAAATCACAAAGCATCTAATCTCCCCCCTGATTTTAAGTGGGGGTGGGGGATGCTTTGTGATTTGTGAATGCCACGTGTCATCCATCAGGATGTGTCTCGCGTGAGACCTGGTCTCATAGAATTATTTTCCCGCGATAGTATATAGTAAAGTTTGTGCTATATGCACATACTTGCAAAATGCGTACAAATACACAAGGTTTCCAAACTTTCCGTTTTACATACTTAATTAAGGATGCTAAAAATTCCTGAACGTTCGGGATTTATCATTTGCGTCCCAAAACTAATGAGATCGCCTTACGAAACAAAAATTATACTCCTCCTAAAAGCCACGGCGCTCGTAGGAGCGCTTGCGGCACGCCACGAGTGCCCTGGTGCGCGGCTGTTTCCCAGCGCGCCGACACAGCGCCTCTTCCTCAGCCTCACAACTCGCGAGGTGCTGATTGGCGGCTTGCCGACGGGCGAGCGCGATCTCACCGGTGTGGTGATCCGGCGCCAACAGGTACTCCTCCTTGCTGGAAGCGTGCACCCGGTCCACGTACTGCCAAGCGTAGATGAGGCGCTTGGGCCCGACTGCACTCAGGGCGTCGGCACGGGCGTCCTCCGCCACCCTCACGGCCCTCGCACGAGCCTTCTGCCAAAGAGCCAATTTCCTGACTCTCTCGGACGCGACATAGGCCTCCCAGGCAGCTTGTTCCATGATGCGCTTCCCTTCCTCGACCTTCTTCTCCGCCTCTATTTTGGGGCGCTCTGCTGGAGGCAAAGCCTCCCACAAGGTGACATCCATTTCTTTCGAAAGCTCCTCAAGGCTGGGGGGCTCGGCGGGCGCCGCAACGTTCTCCTTGTAGCGGGGAGCCGATGCATCCTCCGGCGCATGTGCTGGCGAGATTGGGAACGCCGACGCGTCTACCTCGACGCGTCGCGGCAAGGAGCGGAACACCGACGCGTCCTCCTCGACTAGTGGCGGCGAGGAACAGAACGGCGATGCATCGCGTAGCGGCGAGGAGCGGAACACCGACGCGTCCTCCTCGACTAGTGGCGGTGAGGAACGGAACGGCGACGCGTGACTGTCCACGCGGTGCAGCGAGGGGCTCCTAGGGCTTGGGAGGGGCAATGCCATGGTGGTCGACATGAGAGGAAGGGGGAGGAGATAACGATGAATGTGAACGTGAGGGGGAGGAGATAGCGATGTCGTGGGAGGCGCAGTATTTATAGCGAGCAATGGCACACCTACGTAAGATATGGACTGAGCTGCACTGACTTAACTGCCGGTCTAGTTGCGTCACTGACATGTGGGCCAGACCCCTGTTGGGCCCGTATGTCAGTGACCGAATGCACCTGCAGTTAAGTAACAGCTACGTGGGCATATTTGTTGGAGTAAATTACGGGGGAGCGAAGGGGTGGAAATATTGCTGGTCACAATGGATTGGACGAGCGTGGGGGGAGGAGAGTCATGCATGCAGATTTTTTCAAACGGGGTGGAGTGGTGGGACCGCTAGAAGGAGAAGGAGAGTTTGGCAGGCATATTGTTTCCACACATGGAGAGGAAAAAATTTGGAGACGAACGGGCTTCCTGTAGGTATGGGGAACGGTGCATAATAAATCATCTTGCATGCCGGGCTAGGTATAGTCTCAAGTCATTAAAAACAAACACGCCCCACACATGTTCATATTTCAAGGTGCACTAAATTATTGCATGCGATGATTAAGTCTGGCCATAATGGTGGTATCTTAGCTGGTATCATGCACACGGGAATAGCAAACATGCTGATGTGGCAAAGAATTAAAGAAGAGAGGGGGGGTTAGAGTAACTAGAGTTCATGCATGCATTGGTAAACACATTTTTTTTGTGGAGAACGGCAGCACTAGTTGAGTACTTTTGCAGACTTCAAAAACTATTCCATAATGTGTCAACATTCACAATGTCAAATCAATATTTTTACACTCATTATAAAATGTAGTTCTTATACTCCCTCCTTCCATCTACTCCCTCCGTTCCTAAATATTTGTCTTTCTAGACATTTCAAATGACTACTACATACGGATGTATGTAGACATATTTTAGAGTGTAGATTCACTCATTTTCCTCCGTATGTAGTCACTTGTTGAAATGCCTAGAAAGACAAGTATTTAGGAACGGAGGGAGTATATAGGGCCTAATGCGTTTTTCGAGGCTAACTTTGACCAAATGTTAGAGCAATAATATATGACATGCAACTTACACAAAGCACACCATCAAATTCGTATGTGAAAGGAGCTTTCAATGATATAATTTTCACATTATGCATGTCATGTAGTATTAATTTTATCAATAGTCAAAGGTGGTCTTGAAAAATGCATTAGGCCCTATATAGATGGAAGGAGGGAGTACTCATTATAATCAGTACTCCCTCCGTCTATGTGAGAAAGTCATCTTAGATTGTGCACTGTGACCAAGGAGGAGGGGAAAACAAGAGATCTTAATGTTTATTTGCTAATTAATAGCATTGCATGCAATGAACTAACCACTGCATGTCGTGTTTAGTAGTCTCAAGTCATTAAAAGCATGCACACCCACATCTCCTATTGGTTGATATGTCAAGAAACAAGAAACGAGGTAGAAGTTAATGCACCGCGCCTAAGTGTTTTAGGAGTATTGTAGATATTGATACTTTTAGTATAAATTTGGTCGTGGGATTTCATTGATGCCTGTTAAAGCATTGACAGGTCTGCTATGTGTGACCTGAAGATGAAAGCGTCGAGCATCTCGAAGTTGATCAATAATCTTCAATTGTCAAAGATTAGCCGTTCGGCCAATAAGGTGGCACACTTAATCGCTAAGTATAGCTTTGACAATAGATTAGATGGTATTCTTGTAAATAACGTACTGCCTTGTGTGGTGAATATTGTATCGAATGAGTGTACTGGTGTGGCTGGTTAATTAATATAAGGTGGTGTTCAAAAAAAGTATAAATTTGGTCAAACACTTTGCAAACGGTTGACGGGAGTAAAAAGGACCAGAGGGAGTATCATGCATGCGGAGTAGGCAAAAAAAATTGCTTGTCTAAAAAAAGCAAAAAAAATGCTCATTTATAGCCGGTCGAAGTCTCAAAGGGCGCGATCGCGCGAGGGAGGCGATGGTCATGGGAGGCGCGACATTTGACGGAATTAAGTGAAGTTACATCCACGCGCCGGCATGGCGTGCGAACAGGCAGAAGCTATACCGTCAGGCCTACGATATGGGTCTAGTAGACATGACATCTAGTGGGTCCTGCATAGTTCTCGAGAACTCTTTGGGGGCTTGCAGCCGTTTATCCACCGGGCAAGCCAGCAACCCCACGTCGTTCGCACGCCCTACTCGTCCCTGTCTTCTACCTTACAACAGTTCACTCCTAGTCATCCTATCCTTTCACATTAGTTCGCTCCCAGTTTTTTTTGCGGGGTACAACAGTTCAACTTCTCCTAACCCTCCTCCAAAATCCATGGCCTCCCAAATCTCCATGGTCGCCGCTGAGTACCAGGTTGGAGCCATCACCAGCGATCAGTTCATCGTCATCTACACATGTGGATCCGAGATGGTGAAAGCATGGCTTGCTCGCTTCCTACACATGTTCAACAGTTCGACCAATGAGTGGGTCGCTGGGCTAGATCTTGAGTACACCACAGTCCTGGGACGAGAGAAGGATCTAAAGGACGAAGAGAGGAAGAAGCCCGCCGTGATCCAGGTTTGCGTACATAATGTTTGCTTGGTCTACCACATATTCCATGCTGACGTTGAGTGCCAGGATTTTAAGAACTTCCTCAAGGACAAAAGAGTGAAATTCGTTACTGTAGGCTTTAAGAACGACAGTGACGTCCTGCGTCGGATAGGTCTTGTTGTAGGCCAGCTCTTCGATCTCCAGAAGGCAAGCCTGGTGTCCTCCTCTCAACCTTCAATGCTGACCCTGGCAGCAGCCATGATTGATCCTTCGTACTCTAAACTGAAGAAACCTCATCACGAGTTTCATCATGCATGGGAGTCGAAGACATTAGATAAAGATCACATCCTGTACGCAGCAATGGATGCCTACCTTTGTTTAAATATCTACAAGGGTTGGATGAAGAAGCAGAGCCCAGTGTCCGGTTCCAGCAAAGAAGCGTCGGCGAAGAGGAAGAGGAAGACGGACGAGGACGAAGTCGAGGATGTGGACTCGGACTCCAAGTAGGTGGCAGTGCCGTCGCTCATGCTGGTTCTACTATAGTGTCAAGCAGACTAGTTTCTTATTAGTTTATTTTCAAGTGTGTGTTGTGCTGAGGCCCCAACAGAACTATGTTTATGTTCTTTCTCATTATTTGAACTCTTTAGTACGTACAGTAGTACTAGTACTATGTCTTACTATTGTTCTTCTTGTAGTTGGTACTACTGCTCGTATCTTCGTGTTCCTACTGTACTTAATGCGTTCGTACTAGTAGTTTAATTTGGGTCAGTCGATTTGTGAAAGAAGTTCGACGGAGCGAAGGAAGAAGACGGTAGAAGAGGTGGAAGAAGCCCTTCTAGCCATCCATGCTGCATCAAACGGCTCACATGAGTCGACTGACCCAAATTGCTCCTTTAGATTGCAGGATCCACGTGGCATTCAAGGTCTCGAAGGTAGATTTTGCGTCCGCCCCCGGTTTGCAGGCTCGACGCGCGCGCGACCGGCTTCCGCCGCGATAGCCACCATGCGCGCCTCCTCCCCGCGGGCAGAGACGACAATGACACGCTAGTCCCTCCTCGCCGACATGCTGGAGCACGCGCTCGTCCTCCTCTTCGTACGCTGCGTGTATAGACGCGGCTCCACCAGCTGCTCGCGTGCTTGGCAGCGCGGCCGCATTGTGAGGAGGGACTGCAGACGACATGAGCGGGCGAGCCTTCGGCTTCATGGCACAGGGATGGCGGCGACACGGCGGTGATGGGCGAGAAATTGTTGGCCGGAGCAGGCGGGCACCGGCATGCGCAACGGCGGCGGCATATTGATGAGTGCACGTGTGGGAGCTTACTTTAGTTTTATATATAAGGTTGGTCAAACTTAAAAGAAACTGTACTAGTACACATAAACATTAGACTTAGGCAGCGCTTTTATTAGTTACTAGCTTATGTTCTTGCCCATTGTGACCAGCCTTAGTACCACGGCCACGATACGGAATCCTGTGCAAGCACGTGAACCGCGGCCGCACGGTCGATCGAACGGTGCGTCACCGTGTCGCGCTCGAAGGACATCCACCGAACCTTTTTGTGTGTGTCAAAACAATCCTCGAATATTACTCAACTTTTTTTCCTATGAAAGTTCTTGACGCTGCAATATTTCCATATATTTGAATTTAGCTCCAGTTCGTGTTTATTTGGATTTGGACGCTTTAGGTGCGCCCTAGTTTTTTTTAATACTGATTTTGTGTGTGTGAGTGAGAGAGAACGTGTGTATGTGTCCATATGTGTGTTGTGGCGGAAGGGCAATGTGGAGACGGTGTGCGTGTGATACATACATAGAGAGGTGTGAATGTGCAAATGATCGTGCATGAGTGAGACATAGACAGATGCCGATACGTTGTGTATACATGAGAGAACGGTCTTCTAGTTTACTTGTGTGTGTGTGTGAGAGAGAGAGAGGGAGAGAGAGAGACAGAGAGAGGAGCATCCGTAACACAACAACCATCTCTCTCGATTCATCCGTCCCTCGCACGGTCGCATGCACACATGCATCAACGCGCACATTTTGACACCCTCACCCGGCCCCTGCCCACCTCAAGGCCCGCACAATCTCTTCGTGAATACCCATTTCATTCATTAGGTTTGTTTTCTCTCAATATCTGACACACACACACACGCACGCACACACACACACGCGCGCAGCACAACACACACACACACACACACTCCCACAATCACACAATTCATACCCATCCAAGGTTATACGGTGACCACTCTCGCTTGTGCTTCTTTGCACTCCCAACATGCACAACACCTCAATCTTCAAAGAGGGCAACGAGCAGATCGAAGACGGCGACCACACCGCGCTAGAGAATGCGGGGTCATTTGGAAGCAGGGTGATGTGACGACGGCTGACTGACTCCTCCCCCCACCCTCTCTCTCTTGCACAAAATTACCAATCCCTCTCTCCCCCGCACAAAATTGTCAATCCCTCAACCCATGAGATCCTTCCCCTCTCGTCCATGTTTTTCCTGCTCTGTCATCAAACATGTTGTCTCTTCTCCTTCCACGTATACAGAATCCAGATGCACGCGCATCTCATGTATATTACATGTATGCATCTTTCTCACAGACCTAACTTCTTCCTCTCTCTTCCTCTCTCTCTATCTCTCTCTGTCTCATTAGGTTTGTCTCCTACACTCTCGTCCACATACATACAATCTTTCCCGCCCTATCTGCTCCATCTTCAAAAGCTCTCTCTGCATGTTTCATTCACACATTGGGATATGTCAAAATGTTGCTTCTATAATGGCTGATGTAGAGTTATGGTTGTTCTTGTTGCATCCTGCAAAGTAATAACTATGAAATGCATTTAGATTCTCATTTGACTGGGATTATGTGAGTTTGAACATGTTGTGAAGTACTATAGTACTTGTATACATCTTGGGATTCGACAATGACTGTAACTAATGAATTGTATAGACCATTACATTCCAAGTCAACAGCCTAATATATTTATTTCACAATTTCAACAAATGATTAGTTCACTACAAACTAAGAAAACAAATGTGTACTCCCTCCGTTTTTATTTAAGTCCGCGTATAGCATTGGTCAAATTCAAGTTTTGTAAACTCTCAAAAATCTTATAACAAAAAATATTAACATATACAATAACAAATAAATACCATTAGATTCATTATTGAATGTACTTTCACATCATACATATTTGTTATGGTAAATGTTTATATTTTTCTATAAACTTGGTCAAACTTTAGGAAGTTTGACTTCGGTCAAACCTAATATGCAGAGTTTACTACTACTACTCGCTAGTTGCTTACCCGAATCACTCAACACGCCACATGGGGAGTCCAGTGTCACAAAATTTTGAGGTCGGTGGGAAAATCTCCCGCGACCCTGATTCGAGAAGTGGGAAGTTACCATCATAGCCTCCAGAACAGGCCTACGAATGACGCTTGGTAGGGGGCTGTTTTCGTAACTTCAGGTTCACCCTACCTAGCCAACCCCACCCCGGCATCCAGAGTAGTACACCTGAATACTCCCCAATTTCTATCCCCACCGCAAAATAGACTTCTCCACGGCACCGCAGCCTTCGTGCTCCTCCCCTTTACATCAGCGCACTCGTCCACCGCAGCGCATCTGCCTCATCGACGCCCTCATACGTCGCACTGGAGCCGGTCCACCGTCGTCGTCGTACATGGAGCCTCTTCCCCGACATCGTCTTCCACGGTCTCGTATCTGCTTCCCGGAAGCCGATGCCAAGCGCAGAAGTACCACCGTCGTGGACAATGAACTGACTCCCGTTGCCGACCATGACTCACAGAGGCTGCCGCGACCATCGTTCTCCTCCTCGATTGGTAATGTGTGTATTGAATCACTTAGCAGTACATGTGCAGTTCCAATTTTGTTCATACCTACCCTTCAAATTTCATGGGTGCTATTGTTCCCGTAAAAGTAATTGGTTATAGCCTCCATTGTCCAACAGAATATCACCTTGTAATTGTGCATCGCTCCTGTATCGCGCTGTGCTTGGGTAGGTTTTTCATCTGCAACCAGTAGTGTGGCAAATGATGGAAAGGTGTTTAGAACTAGCAAAATGCCCATGCGTTGCACGCATCAAGATGCATTTGTATGAGTAGTTTATCTTGGTGGAGATGCTCTAACATGGCAGACGAGTGCTTTAATGTTGCCCACAAGATGCGCGAGTATTACTAGTAGTATATTTCTTGCCATCTTGAGATTTTAAAACCACGAGTGCAAACATGCAGAGGAGCAATGAAGAACAAACACGGGATATTCGGGACATCTTCAAGGAGCATGGCAAGTTAAAGAGGAGCTGCACCGAACCTGTAAAACGAGCTTTGGTAAGTAACACCCTTTCAATTACTTTCGTGTAGCCTTGTGTTCTTCTATGTGTATATGTTGTAGTTTCTGTTTCTCTTAAGCGTGGTGTTCTTCGATGTGTAATAAGAAGAGTCTTAATCATCCTAATGCTTTCGTTTTTAGCTTGATGTAGGAAGTGGGTCTTCTCACCTTGTAGTCTGTTTTTATTTATTTTTTCCTTTTGAATTCACTTCTCCAAGTTCTGTTTATCTGGCTTCTACTAAATGGATCTAGGTTTCTCTGAGTATTGATCTAAAAAAGAAGTAACTTCATGTCAGGATGTAGTTCCTGCGAGGAGGGAAGTATGGTCAACCTCGAGATCATGTTTCCAAAATGAGGCTGGATTACACACAAGGTGCCAGTTCCCTAATGATGCTGGATTAGACACAAGGTGCAAATTCCCAGATGATGCTGGATTACACACAAGCCAGGTGGAGCCGTCAGCTATTCGTGTCCTCGTGGCATTAGTAAAGGCTGAAAGAAAGCGTGCAGCAGCCCTTGAGAATGTAGCTGAGTTCCTGAAGAAGCGAAAAGAGCAATCAGATGCTCTCTTCACCCAAGCCAAAGAAGAGATGGAAGAAGCCAGAAATAAGCTAGCAGAGGCAGATCAGGCTAGGCATCTCCTGCTATCTAAAACTGTTGTCAATACAAAATTTCCTTCATAATAGCCAGGTTCAAATGTTTATCCAGTCAGCATGCCTGTTGTGATGTCCGTGCATCTACTGATGTGGCACAAAATGTTTTTTTTCGGGTTATGTAATAACAGCAATTACTTTCCAAACAATAACAGACGAAGCATTGGACATGGTATAGTTCACGCGCAAGCCCGACATTCCAAGTTCAACTTCCACATCAAACTCATGTTCACAGATATCTGCACATTCATACATAATGTCCACAACCATGATTCACTTCAAAGCCAAAAAAATGTGAGGAGAGTTATAAATAAAGAAAATCCTCTACTAGTTCCTGCTACCAGTGCGAGCACAACAAGTCAAGACCATGCGAAAATTAATTATATTTTAGTCATTTTTTGTGTTCTAAAATGCCTGCCGGCTCATGGAAGGACGTGTTGCTGGCACATGCGCGGATTCAATGAAGGCAGGCGGGGCAGTCTTAAGCTGGTTGCACGCGGCGAGGAGGCGTGCTCAGCCGGGCCTACAGCGAGTGCGGCCCTCTTGGCAGGCGCGCCGGTTCAATGCCTGCGCTATGAGAGGTCGCGTCCGTGTCAGAGCAATCACTCCCTCCAGTCCTTTTTTGTTTGGGTATAACAGAATCTCATTTCCATTAACATTTTAGTGGTAGGAGTTATGTGTGTGTGTCTGTGAGAGAGAGACGAGACAGTAGTCGGGGTTGTCTGATCAGTAAACAAATGAATAATGTCAGTCTGGGATGGAGACGAAAAGGAGACCGCAACAAATGTTGTGTCTACAAGAGAGATAGAGAGAGTAATTTTAGTGGTATGAGTCATATGTAGAGACATATAGGGTGTGTGAGAGAATCCCATAGAGAGAAAGACAAAGTGAAAGACGAGTGGAGACTGTGTGTTTGGCGGTGAAAAAGAAAGCTTAGGTACCGAGTGATACCAGAGAACAGTAGAGACGTGAGAGATAATGAAAACCGTGTAATTTATAATGATAGGGAGAGTGTGACACTTCTCAAGGAAGACGTCGAGAGAGCATGTTTGCGAGGATAGGAGCAACATGAAGTGAGCGTGCGGGTGAGCTGGAGAAAAGAGAGTGATAGCTACCTGGAGGAGCATGCATGCGAGAGAGATGGGCGTGACAGGAGTGAACAAAAAAGGGATTCAAATATTTGAATTTGAGATGATGATACATGTAATCCATACTCGAACCAAAATTGATCTATCAAACATGCATACTCATATGAATTCACGCACATCTATGTTATTTAATATGTAGATATTACTGATCCATACATTTTAGTAGAACATAATTTGGTTAAATTTTTTTGAATTCAACCTTAAGATTTTGGGATCGTTGTATTTGTAAATCATATTATACATATAAAGGAGCAGAATTCTTTGTTGTGCTTTTGAAAGTATATATATATATATAAATGATGTATATAGAATGTAATTCCAATTGAAAATGGATCCCGCCCGAAAAAAATAGAATACAAACAGGATTCCAATTGAGTTGGCACGGTAAATGTGCACTCTGCAAAATTTGAACGAAGCGGGGAAAGTCACAGTAACCGCCCGAAACCAAAATCTGCGAGATGGAAATCACTACTGCCTATCCCTGCCACGCAAAGCCTATATGCTGGATTTCTATAGGTTTCGATAGGGGTAGGTTTGTAATTTCACCCAAACGTGACGTAACCGCCTCTCACCCGGATTCATACACGGTGGGCGCCAAAACACAGTGTGTCCTCGGCCGAAATCGACTCCCTCCCCAATTCATATTCATAAACGGTGGGCGCCAAAAACAAACTCTCGTCGGCAAATATTCGGTGTATGCGAGATTACCGTCCTATCCCCAACCGACTAGTGTTGCTGTGATGTAGTAGAAATTTGAAACGGGGGCTAAGTTTGTAAATTTCCTCGCATTTGAGACAAGCGCGCCCTGAATACATGGTTCCCCCCATCCTCTCTACCTCCCTTTTCCCCATTCGTACTCTGTGGGCGCCAAAACACCCTCTCCACCCCACCCTCCTCCATCCGCCGCCGTCCGCCACCCCATCCACCATCGTCCTCCTCCACCATGCTGGAGCTGATACCCCGACGCCACCGTCCATTATAAGAGATCAACCTCTCTCATCCACGGCTTTGGACCGGGATCCTTGCATCCCGTCCTCTCGCTTCATCCCCGCCATCATCCACCTTGCCGATGTCGCTCCTACGACCGTCTCGTCCACCGTGCCCTGCCGCCACCGTCTACCCTCCTAGATCTGCTTCCACGCTGTCGACAGCCATCGCTACCGCAGCACCGTCAAATTCTCAGTAGATGCGTACACGACGCCGCACCAGAGGCGGTACTCTTTTGTATCTGCTCAACTTATTTATCGCAGCAAGAAATAGATGGCCACTGCTTTACTCTGATCTGTCTTGGTTGCGAAGTTGCCTTTGTTCGGTTTGCACCTTCAGATCCGCCATGGCACGCTCAACACCATACTCGCAATGCTTATGGTTTTCCCCTTTTATATTCCAAAGTAGTTAAATCACAGTAGAATAAATTTCAAAATTGGGTCAGTCGATTTTTCAGAGCTCGCGGGAGTTCGCCGGTGCGATCGAAGGGGCTCGGGTGGTTGTGGGGCCTCGCCGAACAAAGAAAACTCGATGCGGGTGGGGGTTGGGGTGAGGGTGGCGGAGGAACACAGGCGGTGGGGGCCGGTGGTCCGGCCGACGGCCCGTGCGGTGTTATGTATGGGAAGAATCAAAGACGAGGAATAAGAAGGGTTAGGAGACGTAGGATCTTCATCCAACCGCCTGAAATGGTCGAGAGACAGCTAGGAGTTGCATTCTTAATGAGCTCTGGTTCATCATGTGTGGGCACTGCGCAACCAACATTTTATTATCCAAAATCTGCTTGCTCTTCTTTACCATGTTCCTCTTCCGTTCTTCTTTAATATGTACTCTCTCCGTTCCTAAATACAAGTCTTTGTATAGATTCCTAAATACAGTATGTTCATTGTACTGAAGATGAGCAGGAACATTTGCAGTGTAGAGGTCTATACGGTTGGTTGTGATGGACACTTTGAGCCTCTTTGATTTGTAGGATCTTGTAAACATAGGAATAGGATTTGTAGTGGCCTGCCCACTTGAATCCTATAAGAATAGCAAGGAAATGCGGGGAGCTGTGTCGCCTTTGAGAGTTACATTGATATTAACAGTACTTCACCTTCACTTGAAGAGAGCTGGTATCCAAAGCCTTTCTAGCCGTTCTGACAATACTAGCACATATATTCCAGCAAGTTCCACTTTGCTGATTTTACTCTGATGCTTAAGGTTTTCCCGTTATATCTACACTATGATCTGTGTAGCTGCTTTGTGTCGCACTAGCAGCAGTACACTCTTGAAGCTAACAATGCAATGACTTACAAAATTGGCGCCAAGGCATTGAGTGCCATTCTGGATGCAATGAAACTCATACGCTCCCCACCTGTTGATTCTTGTTCAGAATATCATCCTAATGACTATTCTAACCTCGAGGAGTAAAAGGCAGATGGCATGTCCTGTTCACCCATCAAGGTGCCTCTTCTAATTTGGCAATGTTTTATTGATTGCGGGTATCTTGCATATGTTGTCTTGCATTTCTTCTACTTTGTTGCACTGCCATCTGCTTAGTTTACTCATCATATATGTCGAGATGCCATGCCCATCCATTATCAATACATATTCCATCTGTCATCATACCATGTTTTTCCACTCAAATGTTGTTCTTGTGCATCAGACATCAAAAAGGAAGAGGGTGATTGACGAACCTGAAGGAGCACCAGCAAAGTCTGTGAAAAACGTGGTGGTGCCGGAGAAATCAGTCAGCACCCCACTTATATTGGCTGTACAACCAGTGACACAAAACGTAGGACCGACTCCAGCAGACTGTACCCATACTTCACTGGCCACACCACTAGCCCCACCACACAGGACCTGCACTCCAGCAAAAGGTATACAGATTTCATTTGCCATAGCACCAGCTGTACCATAGAAAAATCCCACTCCAGCAAAAAGTACAGCAAGTCCACCGGCCGAAGACCTATCCCAACTGCAGAGACAGACAATTCCTGCAGATTGGAACCCCATTCCATTTATTCCCAGTTTAAAAGACAATGATTTCAATGTTGTTAGGGACTACATGCAAATATTCCCATCATGGGAAGATTATTGTGAAGACAAAGACCATTTTCATATCTTCCTGTCCAACTTAGGTGTAAGTGCTATTATTCATGGCTATTATTTTCCTGTTTTCTGCTGATTGAACACATCAATGATTTACATTACATTGTTGTAACTAGGCAAGGGTCAATCTGGATAGTCATGATGAGCAAAGCTTGCTTGTGCTTTTCAAGGAAGTATTGCAGCAGTATCATTGATACATGAGGAAATCACACTTTGATGGCCAGTCTATAAAAAAATTCCGGTGAAGTGTCCTGTGCTAAATTTAGAAGACATTGAATGGAAAAACCTTGTTATGCATTGGTCTCTTTCCCAAGATGAGGTACTATCTATGAAATCACATGACAATTTGAACTTCTACTTTTCTGCATGTGCCTTACGGATCTTTTTTGCAGGAAATCTGCTCGAAGAAGAATTCCGGTTTAACAAGAACGACAGGATAATGCAAATATGCTGCCTGCTGCTTTGCTCTTGTTAGTACCTGTTGTCCTGTATCACTGTACTTGCATACATACCTGGTTCATTATGTGACAGCAGTATGCATGATAGCTTGCTTATCAATTGCTCGCTCCAAATTATCTGATCTTTATGAATGGTTACATTAGTGTAGAATATATCCAATGCCAATGTTTTTTTAGCTCTGCATTGTTCTTGTAAGTACATGTTGTCCTTTATCAGTGTACTTATAATGATAGGTAGTTGTTCATGTACCATCACTCTGCAGCTTATTTTCCTTTGCCCTCCATTTTCTACACATCAGATCTATATTTACTCTTACCATAAGGTTGGTACTGAAGAAGTTTAGATGTGCATTGCTCTTGGCTGTACCTTTTGCCTGTATCGCTGCACTTACATTTATAGCTACTTGGTTATGTAGCATCACTCTTCATCTTATCTTAAATATTCTCCATTTTTTCGTATATTATCACATCTATATTTACTCTTAACAAAATGTAGAATAAAGGCAATGCTTTTGAAGAAGATTCT
>NC_041382.1:533198072-533328196 GCF_002162155.2 Triticum dicoccoides | reverse complement strand
CTGCACTTACATTTATAGCTACTTGGTTATGTAGCATCACTCTTCATCTTATCTTAAATATTCTCCATTTTTTCGTATATTATCACATCTATATTTACTCTTAACAAAATGTAGAATAAAAGCAATCCTTTTGAAGAAGATCCTGTGGTAAACTTCTTGAATTGCCCCCCCCCCCCATCAGTATGGACAAGGCCTTTATAGATCCCGTCTTTACCAATAATGTAAGTTTGTCCATCTCAAGCCTTCAAACTTTGTTGTATATATTTGGTTAGGCATGACTGCAACAACTGTTTATTTTTGGTGTTTGCATCAAATTGCTTGTTTAAAGTTTCTTCTATGTAGTTCATAAACAAAAGTTCGTCCTTTCTCAATTTAAGTTTTCAGTTGTACAACCAAGTTCCTTCTTCATACCATGTAAATTAAACTATACAGAGCAAGTGATCTTCTTTTGCACTGCATGTATGCTTCTGTTCTTCATCTGTAATCCAGTGGTGTGGTGAACCTACCCACTACAGCAGAATGTCATATTCTGCAATGTCTTAACTATGAAAAATGTCATATCATTCTACTATTATTTAAACTGTCTCTTTATTTGCCAATCTGAAATGGTATAAATTGACAGCACACTAACCATTGATACTTATGAGTTCTTGATCTGTAATCCAGTGGTGTCGTGAAGCTGCCAACTCCTTCACAATGTCATTTCCTGCCATGTCTTGAGCTGAACAATACCATATTGTGTTAATGCAAATTTAAACTGTGTCACTTTATTCGTCAGTAAGAAATGTGATGAATTGTCAGCACTGATACTTTTATGTGCAAAACCTGTCATCTGTCTGCTTGTTTATCTTTCAGAGTGAGGAAGATATAAGTGTTGAACAAGCGCAGTCTCATCATCTTGCTCTTCCCCAGCAGGGCTAACCTTTCTTGAACTCTATTGAAGTGCTCTTGGTTTTGTATATTAATTTGTCGGCGTGTTTATTTGCACTGGTGGCGATCTTTGATGCCCAGTGTATGTAATCTGCTATCTGCTTATGCTTTATTATCATAGTGGCGAACTTTGATGCCCAGTGGATGTAATATGCCGTAATTTCTTTATTGTATAGTATAGGTTTTTTCTTATTCACGATGCTGTAGTTATTTTACTGTATATATATCATGTCTTTGCAGTAAACCGGCCAAACCGTAAAATTACGGTACATAATCGCGCCGTCATGCAATCACGATGTAGGTTGGGCCTGAAACGTGCTGATCAGCTCACGGGCCGGCAGCAGCCCGAAATGAACCCCGGCCCATGATTGTGTGAATCAAATCATGGGCTTTTAACAGGCCGAAAAATTGTCTCGGTCCTTGTTTGGCCCAATCAGATATCGGTTGTGAGCACGCCGGATGCAAACCGGGCCGTAGTTAGGCCCAACTATATGACGGGCTTTTAACAGGCTGAAATTAATATAGGGCCGAAATGTTAAACGGGCCCTTAACAGGCCAAAACTAATATCAGGCCGAATTACTTAGTGGGCCCTTAGCAAGTGGGCCCAAAAGCATAGTGTCCAGTTGACGGGCCGAATCTGATATGGGCCATAATTAGGCCCAAAAATTCTTAAAGGGCCAGACCTGATCTTGCCACATACAGGCAGATCATCTGCAAACATGAAAGAATGTATAGGAGGGCAGTTTGGTCCAAGGGAGATACCTGAAAGTGATTGTCCTGAAGTGCATCCTGTAGCGCCAAAGAGAGTTCATTCACTACAAGGACAAAAAAGCGATGGGGATGGGGGAGCCTTGTCTAATGCCTCTGCTACTTTCAGAGCGTGCCAAAGACTAGCCATTAATGATAACCGAGAAAGCGGGTGAAGATATGCAAGCATGCACAAGATTTATAAAATGGGCATGAAGAGCATTACATGCAAGAGCTCAATCTATGAAATTCCACTCAATTTTGTCAAAATCTTTAGCTAATTCAATTTTGAGCATGAAACCAAGCCATCCCAAGAAGAAAGAGATAACGAGTGAGCAATTTCCTGGGCTACAATGATATTCTTTGTAATGTGCCATCCCTCTATGAAGGCTCGTTGTGAAGGATGAATATACTCAGGCAAGTGTTCTTTAAATCTATTAGCCAACGACTTAGGAATTATTTTATAAATGACATTATAGAGGCTAATTGGTCTAAAGTCTGACAGAAAATGGCAAACCAATTTTTTTGGAATAAGTGCAATGTTTGTATCATTGAGGTGAGGAAGAAGGATACATGTGATGTAGAAGTTTCTTACTAGTATGGACACATCATCTCCAGTTGTCACACCCTAGCTAGTTCAAGCATTAGGATGTGCATCATGTCTATTTTTCTCTTAAATTTGAAATGGGGATGACAGAACCCCCAACACCCCCCTGGAAACAACTAGGGTTTACTAAAATTATTTTCAATGAACCTGAAATGCCCTTCTAAAAAGTTCACCCTCTTTGTCTTAGGTTAGAACCTCTGGCAAAATTGGTGCACAATTTTCTAGGTCAACAGAAGGTCATTGAATTAAATCATAAGTATTTGAATTTGGGCATTTAAATGCTATAAAATAATTTAAATGCTCAAATAATTCTGGGAATAAATGTTTCCTGTTGGAAATATTCTAAATAGAGCTTACATTTATTTTCAGGATTTTTTGGAAATGTTTTAGTATTTTTAATAAAGCTAAACAGTTGCAGTTAAATAGAAAACAGAAAAAAGGAGAAAGAAGCCCACCTGGGCCTTACCTGGCTCGGCCCATCCTACTGGCTTGGCCAGTCACCCCCTACCTCGCGCCAGGAGGCAGGGGCGCGTGCTCGCCGCGCGCCGGCCACGCGCCGGCCACCTCCTGCTTCTGCCGACGCCGGGAGACGCCCAGAGGACGCCACGCGACCCCCACGTCCCCCTCTCATCCTCTCTCACTCTCCCCCTCGTCTCCTCATCCTCTCCCGCGACGGCCGAGCGCGTCCCTCGCCGCCAATCGCCGTAGTTGCCACCACAACCATCCCCTCGCCTCTCCGACGAGCTCATTAGCTCCGCCTCGACTCCCTCGTCCTCCCCACCGAGCTACGCATCGCCGGAGGCCCTGCAGCACCGCCATCGCTGTCGTCTTCTACCTCGGGCATCCGAGATTGCCGGGGACCGCACCTCTTCTCCAGCCCGTCCCCGAGCCCGCTGAGACCGCCACACGACTCCCTGTGAGCTCCTGCTTCTTTCCCCGTGCTCGCCCCCTCCGTTTCCGTCCCCTAGCCCCATCTTCCACCACGGCCGAAGCTCGCCGGTGCCGTGCCTCATCGCCGTCATGGCCAGAGCCACAGTGGCTTGAAGCCGGGCACACCACCGTGCTCCACACCTCACCAGGAGCACGTAGCACACATCAGCGCCTCCCCTAGTGCCCTGCATCGCCTAACCCGCCGTTGGCCGAACTCCGGCCGCCGCTGTCGAGCTCGCCGGCGTCGTTTCCGGCGTCCCCGTGTCCAACAACTTGCACCACTGGATGCGGCAGCTCCCCAGCTACGCGTAGCACTTCTCCACCGTCGTTTTGGTCGCCTGAGGGCGTTTTCCGAAGCCCTCCGCCGTCTCGGCCTCGTCGGCGACTCAACGCCGGCGGGACTAGCCCTGTTGACCGGTGGGTTTGACCACTGACGTGGACTGGGTGGGCCCAGTTGACTCCCCTGAGTCAATGACAAGTGGGCCCCCCTCTGCTACTTATCCAGATTAGTTTCTAACTAAAATTAGTTAGTTTAATTAACTACTGACACGCGAGACCCACCAGTCAGGTTTGACCTGGACGTCCCCGTTGACCTCTGACGTCATCCTGACGCATTGCTGACGCAGTAATTGATTTAGTGGATTTTTTTTATTCAGGAAATTCCAGAAAATAGTCAAAACTTCTAAAAATCATAGAAAATCAACCATAGCTCCAAATGCAAAGAATTATATATGAAAAATGATCAGAAAAATTCAATCTATCCATCTGTAATGGTTTCATGCATGACAAAACAAGTTTACCTTGCTGTTTAACCAGAATAAGGAAATGCACTATTAAGGCCATGTTTAATGAGCTAATATTTGAATCTTTGATTCAAATGAGTTCATTCCTTTCTATTATAACCTGCATTAGGCCAAGACACATTCATATTGCCATGTCATAGCATGCATCATATTGTTGCATATCGTCATGTGTTGATTGTGCTCCGATGTGATCTTCGTGGTAGGTTCTGCCTCCGAGGATATTCACGAGTATCCAACTGAAGGGCAGTATCCCACTACCACTCCATCAGGCAAGAAACCATTGATCATTCCGATACAAACCCATGTTCTTGCTTCTGCTCTTGTTTACTGCATTAAGACAACGCGATTCAAACTGCTGTGTGCTACGGTAGTTGAACCCTTATCCTCTGCATGACCTGTCATTGCCACACTAACTGGATGAAACCCACTAGCATGTGTAGGAGTTGATTGAGCCATGTATGTGATTCCTACCTTGCTATGCCTGCTATGCCTAGAGTTGTGTCAGGTCTGGTTCATCTGGGTGATGGGCTAGAGTGAAATGCTTATGCCGATAATGTGAGGGATGTGTTGAACATGTTTTGGTAAAGGTATCGATGAGAGGCCATGTAGGAGTACATGGTGGGTTGTTTCATTGAGGCCGTCCCTAAGAACTGAGATCTGTATTTGTGATTTTAAGATTCAGCTAATACCATGCATTGGGATCCTTAATTGACCCTCTCGGCTTCTTAATCACCCTAGTACTCTGTCCAGGAGTTGCAAATAGTTTCTGGTGTTTGTAGGTTATGTGTTGGCGGCCGTGCGTAGCGCTGACCCTAGGGGTGGGCTATGTTGCGGTAGATACACCGTGACCGGGTATGCCGGCCGCCTGTTTGGCGTCTCGGGACCCTGGTCACATCGTTTGGGGCCGTATGTGGAAACCTCGGCCGGACTCCCTGCGGATGGAACCTGGATAGGCGATAAACCTGGACTAGAGACTTAAGTGTGTAGGTAGGCCGTGGCCGACACCCTCGCTGGGCTTCAGCTTGAAGGTTGCCGAGTACATGTCGTGTAAGAAGCGGTAAGTGGTGAAAGCGTGTATGAAGAAGTACACCCCTGCAGGGTATAAAACTATTTGAATAGCCGCGTTCGCGGTAAAGGACTACTTGGTTGCCTATACAGTTCATAGACAAGTTAATGGATACTACTAAAAGACTCAAGATAAGTGTGAGTACCGAGGATGGCCCTCTCGTAGGATGACGAGGGAGGATCCCCAGTGGAGTATTGTGATGGTGAGTAGTGGACTCGTGTGTGAAAACTATTTTACTGGTGGAGTTCCGTAGGATAGCTTAGCCAAGAGTCAAAGCTGGCTTGCTGCATTAACCCCACCACCTTCTTGAGGATAAGCATGTATAGTAGGATCTGATGTAAGACTTGCTGAGTACCTTTGTACTCATGTTTGCTTAATTATTGTTTTCAGACGACATCGCCCACTCCGATGGGTTCTACGTAGACCTTGTCGTCGACGAGTGACTAGCCACCCAGGTGGTGATCCTGGCCATGGAGGGCCTTATGTAGATAGACAGGCTTCGAGAAGCCTTCCTTCTCTCTAGAGTCTGTACTCAGACTAGTTGCTTCAGCATGTGCTTGTATGTTTCTATGACTTGAGTGTCGGGTCATGTGACCCCTATATGTATGAACATGTTATGTATGGCTCTCTAGAGCCTTTAAATAAAGTACTTGAGTTGTTGAGTTTTGTTGTGATGCCATGTTGTATGTACTCATATCGGGCATATTGTGTGTATGATTGAAATGCTTGGTATGAGTGGGATCCGATAATCTAGTTGTTTATCCTTGGCAGCCTTTCTTATGGGGAAATGTAGTCTAGTGTTCCTCGAGCCATAGTAGTCCGCTACAGCCCGGTTCACCGGAGTCCTGCTAGCCCAGCACTACTGTTCAGGACACTTGACTGGCCGGCATGTGTTTCACTTTGTTCCTATGTCTGTCCCTTCGGGGAAATGTCACGCGGTGATTTCCGGAGTCCTGCCTAGCCTGCTACAGCCCGGGTCCCCCGGAGTCCTGTTAGCCCAGTGCTACAGCCCAGAATCACTCGCTGATGACCGACATGCTCGATGTGATACATGTATGCCTGTCTCCATAGGTCTGTGCCGCTTTGGGTTCACGACTAGCCATGTCGGCCCGGGTTCTCTGTCATATGGATGCTAGCAACACTATCATATACGTGAGCCAAAATGCGCAAACGGTCCCGGGCCATGGTAAGGCGACACCCGTGGGATACCGTGCGTGAGGCCGCAAAGTGATATAAGGTGTTACCGGCTAGATCGGTGTGACTTGGAATCGGGGTCCTGACAACATTGGTATCAGAGCCGGACTGCCTGTAGGTTCGTTGAGCCAAACTGGTCGATGTCGAGTCTAGAAATGCTTTAGTTATATGTAGGGGAATTGATTGTGGGAGGGAACGTAAGCCTCTTTTACTCCTTTACCCTATGCCTCTGATCTGAGTCATTCTCTTCTCATTCAACGTGGGTTAAGGACTAGGCTCTCTTCTTCTATCAGGTTCACGTGTTACTAATCCGTAGTAGCTTATAGGATTGTTGTTACCAGTCCCAGTTTAGTTTCTACTATTCTTAGTATGTTACTAATTGGATCAGAACCTTGATATGATGTTGTTGAGTGGTATTGCAAACTGTTGTGGATGTCTCAAATCTTTTTCTGAGCATTTACAGCTGTTATGCTGTCCGATTTTCCCTAGAAATTCTGATGTCTTTACATTGTGGTTGTGCTTTCAGATGGCCAACCGTGTTCAAAACCAAGTGGTTCGCCTGACCCGGTGCCTCGACGTGCCCGGTCATACTGCTATATTAGTCCGGGTAATGATCCAGACGGGCTACCGTTCGTATCCCGAATACACCGTCAAAGAGCAGTTCCGCGACTTTAATCAAAGCCAATATCTCTGCACCGTCAGGATATTTCCTTCTTATCCTGGATCTATAGAGCCCCTTCACTGTTCCTATGGACTTGGGGTTACTATTGAGATGGCTGTGCAGGATGCTGCCTATTCCATGATGACCATCTTGCGAGTCCGGACTGGCCTGCTTCGGAACACCGACTTCCGTTACATGCCAGCTTCACTTCCGGGAGCGCAAGGGTATCTTCAGGCTATCTATGCTAACTCCACTCAGGAGGACTCATTAACTCGTACCACTGCCGAGATGCTCGAAGATAAGGACCGGGAGAATCGGGCCTTGAGGCTGGAGCTTTTCAATACCCATGCTGATCATTGGGCCACATTGACTCGGTTTGCACCTGCGGTGCAAGCTGGATATATGGATACAAGGGATCTGTATCCTGTGAGATCAGCCCTGCCAGACATGGTGGATTGGCGTGATGTGGGAGGCATCACCCCACCCCGTGGTCCCCGCAGGCCACCGTTTGTTGGTCCAAGACCTCATCCTAGCCTCTATGGTCCACAGGCTCCTCAGGACCGTCTGTTCCCGGATGGTCACGTTGAACTTCCAGGCTATGGAGGTGACTTCTATGAGAACTACTACAGAGCTGTCTGAGTTAGTAGTGGTACCACTAGTATTGTAGTAGTTGTATCTCCACTGTCCTGCGTGATTTGTGGACTACGACTTTGTGTGTAATCAATTCCGGAGGTGTAGACAAATAATGTATAGGAGCTTGGAATGCCTCCGATGAGATGTAACGTCTTTCATCATAGTTGTACTGTAGCCTGGGCTTGTACTAAACTATGTACGATGTGTATGACCGTTGTTATATATATGGCAGTTTTATATTACCATGACATACGGATGAACATCTCTGCATTCCGAGTTATCCATTACATAACTGCACTTCCTTGCTAAGTTTGAGCCATCCTTATCTAAACCATTGTCTTGTTTTCTCCTAGGATGGTCAACACCCATAGCAACCCTGCTGCCTCGGAGCAGGGGGAAGCCAGTGCAGCTAGGGGTGAAAATCTGCCTCACCCGCCTTCTCTGGCTGAAGTGATGCTGGAGGCGGAAAGAAACAAGCGTGAGACTAACCGCCTGCTGGAGCGGATTGAGCACAACACTGCATGTCAACCACGAAATGACTTGGTGTCAATCAATGACTTTATCAAGCTGTACCCACCAAAGTTTAACCATTCCGTCGAACCCCTCGACGCGGATGACTGGCTTCGCAGCATCACTCACAAGCTACGTTCTGCCAACATAGCCGAAGCCGACAAGGTTACCTATGCTGCCTATCATCTCGAAGGCCCTGCTACCTTTTGGTGGGAAAACTTCGAAGCTATGCGCCCGGTCGGCCAAATCACTACTTGGGCTGAATTCAGTGAGGCTTTCTGCGAGCATCACATTCCGGAAGGTCTCATGGATCGCAAGAGGGAGGAGTTCTGCAACTTCACCCAGGGAAGACTAACTGTGGATGCTTATAGTCATGAATTCGGAAATCTGGCACGCTAGGCTCCCGAAGAGGTGTCTACTGACGCTAAGAAGCAAGCAAGGTTCCGCAAGGGACTTAGCCCTCAGCTCCGCCGCGATCTTCGTCTGCACGAGTGCACCTCCTTTCAGAAGTTGGTCAATAAAGCCATCAGTGCTGAGACAGGCCAGACTGATTATGACACTTCACGCAAGCACTCCCGTGACTTTGGCTCTTCATCCGGCTCTGGAGCTCAGAAGCGCCGGGTGTGGATTCCAAGCACGGCACTGCCACCCAGGTTCATTCCGAGGCCATCCTTTGAGGCGCCTCGTCCCAACCAGCAATTCACACCGCCCAAGCCCTATGGTGGCCCCGCTGCTAATGCTGCTCGACGCTCCAATGTGGTGACATGCTTTAAGTGTGGAGAGCCGGGTCACTATAGCCGACAGTGTCCCCTGAACAACAACCCCAATCAAACTGGGAAGTCCGTTGGCTGTGGTAAGCCCGCGGGAAAAACATTCTACGCCAAGCCGGCCACCACTGCACGTGGCCATGTCAACTATGTTTCAGCCGAGGAGGCTCATGAGGATCCCAACGTCGTCCTTGGTACGCTCCTTGTTAACTGCCATCCGGCATCTGTTCTTTTTGATACTGGAGCATCTCATTCATTCATATCCGAGAACTATGCTCGATTGCATAACACGACATTCTGTGACATGCTCTCTACCATGGAAATTCAAACCCCTGGCTCTAGATGGCAAACTTCTAGAGTAAGCCATGGGAACGAAATTCTTGTCGATAGACTTGTCTTTCTTGCATCCTTAATAGCTCTCAAGTCCTCGGACATAAACATCATCTTGGGTATGGACTGGATGTCAGCCCATTACGCTAAGATTGATTGTGCCACTAGAACCATTCAACTTACTCACCCATCGGGCAAGACAGTCAATGTCTTAACTCGAGTGGCCAAGCGCCAGCTTTACTCCTTAAATGCCAACCCCCTTCTAGACCTTGAGGATGTTCCGGTAGTCCGAGACTTTCCGGATGTCTTTCCAGAAGAACTGCCAGGTGTTCCACCTGACAGGGATGTCGAGTTTGTGATAGACCTTGTTCCAGGAACCGTTCCAATTTCTAGAAGACCCTACAAGATGGCACCGTTAGAACTAGCCGAGCTTAAGAACCAACTCGATGAGTCCTTGAAAAAGGGTTTCATCCGTCCTAGTTCCTCTCCTTGGGCTTGCCCCGTCCTCTTCGTCAAGAAGAAGGATGGAACGGATTGAATGGTTGTAGACTACCGCCCTGTCAACCTGGTCACCATCAAGAACAAATACCCGCTTCCCAGGATTAACGATCTGTATGATCAGCTCGCTGGATCCTCAATCTTTTCCAAGATGGATTTGAGGTTGGGCTACCATCAAATCAAAATCAGAAACGGGGACATTCCCAAAACGGCCTTCGTTACTCGTTATGACCAATACGAATACACCGTGATGTCCTTCGGTTTAACCAATGCCCCAGCCACCTTCTCTCGGTTAATGAACTCGGTTTTCATGGAGTACTTGGAAAAATTTGTCGTAGTATACCTCGATGACATACTCATCTACTCCAAGAATGAAGAGGAACATGCCGAACATCTAAGGCTAGTGTTGATGAAACTTCGAGAGCATCGCCTTTACGCCAAATTCTCCAAGTGTGAATTTTGGTTGCCAGAAGTGACCTATCTAGGCCATGTAATCTCTGGCAAGGGTATTGCTGTCAATCCCGAGCGAGTTCAAGCCGTCCTTGATTGGACTCCACCTGAGACAGTTAAGCAAGTTCGGAGCTTCCTTGGCTTAGCGAGCTATTGCCGCCGCTTCGTCGAGAATTTCTCCAAGGTTGCTAAACCTCTAACTGAACTCCTCAAGAAAGATAAAAAGTTCGAGTGGACTCCACAGTGCGAGTTCAGTTTTCAGGAACTGAAAAGACGCCTGACATCTGCTCCCGTACTGGTACCACCAGATTTCTCCAAGGACTTTATTATCTATGGCGACGCCTCGCGACAAGGACTAGGTTGCATACTCATGCAAGATCGTCAGGTAATTTCCTATGCTTCACGCCAATTACACCCACATGAGGAAAATTATCCCACACATGATCTAGAGCTTGCAGCTGTAGTCCATGCACTTAAAACTTGGCGACATTACCTTCTCGGTAATCGTTGCGAGATCTTCACCGATCACCAAAGTTTGAAATATATCTTCACCCAACCAGATTTGAATCTCAGGCAAAGACGTTGGGTTGAGTTGATCTCGGATTACAACTTAGGAATAACTTACACCCTGGGCAAAGCCAATGTCATGGCTGATGCGCTAAGCCGTAAGTCCTATTGTAACAACTTGATGTTACAACAAAGTCAACCATTTCTCCATGAGGAATTTCATAAGCTAAATCTTCACATTGTTCCTCAAGGATTCCTATCCACCCTGGTGGCGAAACCTACCCTTATGGATCAAATCATAACCGCCCAGCGGTATGACAAAGGCATATCCCGGATTAAGGAAAACATTGCTAGCGGAGTTGCTAAATGTTTTTCCATGGATAAGCAGGGTGCTGTCTTCTTCGAGAACGTTTGGTGGTTCCCAAGAAACAACATCTACGCCAGTTGATCCTTAAGGAAGCTCATGAATCCCCTCTCACCATTCATCCCGGTAGTACTAAAATGTATCAAGACCTACGCCAGAGGTTTTGGTGGACTAGGATGAAGAGAGAAATCGCTCAATACATTGCTAGCTGCGACGTCTGTCGTCATGTTGAAGCAGAGCACCAACGGCCTGCTGGCACCCTTCAACCTTTGGCTATTCCCGAATGGAAATGGGATAAAATCAGTATGGATTTCATCACTGGGTTTCCCAGCACCAAGAGAGGGAATAATGCCATTTTCGTCGTGATCGACCGTCTTTCCAAAGTAGCCCACTTTCTACCTGTTCGTGAGAGTATCACCGCTAGCCAGCTAGCCGACTTATACATCTCCCGAATAGTGTCTCTTCATGGTGTTCCATTGAAATTAACTCAGACCGTGGAAGTCTCTTCACCTCTCGATTTTGGGAAAGTTTCCAAAATGCTATGGGAACTCGTCTCTCTTTTAGTACCGCCTTCCATCCTCAATCAAGTGGTCAAGTAGAGCGAGTCAATCAAATTCTGGAAGATATGCTCCGATCTTCTGTCATCTCGTTCGGAATGAGTTGGGAGAAATGCCTTCCATTCGCGGAGTTTGCTTATAACAATAGTTATCAAGCCAGCTTAGGCAAGGCTCCTTTCGAAGTTCTCTGTGGACGGAAATGTCGAACGCCTCTTAACTGGTCAGAAACCGGGGAAAGACAACTCTTTGGACCGGATATGATTCAGGAAACAGAAGAGCATGTTCGCGTTATTCGTGCGAAATTGAAAACCGCCCAATCTCGTCAAAAAAGAGTCAATATGATCGTAAACATAATCCTATGACTTATGAAGTCGACGAGAAGGCTTACCTTCCGGTTACTCCGTTAAAGGGAACCCATCGTTTCGGTATCAAAGGCAAATTGGCTCCTCGTTACATTGGACCCTTTCGCATTCTTGCCAAACGAGGAGAAGTTGCTTACCAATTGGAACTACCTCCACATCTTTCCCGAGTTCACGATGTCTTCCACGTATCACAACTCAGGCGTTGCTTCGCGGATCCTATCCGTGGAGTGGACCACGAAACGCTTGATCTACAAGATAACCTCTCCTACCGGGAATATCCCGTTCGTATCCTTGATCAAGCCGAGCGTACCACACGGCGTCAGAATATCAAGTTTCTCAAGGTTCAATGGTCACACCATTCCGAGAAAGAAGCCACTTGGGAAAGGGAGGATCGTCTTTGACTTGAGTACCCCACCTTCTTTCGGAGGATCCTAAATCTCGGGACGAGATTCTTTTGAGTGGGGGTGAGTTGTCACACCCTAGCTAGTTCAAGCATTAGAATGTGCATCATGTCTATTTTTCTCTTAAATTTGAAATGGGGATGACAGAACCCCCAACACCCCCCTGGAAACAACTAGGGTTTACTAAAATTATTTTCAATGAACCTGAAATGCCCTTCTAAAAAGTTCACCCTCTTTGTCTTAGGTTAGAACCTCTCGGAAAATTGGTGCACAATTTTCTAGGTCAACAGAAGGTCATTGAATTAAATCATAAGTATTTGAATTTGGGCATTTAAATGCTATAAAATAATTTAAATGCTCAAATAATTCTGGGAATAAATGTTTCCTGTTGGAAATATTCTAAACAGAGCTTACATTTATTTTCAGGATTTTTGGAAATGTTTTAGTATTTTTAATAAAGCTAAATAGTTGCAGTTAAATAGAAAACAGAAAAAAAAAGGAGAAAGAAGCCCACTTGGGCCTTACCTGGCTCGGCTAGTCACCCCATACCTCGCGCCAGGAGGCAGGGGCGCGTGCTCGCCACGCGCCGGCCACGCGCCGGCCACCTCCTGCTTCTGCCGACACCGGGAGACGCCTAAAGGACGCCACGCGACCCCCACGTCCCCCTCTCATCCTCTCTCACTCTCCCCCTCGTCTCCCTCATCCTCTCCCGCGACGGCCGAGCGCGTCCCTCGCTGCCGATCGCCGTAGTTGCCACCACAGTCATCCCCTCGCCTCTCCGACGAGCTCATTAGCTCCGCCTCGACTCCCTCGTCCTTCCCACCGAGCTACGCATCGCTGGAGGCCCTGCAGCACCACCATCACCGTCGTCTTCTACCTCGGGCATCCGAGGTCGCCGGCGACCGCACCTCTTCTCCAGCCCGTCCCCGAGCCCGCTGAGACCGCCACAACTCCCTGTGAGCTCCTGCTTCTTTCCCCGTGCTCGCCCCCTCCGTTTCCGTCCCCTAGCCCCATCTTCCACCACGGCCGAAGCTCGCCGGTGCCGTGCCTCATCGCCGTCATGGCCAGAGCCACAGTGGCTTGAAGCCGGGCACACCACCGTGCTCCACACCTCACCAGGAGCACGTAGCACACATCAGCGCCTCCCCTAGCGCCCTGCATCGCCTAACCCACCGTTGGCCGAACTCCGGCCGCTGCTGTCGAGCTCACCGGCATCGTTTCCGGCGTCCCCGTGTCCAACAACTTGCACCACTGGATGCGGCAGCTCCCCAGCTACGCGTAGCACTTCTCCGCCGTCGTTTTGGTCGCCCGAGGGCGTTTTCCGAAGTCCTCCGCCGTCGCGGCCTCGCCGGCGACTCAACGCCGGCGGGATTAGCCCTGTTGACCGGTGGGTTTAACAACTAACATGGACTGGGTGGGCCCAGTTGACTCCCCTGAGTCAATGACAAGTGGGCCCCCCTCTGCTAATTATCCAGATTAGTTTCTAACTAAAATTAGTTAGTTTAATTAACTACTGACACGCGGGACCCACCAGTCAGGTTTGACCTGGACGTCCCCGTTGACCTCTGACGTCATCCTGACGCATTGCTGACGCAGTAATTGATTTACTGGATTTTTTTATTCAGGAAATTCCAGAAAATAGTCAAAACTTCTAAAAATCATAGAAAATCAACCATAGCTCCAAATGCAAAGAATTATATATGAAAAATGATCAGAAAAATTCAATCTATCCATCTGTAATTGTTTCATGCATGACAAAACAAGTTTACCTTGCTGTTTAAGCAGAATAAGGAAATGCACTATTAAGGCCATGTTTAATGAGCTAATATTTGAATCTTTGATTCAAATGAGTTCATTCCTTTCTATTATAACCTTCATTAGGCCAAGACACATTCATATTGCCATGTCATAGCAAGCATCATATTGTTGCATATCGTCATGTGTTGATTGTGCTCCAATGTGATCTTCGTGGTAGGTTCTGCCTCCGAGGATATTCACGAGTATCCAACTGAAGGGCAGTATCCCACTACCACTCCATCAGGCAAGCAACCATTGATCATTCCGATACAAACCCATGTTCTCGCTTCTGCTCTTGTTTATTGCATTAAGACAACGCGATTCAAACTGCTGTGTGCTATGGTAGTTGAACCCTTATCCTCTGCATGACCTTTCATTGCCACAGTAACTAGATGAAACCCACTAGCATGTGTAGGAGTTGATTGAGCCATGTATGTGATTCCTACCTTGCTATGCCTGCTATGCCTAGAGTTGTGTCAGGTCTGGTTCATCTGGGTGATGGGCTAGAGTGAAATGCTTATGCCGGTAATGTGAGGGATGTGTTGAACATGTTTTGGTAAAGCTATCGATGAGAGGCCATGTAGGAGTACATGGTGGGTTGTTTCATTGAGGCCACCCCTAAGAACTGAGATCTGTATGTGTGATTTTAAGATTCAGCTACTACCATGCATTGGGATCCTTAATTGACCCTCTCGGCTTCTTAATCACCCTAGTACTCTGTCCAGGAGTTGCAAATAGTTTTTGGTGTTTGTAGGTTATGTGTTGGCGGCCGTGCATAGCGCTGACCCTAGGGGTGGGCTATGTTGCGGTAGATACACTGTGGCCGGGTATGCCAGGCGCCCGTTTGGCGTCTCGGGACCCTGTTCACATCGTTCAGGGCCGTATGTGGAAACCTCGGCCGGACTCCCTGCGGATGGAACCTGGATAGGTGATAAACCTCGACTAGAGACTTAAGTGTTTAGGTAGGCCGTGGCCGACACCCTCGCTGGGCTTCCGCTTGAAGGTTGCCGAGTACATGTCGTGTAAGCGGCGGTAAGTGGTGAAAGCGTGTATGAAGAAGTACACCCCTGCAGGGTATAAAACTATTCGAATAGCCGCGTTCGCGATAAAGGACTACTTGGTTGCCTATACAGTTCATAGACAAGTTAATGGATACTACTAAAAGACTCAAGATAAGTGTGAGTACCGAGGATGGCCCTCTCGTAGGATGATGAGGGAGGATCCCCGGTGGAGTATTGTGATGGTGAGTAGTGGACTCGTGTGCGAAAACTATTTTACTAGTGGACTTCCATAGGATAGCTTAGCCAAGAGTCAAAGCTGGCTTGCTGCATTAACCCCACCACCTTCTTGAGGATAAGCATGTATAGTAGGATCTGATGTAAGACTTGCTGAGTACCTTTGTACTCATGTTTGCTTAATTACTGTTTTCAGACGACACCGCCCACTCCGATGGGTTCTACGTAGACCTTGACGTCGACGAGTGACTAGCCATCCAAGTGGTGATCCTGGCCATGGAGGGCCTTATGTAGATAGACAGGCTTCGAGAAGCCTTCCTTCTCTCTAGAGTCTGTACTGAGACTAGTTGCTTCCGCATGTGCTTGTATGTTTGTATGACTTGAGTGTCGGGTCATGTGACCCCTATATGTATGAACATGTTATGTATGGCTCTTTGGAGCCTTTAAATAAAGTACTTGAGTTGTAGAGTTTTGTTGTGATGCCATGTTGTATGTACTCATATCGGGCATATTGTGTGTATGATTGAAATTCTTGGTATGAGTGGGATCTGACAATCTAGTTGTTTATCCTTGGCAGCCTTTCTTATGGGGAAATGTAGTCTAGTGTTCCTCGAGCCATAGTAGTCCGCTACAGCCCGGTTCACCCGAGTCTTGCTAGCCCAGCACTACTGTTCAGGACACTTGACTGGCCGGCATGTGTTTCACTTCGTTCCTGTGTCTGTCCCTTTAGGGAAATGTCACGCGGTGATTTCTGGAGTCCTGCCTAGCCTGCTACAGCCCGGGTCCCCCGGAGTCCTGTTAGCCCAGTGCTACAGCCCGGAATCACTCGCTGATGACCGACATGCTCGATGTGATACATGTATGCCTATCTCCATAGGTCTGTGCCGCTTTGGGTTCACGACTAGCCATGTCGGCCCGGGTTCTCTGTCATATGGATGCTAGCGACACTATCATATATGTGAGCCAAAAGGCGCAAACGGTCCCAGGCCATGGTAAGGCGACACCCGTGGGATACCGTGCGTGAGGCCGCAAAGTGATATGACGTGTTACCGGCTAGATCGATGTGACTTGGAATCGGGGTCCTGACACCAATCCATCTCCAAGCCGAGGTGTCAAAGGCAACATTGAATCCATTAGGGCCAGGAGATGCGTGTTCCTTACGGCATCTCCAATGCAAAACGGTGCTATGAGTATCGATGTGTATTTGGAGTTGTAAAAGTGTTTAGAATTTATATCATCAAAAAAAGCTTTTTACATCATCAAAAAACACCCAACTGCAGCAGATGATATATAATTGGTGATGTAAAAGAGTAGTGCACCAACATATGATATAAATACATCTAGTTCGGCCACTACATCATTTCAAACATAGCAAGTTCAATTGAAGCAAACATAGTACTTTAAACATAAATTATAACATAGTTTAAACTACTATCCATCAAACTACTACCGCTACTACTCCGAGCCTACTTCAACTACATCGTCATCGTTGGGGTCCTTGTTGGGGTAGTCGCACTTGTCGTCCTCCTCCTCTGAGTCATCCTAGCCCGACGAGTCACACTCGACGGGGATCACCGTCGAGGGGTCGGCTGATACATCTCCAATGTATCTATAATTTTTGATTGTTTCATGCCATTATATTATTAATCTTGGATACTTTATATGACTTTTTGTGCTATTTTATATTATTTTTTGGGACTAACCGATTAACCCAGTGCCTAGTGCCAGTTGTTGTTTTTTGCTTGTTTTTGGTTTTCCAGATAATCAGTACCAAACGGAGTCCAAATGCTACAAAAATTTTGACGATTTTTTTCTGGACAAGAGAGACCCTATAAGCTTCAGGGGAGAACAGACGGCAATCGAGTAGACGACAAGGCAACTGGGCGGCCCCTGTTACCTTGTGGGCCCCATGAGGCTCCGTTTGACCTAATTCCACCTCAATAAATTCTCTAATATTGGGAAACCAATAGAGAGCCACGTGAAACCCCTTTTTCCACCTCCGCAAGTTTTTGTTGTTCTATGATCCCATCTGGAGGCCTTTTCTAGTACTCTACCAGAGGGGAAATCGATCACGGGGGACTTCTACATCATTCTTGCTGCCTTCCGATGGGTCCATAGTTCTATTCGATGTAATCTTCTTCTACGGTGTTTTTTGGGATCCGGTGAATTGTGATTCTATGATCTGAATATTCATGAGAAGTAATTGAGTCTTTTTTGAACTTTATTTGCATGGTTGTTATAGCTTTGTATTTCTCTCTGATCTATCCATTTGGTTTGGCGAACTAGATTGATTTATCTTCACTGAGAGAGGTGCTTTGTGATGGGTTCAATCATGTGGTGCTCTATATCCCAGAGACAGAAGGGGACAAGACATGTATTTGTATTGTTGCCATTAAGGTTAAAATGACGGGGTTTCTTCATATTGATTATGTTTACTTTGTCTACATCATGTCATCTTGCTTAAGGCATTACTCCGTTTTTCATGAACTTAATACCATAGATGCATGTTGCATAGCGGTCGATCAGTGGAGTAATAGTAGTAGATGCATGCAGGAGTCGGTTTACTTGTATCAGACATGATGCCTATATACATGATCATTTCCTTCGATATTGTCATAACTATGTGCTTTTCTATCAATTTCCCAACAGTAATCTGTTCGCCCGCTGTATGCTATGTGTTCAAGAGAGAAGCCTCTAGTGAAAACTATGCCCCCCGGGTCTACCTTAATCATATTATAAAAACCAAATTCCTTTGCTGTAATTTTATTTATATTACTTTTTATTTGCAATTTATCTATATACCTATACAATATTTGAGCCTTGCAAGAAACGAGTTCAAGGGGATTGGCAACCCTCTTACCCGCGTTGGGTGCTAGTATTTGCTTTTGTGTGTGCAGGTGCTCTTCACGAGGCTTTGCATGATTCTCCTATTGGTTCGATAAACCTTGGTTCCCACCGAGGGAAATAATTATCTCTATTGTACTACATCTCCCCTCCTCTTTGGGGAAAATCCCAACGCAGCTCACAAGTAGCAGGAAGAATTTCTGGCACTGTTGCCGGGGAGACATCATCAAAACCTATCAGGTACCTATACACAAACTATCATCTAGTTGTTGTACTTCTTATTTTCCTTTGCCTCTCATTTTCATCTCCCCCACTTCTCATAAAAATACTAAAACACAAAAATATTTGCTTTGCTTTGCTCGTTTGCTATGCTTGAAGTTGCTATCACGTCTGAGTTTGAGAAAGTTATTGTTGAAAGTGCTAGTGATGATAGTACTAGTCAATCTCTTGAGGAAAAACTTAATTTTTTTGATCTTGATCACGGTCCTCCAGAAAACAAAGCCCCCATGAATTTCAAAACTAAAATTTATCATGTGGGTAGCGGGAATTATTGGGAAGAATATCATTCAAGAATTCTTTAATTGCATGGGAGTCATACCAATAATTAAAGATTCTATTCTAGACAAAACAAATTGATGTGTGGATGTTATTGCTATGCTTGTGGTTAAGGTAGTACGATTTTTTTGCATATTCATTCGAATTTACAAAAGATACTCTATAAACTTCCCAACATCCATGATCCTAAAATTAAAAATATTGCCACTATTATCCTTATGCATGAATTTGACTATGTAATTTGGGAAGCTAGGGACATCTTTGCATTTTATAAGATAGATTTTGAGCATCCTCCTATAGAAGAAATTCTCCATGATAAAGGGATTATACGTAGGTTGGAATCTAAAGATTATTTTGCGTATGGTGAAAATCTTAGGAGAAGAGTTCCTTATGCTAAAATTATTAAAACTTTGTACCACTGATACGTCTCCATCATATCTATAATTTTTTATTGTTCCATGCCAATATTCTACAACTTCCGTATACTTTTGTCAACATTTTATATTACTTTTGGAACTAACATATTGATCCAGTGCCTAGTGCCCAGTGCTAGTTCCTGTTAGTTGCATGTTTTTTGTTTCATAGAAAATCCATATCAAACAAAGTCCAAACACAATAAAATTTTGCGAAGAATTATTTTGTAATATATGTGATTTTTGGGAAGTGGAATCAACGCGAGATGATGCCCGTGGGGCCCACAAGCTCAAGGGGCGCGTCCCTACCTAGCGTGCGCCTGGCAAGCTTGTGTTCACCCTGTAGGTCGGTTGGAGGTGTCCTTACGCCGCAAGGAAGCTTATATCCAGATAAAAATTGTGTTAAAATTTCATCCCAATCAGAGTTATGGATCTCCGGATATTTAAGAAATGGTGAAAGTCCAGAAAACAGGGTCGCGAAATAGAAGAGAAACAAAGAGAGAGAGAGAGCGAGAGAGAGAGAGAGAGAGAGAGAGAGAGAGATCCAATCTCGGAGGGGCTCCCACCCACTGCCACCATGGAGGCCAAGGACCAGAGGGTAAACCCTCCTCCCAACTAGGGGGGAGGTTAAGGAAGAAGAAGAAGGAGGGAGCTCTCTTCCCCTCTCTCCCGGTGGCGCTGGAGTGACGCCGGGGCAAGGATCATGACAGTGATCTACATCAACAGCCTCGCTACCGTCAACACCAACTTTCTCCCCCTTTATGCAGCAGTGTAACAGCTCTTCTCCCCGATGTAATCTCTACTTAAACATAATGCTCAACACTATATATTATTATCCAATGATATGTGGTTATCCTAGGATGTTTGAGTAGATCCATTTCGTCCTCTGGGTTGATTGATGATCGTGATTGGTTTGAGTTGCATGTTTTATTTTGGTGTTGTCCTATGATGCCCTCCCCGTCGCGCAAGCGTGAGGGATTCCCGCTATAGGGTGTTGCGATATGTTCATGATTCCCTTATAGTGGGTTGCATGAGTGACTGAAACAAAAACCCAAGTAAGTGGGTTTTTGCGTATGGGAATAAAGAGGACTTGATACTTAATGCTATGGTTGGGTTTTACCTTAATGATCTTTAGTAGTTACGGATGCTTGCTCGAGTTACAATCATAAGTGTATATGATCCAGGTAGAGAAAGTATGTTAGCTCATGCATCTCCCTTATATAAAATTGCAATAATGATTACCAGTCTAGTTATTGATTGCCCAGGGACAAATAATTTTCTCATGTTACAAAAAGCTCTCTACTAAACACCTAACTTTATTATCTTGCATTTTACTCCTGGTTTTATTCTTGCCAACTACATCTAGTTTTATTCTTGCAAACCTATCCTCACACCTACAAAATAGTTTCAGACTTGTTCTAGGTAAAGCGAACATTAAGTGCGTGTAGAGTTGTATCGGTGGTCGATTGAACTTGAGAGAATATAAATTCTACATTTAGCTCCTCGTTGGGTTCAACACTCTTACTTATCGAGAAAGGCTACAATTGACCCCCTATACTTGTGGGTTATCAAGACCTTTTTCTGGAGCCGTTGATGGGGAGCAATAGCGCAGGGTGAATATTCACGTGTGTGTTTGTTTGCTTTATCACTAAGTAGATTTTATTTTGTATTCTAAGTTGTTCTCTATCTTTAGTTATGTATATGGAACAGGAAATACAAAAAAAATAGTTGTACTTTCTACTCAGGGAGATGGGGAACCTCCTAAAACACTCGATGCTCGTTATGTGAAAAATATTAAACTCTACTTTGATAATCCTAAGAAAACCCCATTCAACTTGATAATGGGAGACACGTTGGATCAACGTGAATACTTTAGGGATTATCGCTTGACTCAAAAAGGGGAACTCTTATGGGATCAAATTGAAATGTTGCATTGGTATGCTTGGGATCTATGCTTGAGATATGATTATACTTGTTGCTCTAGGATGAAGGCTCCACACCTTCCTTTTTCATGTGAATTTAATGATAATGAAACCTTAGCTTCTTATGCTAATGGTATATATGATTACTATGATGTGGAACGAATAGAAGAATTTGTTGCTTTTAAGGGTGCTTATGAAATTGAATCTTTGTTTGAAAAGTATGAAGATTGTGATGATGTTGTTTACAGATCTGAAGTTTTTCTGTATTGAAATATTTCTATGAGAACTATAAATTTAATGTTGATATTAATGAGTTTATTGAGAAAGTCTCCACTGTCCAAGAAGAGACTAATGTTTTGCAGGAAACTATGGAAGAAGAAACTTCTGAAATTGTGAGCCCATTAGATGAAAAATATGAGGAGGAGAGCGAAGAATAAAGGGATGAATGCTATCATGATTGCTATGATCCCTTGGATTCGTTTGAAATATCCCTTTTTGATGAAATTGATGCTTGCTATGCTTGTGGCCATGATGCCAATATAAATTATGCTTATGGAGATGAACTTGCTATAGTTCCTTATGTTAAGAATGAAATTGTTGCTATTGCACCCACGCATGATAGTCCTAATTATCTTTTTGAGTTCTCCCAACTATACTATATCGGAGAAGTTTGCGCTTATTAAGGATTATATTGATGGGTTGCGTTTTACCACTACACATGATGATTTTGATGAATATAATATGCATGAGCTTGCTGCTCCTACTTGCAATTATTATGAGAGAGGAACTACATCTCCACCTCTCTACATTTCCAATATGATGAAATTGCAAGAAACTATTTATGCCATGTATCGACCTTTACTATGTGTAAATGAATTGTTCTTTTATGACATGCCGATGCACAGGAAGAGAGTTAGACTTCGTTGTTGCATGATATATGTTGCTTTGTGCTCAATACTAAAATACAAATCATTTTTAATTAAAATTGGCTTTGATATACCTTGGGATCTGGGTGGATCAATTACTTGAGAATTTTATGCCTAACTTAATGGCTTTAAAGAAAGCGCTGCTTGGGAGACAACCGGGAAATGTTGCATGTGCATTAGAGTACTCGGAAACTCCTCTTGTCCTAGCAGCTGGAACCCTAGCCGCCGCCAGGAGGCCAATCTTCTAGCGCCGTCCTCCGGCGGCTCCCCTCCGCAGGCAACCTCGGTCGTCACTGGTGAGGGGGTGATACGTCTCCAACATATCTAATTTTTTTGATTGTTCCATGCTATTATATTATCATTCTTGGATGTTTTACAATCATTTTATAGCAACTTTATATCATTTTTGGGGACTAACCTATTGACATAGTGCCCAGTGCCAGTTGCTATTTATTGCTTGTTTTTACTAGCAGAAAATCAATACCAAACGGAGTCCAAACGCAACAAAACTTTTTGGAGATCTTTTCTGGAACAGAAGACACAAGATGGGCCAAAGAAGTACCAAAGAGGTGCCCCGATGGGAGCACAACCCACCTGGATGCGCCTGGGGGCTCAGGCACGCCCTAGTGGGTTGCGCCCACCTCGGTGGCCTCCTACACCTCCACTTTTCCCTATAAATACCCCAAAAATCCAGAAACCCTAGGGGAGTCGACGAAACACAATTCCAGCCGCCGCAAGTTCCAGAACCACGAGATCCAATCTAAACACCATCACGGTGGGGGTTCATCATCCTCATTGGTGCCTCTCCAATGATACGTCAGTAGTTCATTGTAGACCTACGGGTTCGTAGGCAGTAGCTAGATGGCTTCTTCTCTCTTTTTGATTCTCAGTACGATGGTCTCCTGGAGATCTATTTGATATAACTATTTTTGCGGTGTGTTTGTTTGGATCGGATGAACTTTGAGTTTATGATCAGATCTATTTGTCCATGAAAGTTATTTGAGTTTTGATGTCTTATATGCATGATTATTTATAGCTTCATAATTCTTCTTCGAATCTTTGGTTTAGTTAGGCCGACTAGATTGATTTTTCTTGAAAGGGAAGAGGTGCTTTGTGATGGGTTCGATTGTGTGGTGTTCTTTCCCAGTGATAGAAGGGGCAGCAAGACACATATTGATCGTTGCTATTAAGGATACCAAGATGGGGTCTATTCCTACATGAATAGATATTGTCTACATCATGTCATCGTGCTTATTTCATTACTCCGTTTCTCCATGAAATTAATACACTAGATGCATGCTGGATAGCGGTCGATGTGTGGAGTAATAGTAGTAGATGCAAGTTGGAGTCGGTCTACTAATATTAGACGTGATTTCTATATAATAATCATTTCATGGATATTTTCATAATTTTTTGATGTTCTATCAATTGCCCAATAGTAATTTGTTAACCCACCATATGCTATTTTCTCGAGAGAAGCTACTAGTGAAATCTATGGCCCCCTAGTCTATATTCTCATCATATATTTTTAGATATATATTTCTATTTGCCTTTTTTTATTTGCATCTTTTTATTTTCATATCTATATTATCAAAAACCCAAAAATATCTAGCTGAATTATATTTGCCGTTATTTTGTTTGCATCTACCAATCTATATCTTTACCAATCTTTTACCCGAGAGGGATTGACAGCCCCTCTTACACGTCGGGTTGCAAGTATTTGTTCTTTGTGTGTAGGTACCATTTACATAGTGTTGCTTGGTTCTCCTACTGGTTTGATAACCTTGGTTTCATAACTAAGAGAAATACCTACCGTAGCTGTGTTGCATCATCAGTCCTCTTCGGGGAAATACTAACGCGAACACGGGCCATCAAGAAAGGATTTATGGCGCCGTTGCCGGGGAGACATCATCAACATCTATCAGGTTCCTAATCACAAATCTCATCTCCTTGCAATTTACATTATTTGCCATTTGCCTCTCATTTTCATCTTCCACACTTCACAAAAATTTGCCGCTTTATTCACCTTCTTTTCCATTTGCCTTTTTCTTGTTCGATCTTTTATTTGCTTGTGTTACCATGTGCCTTCTATTTGCTTGCATCTTTACTTGCTAAAAATCTATTGATATGGATCCTCATCCACTTGCTAATCTTTTCGTAATATCCAATTATGATGAACCAATTGCTAGTGAATTGAGTTCACTAGATTATCTTTATGAAGTTTTGCTTGAGATTTATGAATCTGGAAATTGTGATGAAGAAATTGATAAAGTGATTCATGATAGCTCCTTGAATAAAAAGCATGATTGCAATGATGTTATTATAAATTCTATTAATGTCAACTGTGTTAGTGATATGCAAAACCCCAATCTTGGGGATGCTTGTCTTTCTATCTCCACTACTTATTGCAATGATCATGATTGGCGTGATAATGATTCTTACGATCTTGAAAATTTATTTAAACCTCATGATGAATATGCTTGCGATAATAGTAAAAGTGGGTTTGGAAGAGTGTCATATTTATCTAAAAATAATCCCACATATTTGGAGAGTGTTCAGTCTTATGAATTTTTTGATAAAAGTGGGCTTGGAGAGGTCATGACTTTATTTGATGATAATCCCACTATTTTGGAAGAGTGTCAAATTTGCATGCATGTGGATCATGAAGAGAAAATGTTATGTGATAATTATATTGTTGAATTTGATTATGATTCTACATGTAATTATTATGAGAGAGGAAAATATGGTTGAAGAAATTTTCATGTTACTAAATTACCTCTTGTTATGTTGAGATTGTCAATGTTTTATTCCTCTTCGCTGCGTATGTTAGATGTTTCTTGTCTTGATAATTTGTTTGCTTATAAAATTCCTATGTATAGGAAGTATGTTAGACTTGAATGTGTTTGTCATATGTTTCATGATGCTCTCTTTGTGTTTCAATTTTTATCTTTCGTGTGAGCATCATTGAAATCTTAAGCCTATCTTAATAGCTATAAAGAAAGAGCTTGTTGGGAGGCAACCCAAAGAATAAATTTTATTTTGCTTTTTTTCTGTTCTTTAGTGTTTGTACAATTATGCTACTGTTATGGTTGTGTCCTTTATGTTTTAATTAGTGATTGTACCAAGTAAAACATTTAGGATCATGTTGGGTGATAGTTGATTTGATCTTGTTGAAAAATAGAAACTTTGTGCGCCAGTAGCGGAATTTTCTAAAATCACAAAAGCGCGATAAAATCCCGATTTTTGTACAAAAGATTGATATACAAATTGCCTACATTTTCCCAATGTTTCAGAATTTTTGGAGTTACAGAAGTATACGAAGTTTTCAGATTACTATAACTGTTCTGTTTTGACATATTATGTTTTCTTTGCGTTGTGTGCTTATTTTGATGAATCTATGGTTTATTGGGGGGGGGGTATGAGCCATGGTGAAGTTGAAATATAGTAGGTATAATGCAAAAACAATATATGAACGGGTTTGCAAAAATACTTGGAGTGTCGATTTGCTTTCATACTAACGGATCTCACAAAGGTTTTGTTAAGTTTTGTGTGATTGAAGTTTTCAAGTTTTAGGTGAGATCACGATGGATGAAGGAGTAAGGAGTAAGAAAAGCCTAAGCTTGGGGATGCCCCATGGCACCCCAAGTTATTATCCAAAGAGGAAGAAGCAACTAAGCTTGGGGATGCCCCAAGTGGCATCCCTTCTTTCTTCTAACGACCATAGGTATTTTACTTGGAGCTATATTTTTATTCGTGTCATATCATGAGTTTTGCTTGGAGCGTATTGTGTTATAAGAGTCTTTGCTTGTTTTTCTTTTTAGTTTGTGTCATCTATCCTTGCTGGATACACCTATTTGAGAGAGCCAAAATTATGCTATGATCTGTTATAATTTCTCTAGTGCTTCACTTATATCTTTTTTAGCACGACGTGCTTTAATATTTTTGAAGAAATTCTCTCATGCTTCACTTGTATTATTTTGAGAGAAGTAACATTTTATGCTCATCTTCTTCAATTAGATTTGTTTGAGCTTATCAAAAACAACATATGAAATTAGTCCCAAACTGATAGATATTCAAGAGGGATATAATAAAAAAATCATGGAGATAATTGGACAAAATAAACTTGATTCTTTGTAACAGTTTTGAGATATGATGATAATGATATGTGAGTCATGTCGGTGAGTAATTATGCTTTAGTAAGAATATTGGTGTTAAGGTTTGTGATTCCCTATGCAAGCATGAAAGTCAATAGTTATGCAATGAAATTACATCCTACTTGTGGTGCGTTATTCGGTGTTAGTTATGCTTAATGCTCGCTTATGTGATTTTTCATTTCTTGATTGGTTGCTTCTCAATCTTTTGCTAGCCTCCAATTGTACTAAGTAGAAATACTACTTGTGCATACAAAATCCTTTAAACCACTTTTGCCACATGAGTCCACCATACCTACCTATATGCGGTTTTTCTGTGTCGTTCTAAGCAAATTTGTATGTGCCATCTGTAATTTTCAAAATGAATTTAGTTTTGTGTGCTCGTACCGCTCATGAAGTGGCTGGGGGTGGCCAATATTTTCCATGCTAGATGTGTTATTCTCAAGATGAGTGTTTATTCACTTGTCATTGCACGACAGTGTGGCAAAGGTATTAGGGATGCACAGTCCCGAAATGAAAAAGAAATTTACATTATGTTGTCAAATAATAAATTCCTTGTAAAGTGTTGGTATGGAAGGCACCCGTGGATAGGAAGCGCACTTTTGGCTCCGGGTGGCGCGCGCCCCTTGTATCCTACCAGTCTACATGTGCTTTGAGATGTGCAAATAAAGTAGTGTTTTTATTAGTTAAAAGAGCTTTTAATCTTTAGATAAATCATCCTACAGAGAAATATGGTCAGTTCAGGCAGCACAACGTCAGAGAAATAAATGCTTAGTCAATCAAAAGCTGCACACTATCTCCGTCTTCAAGGTACTATTTAACATGCCATTCGATGCCGCTTAATTAGTCAACAAGCAAGCTTGCTTGCTGCTTGTCTTATGGGGTTAATGCCTCGACTAAATGACCCATTCCACTACATGTGGCTCAATCCACTCCATATGCCACCTAATGCCATAATTAGTGAAAATATTCCTGCTCAAGAATGTTCTGGAAAAAAATGGAAGTATTTCAGATGTACTATTAGCCGTCTGATCCTTAATTAGAGAAAAACATGGTGGTTAATTATTGGAAGTATTTCGGCTCAAACAAGTCTTGGTTCAAAAAACAATATGAAAGCATTTTGGATGTATTAGTCGTCTAGTTCTTAATTAGAGCAAAAACAAAATGATTAATGAACGTTTGCATATTGTTCATGCTGTGAAGGACTCACCATGCAGGAGTTAATCCAACTATTAATCAAGACAGGTTAATTGAGGCACTAATTATATGCGTGGTGGTTGGCTAAATTCTCATGATGCAATTAATTTGCTCCTGGTCGTGGTGCAGGAGATTCCAAAGAGTGCAGGATTCTTTTAATGATGACATGAGGAGGACCCACTTTAAATGCAAATACAAGTGATATACGAGGAGGCTATGATAGTTATACACAATAAAAATTCTTGGTGATACTAGTTATGGACGGCTGTTGATGAGCACTCAATGGTGAGATTGAGAGGGTGGCGTGATCAGGTTCTCCTACGTATTTTCCCCCATGGATACGACTAGCCATGGAAAGTGAAAGAATGGTGGCAAAAGGAATAAACTTTATTTTCTGTTTGGAACCGCCTATGATATATCTAGCATGGAAAGTGTTGGGAATTACTCGGTCGTTTTTGTCGACGGGAAAAGTATGCTACCCAAAATTTTGATCTCTCAATTTTTGCTTTGAGCTCTGGCACCTCTACAAATTCCTACTTCCCTCTACGAAGGGCCTTTCCTTTTACTTTATGCAATTTTTATTTTATTTGAGTCTTCATCTTCTCTTATAAAGCACCAACTAAGGGGCACTATGATCATACTTGAGCATTGGATGTAGCTAATATGCAAATGTGTTTCATGAATGGACCAATGATTGAGCATGATGGGCTAGGGATAACTTTCTTTAGTGTTGGTATTTTGAAAGACATGGTTGCTTGTTGATATGCTTGAGTATTGAAATCTTCATGTCAAAACTATCCTATTGCTTTGAACCATATAAAGGTCCATATGTCCATGCTACAAAAGAAAAGAATATGTGATGAACATGTTAGGCAACATTCCACATCAAAAATTCTGTTTTTATCATTTACCTACTCGAGGATGAGCAGGAATTCAGCTTGGGGATGTTGATCCGTCTCCAACGTATCTATAATTTTTAATTGTTCCATGATGTTATATTATCATTATTGGATGTTTTACAATAATTTTATAGCAACTTTATATCATTTTTTGGACTAACCTATTGACATAGTGCCCAGTGCTAGTTGTTGTTTTTTGCTTGTTTTTACTTCGCAGAAAATCAATACCAAATGGAGTCCAAACGTAGCGAAACTTTTTGGAGATTTTTTCTAGACCAGAAGAAACAAGACGGGCCAAAGAAGTACCAGATGGGTGCCCCGAGGGGGGCACAATCCACCTGGGTGCGCCCTGGTGGGTTGCGCCCACCTCGGTGGCCTCCTGCACAGCCTCTTTTCTCTATAAATATGCCCAAAATTCCAGAAACCCTAGGGGAGTCGACAAAACACAATTCTAGCCGCTGCATGTTCCAGAACCACGAGATCCAATCTAGACACCATCACAGAGGGGTTCATCATCCTCATTAGTGCCTCTTCGATGATGCGTGAGTAGTTCATTGTAGACCTACGGGTCCGTAGGTAGTAGCAAGATGGCTTATTCTCTCTTTTTGATTCTCAATACAATGGTCTCTTGGAGATCTATTTGATGTAACTCTTTTTGCGGTGTGTTTGTTGGGATCCGATGGACTTTGGGTTTATGATCAAATCTATTTATCCATGAAAGTTATTTGAGTATTGATCTCTTATATGCATGATTATTTATAGCCTCGTATTTCTTCTTCGAATCTTTGGTTTACTTAGGCTGACTAGATCGATTTTTCTTGCCATGGGAAGAGGTGCTTTGTGGTGGGTTCGATCGTGCGGTGTTCTTTCCCAGTGACAGAAGGGGCGGCAAGACACGTATTCATCGTTGCTATTAAGGATAACAAGATGGGGTCTATTCCTACATGAATAGATCTTGTCTACATCATGTCATCATTCTTATTGCATTACTCCATTTCTCCATGAACTTAATACACCAGATGCATGCTGGATAGCGGTCGATGTGTGGAGTAATAGTAGTACATGCAGCCAGGAGTCGGTCTACTAATCTTGGACGTGATGCCTATATAATGATCATTGTCTGGATATCGTCATAATTATTCAAGGTTCTATCAATTGCCCAACAGTAATTTGTTTACCCACCGTATACTATTTTCTCGAGAGAAGCCACTAGTGAAATCGACGCCCGCCAGCTCCATTTTCTCATCATATATTTTTAGGTCTATATTGCTATTTGCCTTTTTCTTTATTTCCATCTTTTATTTTGAGATCTATATTATCAAAAACCAAAAAATATCTCGCTGAATTTTATTTTCCGTTATTTTATTTGCATCTACCAATCTATATCTTTACCAATCTTTTACCCAAGAGGGATTGACAACCCCTCTTACGTGTCGGGTTGTAAGTATTTGTTCTTTGTGTGTAGGTACCTTTTACATAGTGTTGCTTGGTTCTCCGAGTGGTTCGATAACCTTGGTTTCATAACTGAGGGAAATATCTACCGTAGTTGTGCTGCATCATCCCTTCCTCTTCGGGGAAATACTGACGTGGACACGAGCCATCAGGGGGTCACCGGATCCACGTGCGTGGATCGTTTTTACTCTCTCTCGTAGTCTAGGTTTTTAGGTTGTTCATCGTCTTGGCTTCAGCGCTGATGATGATCGCGCTGAATAAAGATTCTTCAGATCCTTCCCTGACGAGGCCATCGGTCCTATGGTTGGGGTGAATTTGGAAACCAGTCTATTCAAGCAAGGATGGCGTGGAGGCGGCATCCTCGTAGTGGACATGTGTCCTCGGGCTCCGCCGTTGGGATGCCATTTGCTCCAGCGTCGGCGTAGAGCTTTGGAGGTAGTCCAGGAGTGGATGCAGAATGTGGTCTGCACCGACGACATCTGGAAGACGGAACATGTTCTGGGTTTGTGGATGGCAGGTATGGTTTCCTCCTTTGGTATCTTAGTCGTGGTGGGGTGCCACATCTGGAGTTTGATGGCGTGTTCGGGGTGTTGCCCCTGTCTGATTCATTCAACGGTAAGGGCTTCACTTTTGGTGAGCCACCTTGGAGGTAAGCAAAGCTACATATCAGCAATGGAGCCACGTCGAGCTCAGGTGAGGAGGGGATCCCTCATTCTTTTCTTCTGTGGCTACTGTAGTGGTGTCGGAGGAAGGTGACGGGCGTTGGTGTCAAGCTCAGAGATGTTCTGCTATCTTTTCAGTTTTGTCATGTCGGTCCTTACGTCACTTGTACTTTGATCTTTATGATATGATCACATATTACCATGCAACAAAAAAGGGAGACAACCCAAAAGTTTTAGAGAGTCATTTTATTCTGTTGTGTGCTTTTAAAAGTTTAAAAAGAAAAAAATATAGAGGGGAACCTAAAACTTTCAAAAAGGAAAGTGAAAGTAAGAAAGACGAGCACCATTGAAGTGGGGGAGCTCCTTGAACTTTGTTCATGCCCATGGAAACTTTGCAAATCTTGAATTACAGAAACTTTTCAACAACAATAATTATCCCCTTGTACAAATCCATTGTATTATAAAAATAATGTGCCAAGATTTGCCTTTAGGATGATTAGGTTGCTTGTTTCGTTTGTGAATTTTTAGTGTGTGAATTTAGTGTGTGAATTTTTTTTACTAGAACATCAAAAGTTTCTAAAACATTTACACATTACTGCTATGCAAATTTTTTATTTTGTCCTAATTTTTTCAGAATTTTTGGAGTTACAGAAGTATGGTTAATGTTTAGATTTCTACAGACTGTTCTGTTTTTGACAGATTCTATTTTTGTTGCATTGTTTTCCGTGTTTTGATGAATCTACAGATTTGTATCGGGTGATATTAGCCATGGTGAAGTTGGAGTACATTAGGTATAATGCAAAAATAAACTATGAATGGGTTTGCAACAATAGTTAAAGTAGTGATTTTCTTTATTATACTAACGGATCTCACGAGGGTTTTGTTAAGTTTTGTGTGATTGAAGTTTTCAAGTTTTGTGTGATGAAGGAATAAAAGGAGTGAAAAGAGCATAAGCTTGGGGATGCCAATGGCACCCCAAGGTAATATTCAAGGACTCCCAAGCAACTAAGCTTGGGGATGCCCCGGAAGGCATCCCCTCTTTCTTCTAATGACCATCGGTAATTTTACTTAGAGCTATATTTTTATTCGTCACATGATATGCGTAAATTCTTGGAGCGTTGTGTGCTTTTTATTTTTCTTTTATTAATGCACCATGCTGGTATGAGATAGTCCTTGGTTGATTTATAGAATGCTCTTTGCACTTCACTTATATCTTTTGAGTATGGCTTTATAGAATGCTTCATGTGGTTCACTTATATCATATAGTTTGGATGCCTGTTTCTCTACACATAGAAAACCATTATTTGTAGAATGCTCTATTGCTTCACTTATATTTATTAGAGCGTGATCTTTTATAGAAAGAATTAAACTCTCTTGCTTCACTTATATCTACTTAGAGAGTTAACATGAATTGGTCATTCACATGGTTAGTCATAAAATCGTACATAAAACTTGTAGATCAATGAGTATGATATGTTTGATTCCTTGCAATGGTTTTGCGATATTGAGGTGGTAATATGGGGGCATTCTAGTAAAAGAATTAAAGTTGAGTATTAATAATGGTCTTAAGGGAAGTAAGTCTTTACACAAGTAAATCCTCATGCATGTAAAGTGGTGGCCGCTGACATTAGCGGTGAGGTCGGAGCATAATTTATCCTTGATTGAAATCCTTCTGTGATGTTTGAATCGGGGGTGCGCGATGGTTAACTCCTACCAACCTCCCCCCTAGGGGCATGCGAGTAGTAATTTGCTTCGAGGGCTAATAAAACTTTCACAATAAGTATATGAGTTCTTTATGACTAATGTTGAGCCCATGAATTATACGCATTCTCACCCTTCCACAATTGCTAGCATCTCTAGCACCGTGCAACTTCTGCTGGTGCATAAACCCTCCTTATATCTTCCTCAAAACAGCCACCATACCTACCTATCATGGCATTTCCATAGCCATTCCGAGATATATTGGCATGCAACTTCCATCATCCTCATATACAGGGGCAATCCTTGAGTGTTCATTGTCATATTGCTTTGGATGATCATAAGATAGCTAGCATGATATTTTCATCGCTTGTACATTTTTTGACATCTTGGCTATGCTAGATCATTGCAGATCCTGGTACACTGCCAGAGGCATTCATACAGAGTCATCATGTATTAGTTGTATCGAATTGTAAGTAAATAAAAGTGTGATGATCATCATTATTAGAGCATTGCCCCGGTGTGGAAAGGACGATGGAGACTGTGATTCCCCCACAAGTCGGGATGAGACTCGGGACGAAAAATAAAAAAGAGGCCAAAAAGAGCCCAACAAAAAAATAAAAAAAAGGGAAAAAATAAAAAAATAAATGGGAGAAAAATAGAGAAGGGAAATGTTACTATCCTTTTACCACACTTGTGCTTCAGAGTAGCACCATGTTCTTCATATTGAGAGTCTCTTGACTTATCACTTTCATATACTAGTGGAAAATTTGCATTACAGAACTTGCCTTGTATATTCCGATGAGATGGGCTTCTTCAAATGCCCTTCCAAAATTATGTTAGGATCGGCTGGCTCATCCTCATCATCCGAAAAGAAAACAGAGACAAAACAAAGTTGTTTCAATGACATATCTAATCAGACTGAAATTGATGTCGAATACACGATCATTCACATCAATTGAAGCAGGTAGGAAGGGCGCGGAAGCTACCGTTTAACGAATGCAATGCAAGCAAGGTAGCTTGCTGTTGGGGAATGTAGCATGCAATTTCAAAAAATTCCTAATATCACGCAAGATCTATCTAGGAGATGCATAGCAATGAGAGGGGGAGAGCATCTTCATACCCTTGAAGATCACAAAGCGAAAGCGTTTATCAACTCGGTTGATGTAGTCGTACACCTTCATGATCTGTCCCGATCAGGTACCAAACGTACGACACCTCCGCGTTCAGCACATGTTCAGCTCGATGACGTCTTCTCCTTCTTGATCCAGCAAGACGGGCAAAGTAGTAGATGATTTCCCGTAGAACAATAGTGTGGTGACGGTGTTGGTGAAGAACAATCTCCGCAGGGCTTCGCCAAGCACAATGGAAACTATGACAGAAGATAAACTAGAGGGGGACGGGGTTGCCAGCACAAGGCTTGGTGATTCTTGATGTCTCTTTGGTGCTAGCCCTGTCCCTCTATTTGTACGTTGAGCCTTGGGGTCGAAACTTGGAGTAAAATCCTCCAAAAAGTCGGTTTCACCCGAAAGGCAAGAGTCCTTCTAGGACTCCAGGGCCAGACGCAAGGTTTCCCGGTGTCTGGACCCAGACGCTAGGGACCTTGGCGTCTGGCCCCTGGACTCTGCAAAACTTGCTTTCACTCTTTCCAAAAACCTTGTGGGCTTTCCCCTTTGGCCCAAATAAAGTGTTCCTGTACCCAACCATTTCAGGAAACATCCGGAACCCCTTCTGGTGAACTCCGGAACCCTTCCGGAGACCAAACACTATTATCCCATATATCAATCTTTACCTCTGGACCAATCCGGAGCTCCTCTTCATGTTCGTGATCACATCCGGGATTCTGAACAACATTCCATTACCAACATACATAACTCATATAGTATTATATCGTCAACGAGCGTTTAAGCGTGCGGACCCTACGGGTTCGAGAACTATGTAGACATGGCCGAGACACTTCTCCGGTCAATAACCAATAGAGGATCTTCGCGAGGATCTTTCTTGGAACAAACATCATCTAGGAGACTTAGAGTGGAAGCCAGAGATGCAGCGAGGCTTCCACGAGGTAGGAGGGCACGCCCAGGGGGTAGGCGCGCCCCCACCCTTGTGGGACCCTCGTAGCTCCACCGAAATACTTCTTTCACCTATATATACTGTTATACCCTAAAAACATCCAGGGGAGCCATGAAACCACTTTTCCACCACCGCAACCTTCTGTACCCGTGAGATCCCATCTGGGGACCTTTTCCGGCGATCTGCCAGAGGGGGAATCAATCACAGAGGGCTTCTACATCAACACTATAACCTCTCCGATGATGTGTGAGTAGTTTACCACAGACCTTCGAGTCCATAGTTATTAGCTAGATGGCCTCTTCTCTGTCTTTGGTTCTCAATACAAAGTTCTCCTTGATGTTCTTGGAGATCTATTTGATGTAATATTCTTTTGTGGCGTGTTTGCCGAGATCCGATGAATTGTGGATTTATGATCAAGTTTATCTATGAACAATATTTGGTTCTTCTCTGAATTCTTATATGCATGATTTGATATCTTTGCAAGTCTCTTTGAATTATCGGTTTAGTTTGGCCTATTAGATTGATCTTTACTGCAATGGGAGAAGTGCTTAGCTTTGGGTTCAATCTTGTGGTGTCCTTTCCCAGTGACAGTAGGGGCAGCAAGGCATGTATTGGATTGTTACCATCGAGGATAAAAAGATGGGTTTTATATCATATTGCTTGAGTTTATCCCTCTACATCATGCCATCTTGCATAAAGCATTAATCTGTTCTTATGAACTTAATAGTCTAGATGCATGCTAGATAGCGGACGATGTGTGGAGTAATAGTAGTAGATGCAGAATCGTTTCAGTCTACTTAACACAGACTTGATGCCTATGTTCATGATCATGCCTAGATATTCTCATAACTATGAGCTTTTCTATCAATTGCTCGGCAGTAATTTGTTCACCCACCATAATACATGCTATCATGAGAGAAGCCACTAGTGAAACCTATGGTCCCCGGGTCTATTTTATATCATATAAGTTTCCGATCTACAATTCTAGTTTACTATTTATTTTATTTTGCAATCTTTACTTTTCAATCTATACAACAAAAGTACCAAAAATATTTATCTTATTATCTTTATCAGATCGCACTTTTGCAAGTTGCCATGAAAGGATTGACAACCCCTTTATCGCGTTGGTTGCAAGGCTCTTGATTGTTTGTGCAGGTACTAGGCAACTTGCGTGTAGTCTCCTACTGGATTGATACCTTGGTTCTCAAAAACTGAGGGAAATACTTATGCTACTTTGTTGCATCATCCTTTCCTCTTCAAGGGAAAACCAACGCATGCTCAAGAGGTAGCAAGAAGGATTCCTGGCGCCGTTGCTGGGGAGATCTACGCTCAAGTCAAGACATACCAAGTACCCATCACAAACTCTTCTCGCTCGCATTACATTATTTGCCCTTTTCCTCTCATTTTCCTCTCCCCCACTTCACCTTTGCTATTTTATTCGCCCCTTTATCCGTTCGCCTCTTTTTCGCTCGCTTCCTGTGTGCTTGTGTGTTAGATCGGTTGTTTCGTCTTCATGGCGGCCACTTCATCTCTTCCTTTGTCTCCCGATTTTGATGTTCTTCACTTCAAAAAAAGACAAGGAGAAAACATAAAAGATGCTTGGTATAGGATGATAGAGTCCTATCGTAATTGCACTATAGAGGGAGATTTCAAGATTTTACTTTACAATTTTTATGTTGGGCTAACCATGTCGCATAGACAACTCTTGGATTTTGCCGCTAAAGGGTGTTTTATTGATGTTGATCCCAGTATTGCGTATGACATTATAGAGGGAATAGTAGGAGTACTACTACCACAAAAGGGACTCCATCATACTCAAGAAGGAACCCAAGTTTTTGAGAAAATATGTGAAGTAACTAAAATTTTGCAAAAACCTCTTAAAAATGTTAGTGGGAGTATTCACTTCATGAATATGTTGATCACTCTTTGCAATAAGCGGTTGGATGCTCTAGATCTAAAGATCTCCGAGTATGAAGGGAAACATAAGGAACCTCCCGGATCCGAGCATAACCCTATTAAAAAGATAAATACCAAAGATGGCAATACTTAGATCTATTCTTGCTTTTATGGCTAGCTAGGGGCGTTAAACGATAGCGCTTGTTGGGAGGCAACCCAATTTTATTTTTGTTCCTTGCTTTTTGTTCCTATTTAGTAATAAATAAATCATCTATCCTCTGTTATGATTGTGTTTTTTATGTTTTAATTAGTGTTTGTGCCAAGTAAAGCCTTTAGGATCTTCTTGGGTGATTGTTGTTTGATCTTGCTGAAAAAAACAGAAAGTATGCGCTGACGAGAATAATTTTAGTTCTTTACCAGAGAGCAATAAATACCAATTCAAACTGTAGTATATCAATATGAAAATTATTTAGGTCGTCCTAATTTTTAAGAATTTTTGGAGTTACAGAAATATTCGAAACCTCCAGATTGCAACACACTGTTCTGTTTTTGACAGATTATGTTTTTCGTGTGTTGTTTGCTTATTTTCATGAATCTATGGCTAGTATTAGGGGGTATGAACCATAGAGAAGTTGGAATATAGTAGGTTTAACACCAATATAAATAAATAATGAGTTCATTACAGTACCTTAAAGTGGTGGTTTGTTTTCTTATACTAACGGAGCTCATGAGATTTTCTATTGAGTTTTGTGTGAAGTTTTCAAGTTTTTGGGTAAAGATTTGATGGATTTTGGAACAAGGAGGGGAAAGAGCCTAATATTGGGGATGCCCATGGCACCCCAAGGTAAAATTCAGGGACAACTAAAAGCCTAAGCTTGGGGATGCCTGATGACCCACAAGTATAGGGGATCTATCGTAGTCCTTTCGATAAGTAAGAGTGTCGAACCCAACGAGGAGTGGAAGAAAATGATAAGCAGTTTTCAGTCAGGTATTCTCTGCAAGCACTGAAATTATCGGTAACAGATAGTTTTTTATAAGGTAATTTGTAATGGGTAACAAGTAACAAAAGTAAATATATAAAGGAAAACACTCCCGAGGACATATGGGAATTATCGTCAAGCTAGTTTTCATCATGCTCATATGATTCGCGTTCGTTACTTTGATAATTTGATATGTGGCTGGACCGGTGCTTGGGTACTACCCTTCCTTGGACAAGCATCCAACATATGATTAACCCCTCTTGCAAGCATCCGCAACTACAAAAGAAGTATTGAGGTAAACCTAACCATACCATGAAACATGTGGATCCAAATCAGCCCCTTACGAAGCAACGCATAAACTAGGGTTTAAGCTTCTATCACTCTAGCAACCCATCATCTACTTATTACTTCCCAATGCCTTCCCCTAGGCATAAACAATGGTGAAGTGTCATGTAGTCGACATTCACATGACACCACTAGAGGAGAGACAATATACATCTCATCAAAATATCGAACGAATACCAAATTCACATGACTACTTATAGCAAGACTTACCCCATGTCCTCAGGAACAAACGTAACTACTCACAATTCATATTCATGTTCATAATCAGAGAGGTATTAATATGCATAAAGGATCTGAACATATAATCTTCCATCGAATAAACCAACTAGCATCAACTACAAGGAGTAATCAACACTACTAGCAACCCACAGGTACCAATCGGAGGTTTTGAGACAAAGATCGGATACAAGAAATGAACTAGGGTTTGAGAGGAGATGGTGCTGGTGAAGATGTTGATGGAGATTGATCCCCTCCCAATGAGAGGATCAATGGTGATGACAATGGTGACGATTTCCCCCTCCCGGAGGGATGTTTCCACGGCAGAACAGCTTCGCCGGAGCCCTAGATTGGTTCCGCCTCGATACGGCGGCGCTTCATCCCGAAAGCTTCCTCTGTATTTTTTTCCAGGGTGAAAGACTTCATATAGCAAAAGATGGGCACCGGAGGCCTGCCAGGGGGCCCAGAAGGCAGGGGGCTCGCCTAGGGGGTAGGGCATGCCCCCACCCTCATGGATGGTGGGTAGCCCCCTTTGGTGCTTTCTTCGCCCAATATTTTTTATATATTACAAACTAACTTCCGTGGAGTTTTAGGACTTTTGGAGTTGTGCAGAATAGGTCTCTAATATTTGCTCCTTTTCCAGCCCAGAATTCCAGCTACCGGCATTCTCTCTCTTCATGTAAACCTTGTAAAATAAGAGAGAAAAGGCATAAGTATTGTGACATAATGTGTAATAACAGTCCATAATGCAATAAATATTGATATAGAAGCATGATGCAAAATGGACGTATCAACTCCCCCAAGCTTAGACCTCGCTTGTCCTCAAGCGGAAGCCGACATCAAAAAACTATGTCCACATGTTTAGAGATAAAGGTGTCGATAAACAAAATACGGACATGAGGGCATCATGATCTAGTAACAATATATTCACAATGTAAAGTATGAATCAGAAACTTCATTGCACTAAAAAAATACACTTCCGTGATGATACATGTTTGTCACAGTAGGTCGCTTTTTTTGTCATGCATGTACATCCATGACAAATTTATGACAGAATCAAGATAGTCATACCTGTGCTGTCGTAGAAGTGTTCCATGACATTACCAAAATTATCACCACGGAAGTGTCCACTTCCATGACGATAAATCGCGCGTCATAGAAGTGCTTTCGTCAAGGGTGACCGACACGTGGCATCCACCGTAACGGAACGCCGTTAAGCTATCAGGTCGGGTTTTGGATCTGATAATCCGTTAACAGCCCCGACCAATGGGGATTTTCCACATGTAAAATCATCATTGGCTAGAGGAAACACGTGTCGGCTCATCGTTGGGACAGATGTGAACCACTCATTGGACGGAAGCCGCCTATGATACGTGGACACGTGGCACAGCCTAACAGAGGCCCATTCTTGTGAAAAGGCCAGCCCGTTTGACTTGGTCAAAAGGTGGCGGGCCGACCCATGGAAAGCCTGTTGACGGCATGTTCGCATATAGCCCATTTACAGCCCGCTAACCCAAGGCCTCTTACTCCCTATCCGAATTAGGCCCAGTAGCGTCATCTGGGCCATCCAATATGATTCCAGCCCGTTTTCACTTCTGGCCCATGTATGGCCCATGACGTCTTTCGGCCCATATGAGGCCCTATGTAACTCTTGGCCTATTAACGGCCCGTGGTGAAACTAGCCCGTAATGAACAGTGTATCACTTTACACCCATTAACGGCCCGTGGTGAAACTGGCCCGTAATGAATAGTGTATCACTTTATACCCATTAACGACCCGTTATTCCGTTGGGCTGTTTCCAGCCCATGTTATCTTTCGGCCTTCTTAGAGCCCATTTATTCTTGGGCTCATTTCCAGCATTCGTTTACTTATTGCCCGTTACTGTCATTTTCTGCTTATGGGCCAAATTCAGCTCGTGGTTATAGTCGGCCCATTTTTGGTCCATTAATACGTTGGGCCGTTTTCATAGCGTCATCAAATACGGCCTATTAACGATGGCCCGTTACGGTCGGCCCTTGAACAGACGATTCCAACTCTAGCCCGTTTACGGCCATAATGCGGCCTGTTATTGGCCCATGTTTGGCCAATCAATCATACGGCCCGTATAAGGCCCATTGATGTTACGGCCCGTAGAAGGCCCATTGTTTCTACGGCCCGTAGAAGGCCCATTATTTCTATGGCCCGTAGAAGGCCCACTGTTTCTATGGCCCGTAGGAGGCCAAGTGTCACTATAGTAAATATTAGCCCATGGTTATTGTGGCCTAGTTTTAAAAAATAGGTTATTGCAGCCACTAGTTAACTGCGGAAAAAGAACTGCAATGACTACAAGCAAACAAATAAACAAGACAACAAGGAAATAAATAAGCAAGCAACTAACCCAGGCTATCACGGCTATTACACATATTACATCCACTGGGCATCAAAGTTCGCCACCAGTGCAAATATAGGGAACAAAGCAGCATATCATATACATTGGCCGTCAAAAATGGCCACCAGTGCAAATAAACGCGGCAGCAAAACAAGAGCATAACTGAAACAACTTCAGAAGAGCTCAAGAAACATTATCCTGGGTATCCACCATGCTGGTAATAAGCTTAGCAAGCTGATTAGCTTTGTCCTGTTTGGCGCTAAAATCCTCCAATGCTTGCTGTTGCACCAGAAAGTATGCATCTGAAAGCTCCAGGGACTTCCGCAGTCCTTCCGCTTCTTGTCGCAGCACAACTGATCGATGTCTTTTAGCTTGTAGTTGAGACTCAAGAAACCGAACTGATTCAGACAGTGAGTTTGAATAGCTTGTGCAAGCGGTAGTGTCCAGTAACTCCAACACTAGACCAAGATAGGATGTGTCACTATCCTGAACCTTATCTGCATTACTTCCTTTACCATTGCTTAATAAGGCACTCTTCCCCAATATTCTGTTAGCATTCTAAAAGAAGAAACAAGCAGACACATAACAAGTTTAGCATGTACTAGTATATGAAACTCATTTCGGTGAATGGTTCATTAGTAAGGTGGACATGATTAAACTACCAAGTCTTCTATTGCCAAGTACTAGTACATAATAAAAGCATCAAACAAACATATATCTATGTCCTATGGTAGCAATGGAATCTTAAATTAGAACAGTTGTTCTTGAGGTTTAGGCACTTATTCTACATGAACAGATTATAGTAAGACGCAAGAATATAATACTTAAAAATAGAAAATGAACTCATAGATCTTACCACATTCTTGGTTCGGTACCAGTACAGAACAAGGCGTTCCCAGTCATCGTCCAGTAAATGTGTCTTAGGAGAACGTAAGGGAATTTGATGAGTTTCTTTGCCGGTGAAGTATGTTTTCTTCAGGTAATTCCGATACTGCCACCAAGCATTCTTGAAGATAGAAGAGGTATTAGCACAGGTTACCTCATCCTAAGTTTCCAAATCGGTCCTTCTCTATAGAGAAAAATGGGAAATTTTGTTGTATTATAACCATCATGGAGGTAGGATGTATGGGACGAAGCAAAGTAATTGCCATGAATAACATTACTTACACATAACTCCTGGACAAACACCTGCAACTGGCATTTTCCTTCATCTTCAGTATAATATTTCCAAGATGGGAAGATACGCACATACGATTTAACAACATCAAATGCGATAGATGCTAAACTACGACTAGCTGGTTGTGCTTCCTCCACAGGAATAGGCGTACTAACTGGTGGAGTTGTGGTTCGCCACGATAGTACTGGCCCTTTGGGCACTGGAGCTGCCTTACTAACTGCTCTTGTTTGGGAGCTCTGTGGTGGAGATGGTGCTGTGTCAACAGGAACTGGGTTACTATCGGTTGGGGTTGGGGTTAGATTGGGTGAAGCTGGTTCTCTGTCCATCGTAGTAGGGGTACAATCTGCGAGAGTTTGGGTTATGTGTGGTAGGGCTAGTTCTTGTGCATGTATAACCGGGGTGCTATCTCCACCAAGAGGTAGCACTTTTTTATTTGAAGACCGTGTTTTTAGTCCGCTAGATACTGGCATCACCCGCTCCAATTCAAATGGCTGATAAACAGGAAAAATAGTTGAATGTACAGACATTGTATGAGAGACAGATGCAATAGATAGTGTGGACAAAAGAGGGCATGAAATATTTGATATGTATATTGTTTAACTAAAACGGATAGCATGACATAATTTCACATATATGATGTCTATCTAAACTGGATAGCATAGCATAACATAATTCAAAGATATGATGAATAACTAAACATGATTGCATGACATAATTCACCTATATGTTATCTAAGTAATCAGGATCACATCATTTAATTCACATATGTGATTTATATGCTAAACAGAGGGCATTCGATATGATGTCTGAACTAAGAACATGGTGTTGAATATTGTGTATATGATGACTAAACTATGCAATGCAAGACACCGTATGCATGATATGAGCAGTATAACCGTGCCAAGTTAGAGCATACACCTCAGTGGGGGAATAGGACTGGTCATCTGTCTCTGAATCCATCTCTGAGGAGCTATCGGGACCCAACAAGAGATCTGCTTCGACAGGTAGCACTGTCTGCTCCGAAGGCCTTGTTTTCACTCCAGATTTTTTCCATCTCCCACCCAAATGGCTGATTCACAGGAAGAGTAGTTTAATGTACAAACATTGTCGACAAATGTAAATGTAATGAAGAAAAGGATGGGTAGGATATCATTTAAATATATGATGCCTGGTTAAAAAGGATGGCATTGCACATTTCACATATATTATGGCTGGCTAAAAGACATGAGACTGCATAATTCCCATATATGATATAGAAACTAAACAGGTGGCATTACAGAACATGTCTAAACTAAGCAGATGACATATATGATGTCAAAAGTAGGCACTACAAGGCAACATATGCATGATATGACTAACATCATCATGCCAAGGTAGAGCAAACACCTTGGGGGTAAATAGGAGTGGTCAGTGGCGTCCGAATCCGCCTCAGAACAGATATCTTCCTCTGGATTACAATCTAGAGAGGGGTGGGGAGGGTTTGCCATTGAACCCACCATGGAGCGATGTCTGCATGACATTGTATTGCCGCGCAAAACTCTTCTCTTTTTCTCTACATGTTCAGCATGACTGTGTACAATATCTGACATGCATATGAAAAAATATATGCTGTGATTATGTAAGGAGAGCATGCAGAAATTTAGAGTGATGGTAACAACCAGTGGATCGATGTTTTTCCGTTCAACCAAAATAGCCCTAATAGATCGACGTGAATGTATAGTAATAAGTGATGCAACAAGTGTACAACCACTTTGCCGTAGCCGTGTCGACCTCAGCATCATTGGGTTGGTCGCTGAAGCAGTTGAGGCAGAGGTGGCTGTCGAAGGTGTGGAGGAAGATCAGAGGAATCTGTAGACGGCGTCCAGGGCACTACTCTGTTGTGATGGATCGTTCTGTCATTCGAGCAGCTCCGGTGAGCCGTAAGACGTCAAGGCTGAAGCATCACAAGACAGACATCGTCAATCTCAAGTGGGATTCTAATAGCATCTCCAATAGATGATGTAAAATGAATGTAAAATTAACATCACCAAAAACCACCTGACTACAACAAATGAGGTAAAAACTGTTGACTCTGAACTTAACTGTCGAAACTGAAATTTATTGTGGAATCTGAATGTTACTGTCGAAACTGAACACAATGGTAGCAGAGAGGCACTTGACATGTAGTTTAGGGAGGGCCTGCAGTTCATCTTCAACCAGCACCCCCCTGAGCCGCCAGCCACCACCGGCCGAACCACCAGCCCCAACGCCGCCTCGCCGCCCCGAAACAACTCGCCACCGCCGCCCCGGCCAGCCCTCTAGGCCCCCCGCCCCCACCCTGAACCCTAAGATAGATAGTGGGGTACCTCTCCGGCGAGCCCCCGTCCCCGCTGCGGGTGGTTCTTCCTTAACTCCGGTGAGCCCCCCCAACCCCTGAAAATCGACTGACCCAAAAGTCGATTCGGTCGACTGAAGTGTGGCTTAATCGGAGCAGAGCAGCAGCATGAGCGAGGGGGAGAGCAGCAGCAGCAGCTGGGCGAGCGAGCGATCGAGCGAGAGCCGGAGCAGCAGCAGCAGCAGATCCGTCTGGTATGGACGCCGCCACCGAAGGGGCCTCGCACTGGGGGAGAGCCGCCATGGAGATGTCACCCGCGGCACCGGCTTCAAGGTAGTCGCTCCATGGGGGTGCGGGATGGAGCACTGTCGACGCCGGGAGGTCGAGTTAAGGAGAAGGTGCGATGCAATGAGTGTACAACCTCTTTGGTGGCGCCGAGTAGGCCTCGGCTTCGTCCGAGGAGTCGGTGAGGATGCTGCGGTTCCGGTGGAGCAGGTTAAGGTGGCGCTGTGGGGATGGAGTAGCCGCGATAGACGAGGCGATCATCGGAGCAGCTCCTTGGAGGTAGAGGACGGGGCGGCTGAACCGGCGGGACGACGAGATGGACGACGGATACTCATCTGAGGAGGTGGACGAGGGACAACGAGCTGTCGCGGTGGACGACGTCGTCGGGGAAGAGGCTCCGGCTGGGCAGCGGTGACGTGGAGGATGGAGGAGGGTGGGGTTTCGCGGCTGGAGCGGAGAGGTTATGGCAGCCTGGGATTTTGAATGGCGAAAAGGGGGTGATGGGAGGGGGTGAAGCATGACTTAGGAATGCGCTTGTCCAAAATGTAGGGTGTATTACAAAAGTACCCCCCACCGATTTGAACTAGCGGCCCTTTCAGCTCAGGGTTAGAAGGGGGATTTCGCGTGTCGGGATTTGGCAGCTAGAGGGAGTTTTCGCGCGCGTTGTAATTTCGGGATAGCAAGGCGTGGGTTGTGAAGGCGCCAGTTTTGGGAGCACGATATCTGAATTTTCAGGATATAACAAGACGCGGGTTGAATTTTAGGGACAAGCCTAACGTGTAGTAATATTGTACTTGTACGTACCAAATCAATTCGCACTTCCCTCAACCAAAAAGAAAACGAAAAAAATAAAACTATTCACACTGCACAAAGAGAGAGTCTTGCCCCATTTTACTATACTAATGCTATTCAAAGCTACTCCCTCCTTCCATCTATATAGGGCCTAATGCGTTTTTCGGTGCTAACTTTGTCCAAATATTAGAGTAATGATATATGACATGCAACTTACACAAAGCACACCGTTAAATTCGTGTGTGAAAGGTTCTTTCAATGATATAATTTTCACATTGTACATGTCATGTACTATTAATGTTGTCAGTAGTCAAAGGCGGTCTTAAAAATCTCATTACGCCCTATATAGATGGAAGGAGGGAGTATGAATCCATGTTATGTCTGATTAATTTTTTTCGCTTGCTGTATAATGCATGTAACCTACTCATACCAACATTTTAGTGCATTCCAAATGTCTATACTACCACTGCAATTCGAACTAAATTTGAATTCGTTCCTCTATTTCAATAAGAATCTACAATCATGATTGTTGCCGACTTCAACCATCATAGTTTCCTTGCTATCCGCTAGATATAAATCAGACGGCCTATAATGCAGGATGGCAGGCACACCATCATCAACAACTCTGTTTTTTTATAAGAGTAGAGATAAAATATATTAAATGTAGTATACCATGTTCATAACCACACCATGTGTATCACCGTTATATATATTCACACATCCGTCGGTTTGAAACACTATGATAAATTCTTCAAATATCCGAATTCACTTTTTATAATGAAGTATAAATGATCTCTATTCGTCTTTTACACCCACACAACCCTCTTATCTTTGTAGCTAGAGCTAACTTTCTCTTGTGCATGCACATGCCCGCATCCCTCTCACCCTCCCTCAGCATTCTCTAGCTCCATCGCGCAAATTCGACTTTTCACTTTAGGTCGTTCACCCACGGTGTGTGTAGGCCCACCAGCTCCTTCTTTACAGCACACATCGATCGATATGCCTCTCTAGCCAGGTGTGCCTAGCACAAACACAAGCTTCCCCTCTTCTCTTGTCACCGTCCATGCCTCACTCCCACCACTCTTTTCATTGTTCTCGTACTCGCACACTCCTCCCCCTGGATATAGTATACCTCTCGTACCACCTCCTACATGCATCCCTCTCTCTCTATCCTTCTCCTCGTGCCTCGTTTGCTTCTAACACACACATGCATGTATACCGATCGATCTCCCAACATATACCTAGATCGACTTTAACTACCCCCCCATCGATCGACGTACCTCACAAGTTATGTCTCTCCTTTCTCTTACAAAGGGCGATTGATCTTCCTATGTAGTTACGTCTGCTTACCACAGCCACGTCGTCCCCCCTCATCATTCGTGCATGCCTCCTAACCCGTCTCTCACACGCACGTGCACAGACAACAAGCAGCCATCTCCTCTCTTATTGATATTGTGGGCGTGCCCTCCATTTGTCTAGCAAGCCTATCCCACCATTTGTTAGAAGCAACTCCACTACCACCCCCTCCAACACTCTAGCTCTGTCTCTCTCCCAACCTTATTCATCTCCTGCACATATGTGATACGTCCATTTTGCATCATGCTTTTATATCGATATTTATCGCATTATGGACTGTTATTTCACTTTATGTCACAATACTTATGGCTATTTTCTCTTATTTACAAGGTTTACATAAAAAGGGAGAATGCCGACAGCTGGAATTCTGGTCTGGAAAAGGAGCAAATATTAGAGACCTATTCTGCGCAACTCCAAAAGTCCTGAAACTCCATGGAACGTCTTAAAAGAAATAAAGAAAAATCCACGCCAAATATGAAGGCCAGGGGGCCCACACCCTTCTCACGAGGGTGGGGGGCGCCCCCCTAGGGTGCGCCCCCTACCTCGTAGGCCCCCTGGTGGCTCTCCGATGCCCATATTCTCCTATATGAGGTCTTTCGATGAGAAAAAAAATAGGAAGGAACTTTTCAAGACAAGACTCCGCCGCCACGAGGCGGAACCTTGGCGGATCCAACCTAGAGCTATGGCAGAGCTGTTCTGCCGGGGATACTTCCCTCCGGGAGGGGAAAATCATCACCATCGTCATCATCAACGCTCCTCTCATCGGGAGAGGGCAATCTCCATCAACATCTTCACCAGCACCATCTCATCTCCAAACCCTAGTTCATCTCTTGTATCCAATTCTTGTCTCAAAATCCGGGATTGGTGCTAGTAGGTTGCTAGTAGTGTTGATTACTCCTTGTAGTTGATGCTAGTTGGTTTAATTGGTGGAAGATCATATGTTTAGATCCTATATGCATATTATTACCCCTCTGAATATGAACATGAATATTCTTTGTGAGTAATTACGTTCGTTCCTGAGGACAAGGGAGAAGTCTGGCTATGAGTAGTCATGTGAATTTGGTATTTGTTTGATATTTTGATAAGATGTATGTTGTCTAGCCTCTAGTGGTGTTATGTGAACGTCGACTACATAACCCTTCACCATTATTTGGGCCTAGAGGAAGGCATTGGGAAGTAATAAGTAGATGATGGGTTGCTAGAGTGACAGAAGCTTAAGCCCTAGTTTATGCGTTGCTTCGTAAGGGGCTGATTTGGATCCATATGTTTCATGCTATGGTTAGGTTTACCTTAATACTTTTGTTGTAGTTGCGGATGCTTGCAATAGAGGTTAATCATAAGTGGGATGCTTGTTCAAGTAAGAACAGCACGCAAGCACCGGTCCACCCACATATCAAATTATCAAAGTATCGAACGCGAATCATATGAACGTGATGAAAACTAGCTTGACGATATTCCCATGTGTCCTCGGGAGCGCTTTTCCTATTATAAGAGTTTGTTCCGGCTTATCCTTTGCTACAAAAGGATTGGGCCACCTTGCTGCACTTTATTTACTTTTGTTACTTATTGCTCGTTACAATTTATCCTATCACGAAACTATCTGTTACCACTTATTTCAGTACTTGCAGAGAATACCTTGCTGAAAACCACTTATCATTTCCTTCTGCTCCTCGTTGGGTTCGACACTCTTACTTATCGAAAGGACTATGATAGATCCCCTATACTTGTGGGTCATCAAGACTCTTTTCTGGCGCCATTGCCGGGGAGTGTAGCGACTTTGGTAGGTGGAATTTGGTAAGGAAAAATTTATATAGTGTGCTGAAATTTACTGTCACTTGTTACTATGGAAAGTAATTCTCTGAGGGGCTTGTTCGGGGTATCTTCACCCCGTCCGGTAGAGCAAAGAGTTGCTCCTCAACCTACTGAACCTATTGAAAATGAAATTCCTTATGAGTATCCTTCGGGTATGATAGAAAAACTGCTAGCTAATCCTTTTACAGGAGATGGAACAAAGCATCCTGATGAGCACTTAATATATGTGGATGAAGTTTGTGGGTTATTTAAGCTTGCAGGTATACCCGATGATGTTGCTAAGAAGAAGGTCTTCCCTTTATCTTTGAAGGGAGACGCATTGATATCGTATAGGCTATGTGATGATATGAGATCATGGGACTATAAAAGATTGAAGTTGGAATTTCATCAAAAGTATTATCCTATGTGTCGTGGTTTTGTCATGGCAGATGTCCTAGAGAAAGGACTTAGTCGTGGAGCCATCGCGACGGGTTAGCTTGAAGGGGTTAAAGCGGACACAAGGACACAAGAGAGTTTATACTAGTTCGGCCCCTTCGATGAAGGTAAAAGCCTACGTCTAGTTGTGATGGAATTAATGGGGTTTCGATGACTAGGGAGCAAACAAGCTTCGCCTATGTCTCGAGTTGTTGTCTGTCGTCCTTGAACCGCCACCGGGTCGTCCCCTTATATACATGGGTGACGCCCGTCGGCTTAAAGAGTCCCAACACCGGCTCATAGATGTGTCCGGTTTGGTCTCTTCTTATTCCTAACTTACAATACAAGTTACATATTGACGCCGGTTTACGGCTACAGGCTCTCAACCGATTATGGGTCTTTGTAGGATCTAGAAGTAGATGTGTCTAGAAAGGGGTTGATTAGACACTTAGTGCTAAAGTTGCAATTTTTAGGCCTTTTTGGTTTGAGTGGAGTTTTAGGCACAATTTCAACATATCAAGCAAGCATGCAAAGAGTATATGAGCAGCGGAATGTAAAGCATGCAACTTGCAAGAATGTAAGGGGAAGGGTTTGGAGAATTCAAACACAATTGGAGACACGGATGTTTTTCCCGTGGTTCGGATAGGTGGTGCTATCCTACATCCATGTTGATGGAGACTTCAACCCACGAAGGGTAACGGTTGCGCGAGTCCACGGAGGGCTCCACCCACGAAGGGTAACGGTTGCGCGAGTCCACGGAGGGCTCCACCCACGAAGGGTCCACGAAGCTAACGAAAATACTAAGCTCTTTCAGTCATTGGCCACGGAGAGGTATAGGCACAATGCCATTGCCATGCTTAGAGTTGGGGAGGTCGAAATTCATGATCATGCTGGCAAAGAGGGGGTCCTGTTCAATACATACAAGGATCGTTTGGGTTCTTCTAAACCTACCAGCATGAAATTTGATCTCTCTAGGATCATCCGCAGGATTGATGGGCTGGACCAACTGAGTGCGCCCTTCTCTACTGATGAAATAGATGCTATTGTTAAGGAAATGCCGAATGATAGAGCCCCCAGCCCGGATGGTTTTAATGGTTGCTTTCTTAAGAAGTGCTGGCAAATCATCAAGTCAGATTTCTATGACCTCTGTCATGCTTTCCATGCTGGGGGACTTGACACCACTAGCAAGTGAGGGATATATCACCCTGATTCCAAAAATATCCTCTCCGGAAACGGCAAATGATTTCAGACCAATTACCTTAATGAATTGTTGTCTGAAAATCATTACAAAGATCTTGGCGAACCGGCTGCAAAAAGTCATTCTAAAAATCATACACAGGAACCAATATGGATTTATCAAAGGTAGGACCATCCAGGATTGTCTCGCGTGGTCGTACGAATATATTCATCAATGCCACTCATCTGGGAGAGAGATTGTATTACTTAAGCTTGATTTTGCCAAGGCCTTTGATACGATTGAACATGCCCCCATGCTGGATATTATGAAACACATGGGTTTTGATGATAGGTGGCTAGGCTGGATGGAAACGATCTTTGGCTCGGGAGTTTCGTCAGTTCTCTTAAATGGTGTTCCTGGTCGGAAATTCAAATGCAAGTGTGGCGTGAGATAGGGTGACCCTCTCTCACCAATGATCTTTGTCCTTGCGGCTGATCTACTCCAAGCTGCCATCAATGACGCGTACACTCAGGGATTGCTGGAGCTTCCTATTCCTCGTGAAAATGCGGGTGACTTCCCGGTGGTGCAATACGCTGACGACACAATCCTGGTTATGCAAGCTTGTCCCACACAGGCCGCTCGCATGAAACTTATTTTGGAGGATTATGCGGCCTCGGTGGGACTCAAGATCAACTTCCACAAATCGACCCTCATACCCATTAATGCCGATCACCAGCATGCTAGTGGGTTGGCAGGGGTGTTTGGCTGCTCTGTTGGCACCCTGCCGTTCACTTACCTTGGTCTCCCCATGGGGACGACTAGGCCAAGTGTTCTTGATCTCATGCCATTGGTACACTCGGTTGAGAGGAAAACATCCACTGCCCTATCGCTGATGTCGTCGGGGGCCAAATTGACGCTGGTCAATTCGGTGATCACCTCCATGCTGATCTATGCAATGTGCACGATCAAGCTGCACCCTAAAGTGGTTGAGCACCTTGACAAACTGCGCCGCTACTGCCTCTGGGCAAAAAATTCTGACGATGGGATCAAAGCCAACTCCCTTGCTGCCTGGGAGCTTGTCTGTCGACCCAAAAGGTGTGGTGGCCTCGGTGTTATTGATATCAAGATACAAAATGCCGCGCTTCTCCTAAAGTACTTATTCAAGTTCTACAATCGTGAGGATGTGCCCTGGGTTCAGCTAGTCTGGGAGGCGTACTACCCGAACAAGGTGCCGCACGCCACTGAGCTAATGGGTTCCTTCTGGTGGAAAGACGTAATGCATCTCAGTGGAACCTTCCGGGGGGTCGCCAGGGTCATCCCCGAGGATGGATACAGCTCTTTGTTTTGGAAAGATGTCTGGTTTAGTGACACTGGCTCCGCACTGTTGGACACGCATCCGCGAGCTTTCTCTTATGCTCTGAACGAGGATGACTCCGTTGCTAGGGTTCTCAGGACCACTGATCCAGCCATGATCTTCAGTCTGCCTCTTTCGGCCCAGGCTAGGGAGGAGATAAGAGAGATACAGCAAGGGTCCTCGCATGTTTGTCTGGAATACGGTTCGCCCGACGTTTGGGTCTGTGAACTAGGACGTTATTCGTCAAAGAAGTACTACAACCACTATTTCAAGCAGGTGAAAGCTGATGAGGCCTTTGGTTGGCTATGGAAAGCCAAATGCCCGATCAAGTTCAAGATGTTTGGGTGGCTGCTTATGGTCGATCGTTTGAACACCAGGAACATGCTGAAGAGGCGGCACTTTGCTGTAGCCGGGGGCAACTACACTTGCATGCTCTGCCAAACCCCGCCAGAGGAAACCGTGGAACATCTCTTCTTCGAGTGCCCTTTTGCCATACAATGCTGGAGTAAGGTTGGTCTGACCTGGCCAGGAGGAACCAATAGGCTAGCCATCTTGCATGCTGGGAGAGAGAGCTGGCGTCGGCCGCTTTTCATGGATATCTTCCTGCTTGCCGCTTGGAGCCTGTGGATGGAAAGAAACAACCAACATTTCAGGGGGATCCCGAGCTCGTTCGAGGCATGGTTGGCTAGGTTCAAATTTCTGTTGGGTTTGGTGATCCATAACTGTCCTGAGAAAGTTCATCCTTTTCTCTCTGACTTCATTGTAAATTTGGACAGCTAGTTTTGCTTCCGCAACACTTATGGCCGGGGGGGCCTAAAACCCATTGTAACACACTTGTAACTGTTATGTTGTGAGTAATACAAAGTCAGTGGGAGCCTCTCCCTCTGTCGCTAATTCCTCAAAAAAAAAGAAGCAACCACCCACAAAGGGTCCACGAAGAAGCAACCACCCACAAAGGGTCCACGAAGTAGCAACCTTGTCTATCCCACCATGGCCATCGCCCACGAAGGACTTGCCTCACTAGCGGTAGATCTTCACGAAGTAGGCGATCTCCTTGCCCTTACAAACTCCTTGGTTCAACTCCACAATCTTGTCGGAGGCTCCCAAGTGACAACTAGCCAATCTAGGAGACACCACTCTCCAAGAAGTAACAAATGGTGTGTAGGTAATGAACTCCTTGCTCTTGTGCTTCAAATGATAGTCTCCCCAACACTCAACTCTCTCTCATAGGATTTGGATTTTGTGGAAAGATGATTTGAGTGGAGAGCAACTTGGGGAAGGCTAGAGATCAAGATTCATATGGTAGGAATGGAATATCTTGGTCTCAACACATGAGTAGGTGGTTCTCTCTCAGAACATATGAGTTGGAATTGTGTATGTGTTCTGATGGCTCTCTCTACGAATGAAGAGGAGGTGGAGGGGTATATATAGCCTCCACACAAAATCCAACCGTTACACACAATTTTCCAATCTCGGTGGGACCGAATCAAAAAACTCGGTCGGACCGAAAAGGTAAACCTAGTGACCGTTAGAGATTTTCGGTGGGACTGACATGCAACTCGGTAGGACCGATATGGTTAGGGTTTGGGCATAACATAATCTCGGTGTGACCGATTACACAAACTCTGTGAGACCGAGTTTGGTAATAAGCTAACCAGAGAGTTGGTCAGGTAAGCTCGGTGGGACCGATTTGCTCTTTCGGTGAGACCGAAAAGTTACAAAAAGGAAACAAAGAGTTTACACTGCAATCTCGGTGGGACCGATTCGCTCTTTCGGTGAGACCGAAAAGTTATGAAAGGGAAACAGAGAGTTTGCAATCCCATCTCGGTGAGACCGAGACCCCTATCGGTAGAACCGAATTGCTAGGGTTTGGCAGTGGCTTATGACAAGTGAAACTCGGTGGCGCCGGATAGAAAGAATCGGTAGGACCGAGTTTGGCTTAGGGTTTAGGTCATATGTGGATATGGGAAAGTAGTTGAGGGTTTTGGAGCATATCACTAAGCACATGAAGCAAGAGGCTCATTAAGCAACACCTCATCCCTCCTTGATAGTATTGGCTTTTCCTAAAGACTCAATGTGATCTTGGATCACTAAAATATAAAATGAAGAGTCTTGAGCTTGAAGTTTTAGCCAATCCTTTGTCCTTAGCATCTTGAAGGAGTTCCCACAACCTTTAGTCCATGCCACTCCATTGTTGAACTTATCTGAAACATGCTAGATAGAAATGTTAGTCCAACAAGAAATATGTTGTCATCAATTATCAAAACCACCTAGGGAGCACTTGTGCTTTCAATCTCCCCCCTTTTTGGTAATTGATGGCAACATACATCAAAGCTTTAGATAAATATATAAAGAACAGCAAGTAAAGCTTTGGAAGGACATGTAACAAGCATAGGCTCCCCCTACATGTATGCTCTCATGTAAATATGAAATACAGAGGCATGTGAGAGCATAACCATGACAGAGTAGGCAATGTGTTACATGTATCTTGTCCATATGCATCAGAGCAAAAGATTATCAAGGAAAATACCTTCATGCTCATGAGTCCTTCTTGCAAACAGTATGTACATAAGCAAGAACTCCTCATACTCATGATTTTGATGCATATACTTACCTTGTGGTCTTGAGTTGGCTTATGATGGAATGAACCTGCACAAACAAAGTTACATAACACAGGTACATCCACTAGCCAGAGCAAACAAAAGAAACCACAAGAATACCAAGACTGGGATGACATGTAGAGAGTGAGTACAAGGTACCACATTGGATTCAACATGTCCCCAAGAATAAAGATATGCAATGAATTTGACTGATTTCTTTCCCTTAGGTGTCTTGCTCCCCCTGAATCTTACATGGGATATTGGGAGAAGATGGGGAACAGAAAATCAGAGCTAAAAGATACAAATGGATAGAACTTAATGCAAATATATGTATTTCCCCCAAAAGGCATGTGACATCTCTCCTCTTGAACATCAAGCATCTGGGATCCTTGAGTATTCTCTCCCCCTGGAAGTCTCTCTCTCCCCCTTAATACTTTCTCTCTTGTAGGTTTGCTCCTTGAGACTTTTTCTCTCCCTTGATGTGATCTCTCTCTCCTACAAGCTTTGATGTGATCTCTCTCTCCCCCTTTGACATCAATTTCCAAGAAGGGCTTTCTGGAATCCGTCGTATAGGTTTGGTCCTTGAGACTCAGCACAAAGCAATGGATGAAACTGTGATGCTTGTAGAGGACAAGATTCATCGAGTAGAGCTGGATCAGAAGAAATATAGAACAAGTGGCAAACTGTTTTTCCTGTTGCGAAGTCGGTGGCACCGAGTGGTATGTTTCGGTGGCACCGAAAAGATTCGGTTGGACCGAAAATTACAAGTCGGTGAAACCGAGTTCACACAGAGAAAAACACTTGTCACCTCAGCTCACTAGACATGTAGGATCTCACAAAGATTTGCAATGAATTACGTGAAGGATTTGCAAGGAATTAAATGCAGAAAATGCAGAACATAAACAGAAAGAAAAGAGAAGAGACTGAAAAATCTAGAATTGGGCGGTGACATAGTCACCTATGTTAGAGTATATTGACTTAGGAGTCAAGTGAGAACACTTGATCATAGGTCATACTCATCGTTTAAGCTCAAAATGGGGTTATCATTTTTCGTTTAAGCATCTTGATGTATTCACATCTTGTTGAGTTGCTTTGACTCATGTCTTGGAGTAAAGCTTCTCTAAGATGGAATAACATACCTTGGGTGGTGGTGTGGTTCTTGCTCATGTAGTTGAACTTGTGTGGGTGCTCAAGGTTGATGTAGCTCATCAAGAGTTGGGAGCACCACTTGGAGTTTGAGTTCATCTACCTACATGGGTTAGTTCTTGCAAGGAAGAGCACTTGTGTATCCAAAAATGACAATCATGAAGCTCAACATAGAATTTGTCAAAGGATATGTTTGAATGGTTTTGTGCTTCCTTGTCTTCAACCACCATTGTGTAGAGTCTTGGTGATGTAGAGATTGCTCAAGATGTGAGTGAGTCGCAATCTCATGGAATTAGATTCAACCAAGCACCTACATGGGTTAGATAACATGCAAGGTGCAAATATATCCAAGACATAAGATGGTTATCATAAGAGATATATCATGGATTAGTCATAAGCTCATGTCTTGCATGTATCCAATGGAGTTTCTACTCCAAGTTCGAAGCATCAATGATGTTCAATTCTCCTCGCAACCTGCAAAACACTTTCTCATCAAGAGGTTTAGTAAATATATCCGATAATTGCTTATTGGTGCGAACATGCTTAAGATCAATGTCACCCTTAGCAACATGATCTCGAATGAAATGATGACGAACTTCAATATGCTTAGTTCGAGAATGTTGTACAGGATTATGACCAATTTTGATAGCACTTTCATTGTCACAAAGTAGTGGAACATGTTTCACATAGATCCCATAATCTTTAAGAGTTTGGGTCATCCAAAGTAATTGAGCACAACATGAACCAGTGGCAATGTATTCCGCTTCGGCGGTGGATAAGGATACCGAGTTTTGTTTCTTGGAAGACCAAGACACAAGAGATCTACCAAGAAATTGACAAGTACCCGAAGTGGACTTTCTATCAACCTTATCTCCGGCATAATCCGAGTCGGAATAGCCAACAAGATCAAAACAAGACCTCTTAGGATACCAAATGCCAAAATTTGGTGTATGGATTAAATATATCACTATCCTTTTCACAGCCTTAAGATGACATTCTTTAGGAGCAGCTTGATATCGTGCACACATGCACACACTTAGCATAATATTGGGACGTGAAGCACATAGGTATAACAATGAACCAATCATAGAGCGATAAACCTTTTGATCAACAGGTTCACCATCTTTGGTCAAATCATTATGTCCACTAGTAGGCATGGGTGTAGACATACCTTTGCATTCTTGCATATTGAACTTCTTGAATAAGTCCTTGGTGTACTTCGTTTGAGAGACAAATGTACCTTCCTTAGTTTGCTTGATTTGCAAACCGAGAAAGAATTTGAGTTCACTCATCATAGACATCTCAAACTTCTCTGACATAAGATTTCCAAACTTTTCACTAAAGAGAGGGTTAGTTGAACCAAATATGATATCATCAACATAAATTTGGCATACAAATAGTTCTCCATTAACCCTTTTAGTAAAAAGAGTAGAATCAATTTTACCAATTTCAAAACCACTTGTAATAAGGAACTTGGTCAAGCATTTATACCATGCTCTAGGAGCTTGTTTAAGACCATAAAGAGCTTTGTGAAGTTTGTAAACATGATTTGGTTTCTTAGGATTGATAAAGCCGGGAGGTTGTTTGACATAAACTTCCTCCTCTATTTCACCATTTAGAAAAGCACTTTTAATGTCCATTTGGTACAAGGTGATATTATGGTGATTAGCATAGGCAAGTAAGATGCGAATGGACTCAAGTCTAGCAACGGGAGCATATGTCTCACCATAGTCCATACCTTCGACTTGTGTGTATCCTTGGGCGATGAAACATGCTTTGTTGTGAACCACTTGTCCATCTTCATCTTGCTTGTTGCGAAACACCCATTTGGTACCAATGATGTTGTGGTTGTTGTCGGGCTTCTCAACTAATGTCCAAACTTGGTTTCTCTCAAAGTTGTGTAGCTCTTCACGCATAGCGTTTATCCAATCCGGATCTTCCAATGCTTCTTCAACCTTCATAGGTTCAATGCTAGAGATGAATGAATAGTTTTCACAAAAGTTAGCTAAACGAGTCTTTGAGCGAGTGATTCTCCCGGTTTGTATATCATTTAAGATTTGCTCGACGGGATGATCTTTGGCAATTCTTGCTCGAACTCGTGAGAGCTTTTGCTTGGGTCTTTGTTGAACATCTTCTTCATCTTGTTCTTCTTCTTGGTCTTCTTCATTGTTAACGTTGTCGTTCTCTTGTCGTGGTGGAGAAGGAGGTTGTTGATGTTCGTCTTGATGTATTTCCTCGTTTTCTTCATCTTGGTGTGTCCCACTTGTGGATGCTTCCGTGTCAATTCTTGGTTCACTTTGTCGTGAAGTAGAAGCTTCCACTTGGATGGATGAAGTACTCTCCTTCACCTCCGTTGGACGAATTTTGCCAATGGACAAGTCTTGGATTGCTTCTGAAGGGTCTTTGTCTCCTACATCAATTGGCAATTGCTCTACTTGCGAGCCATTAGATTCATCAAACTTCACATCTACCGTCTCTTCAACCTTTCGGGTGAAATTGTTGTAGACACGGTAAGTGTGAGAGTTTGAGCCATAACCAAGTAGGAAACCTTCATGAGATTTAGGAGCAAACTTTGAACGACGATTCTTATCAAGAATGTAGCACTTTGAGCTGAATACTCGAAAGTATCCAACTTGGGGCTTGTTACCGGTGAGGAGCTCGTATGCCGTCTTATCGAGTAGCTTGTGAAGATACAAGCGATTTGTTGCGTGACAAGCTGTCTCAACCGCTTCTGCCCAAAAGTGCTTCGGCATCTTGTATTCATCAAGCATCGTTCTTGCCATTTCGATGAGCATCCGGTTCTTCCTCTCAATAACTCCATTTTGTTGAGGTGTGTACGTAGCCGAGAACTCGTGTGAAATCCCTTCTTTGTCAAGAAAGGTGTCCACATTTGCGTTCTTGAACTCCGTTCCGTTGTCACTCCGAACCTTCTTGATCTTCACGTCAAACTGATTTTGGGCCTTCCTAGCGAAGTTTCTGAAGATCTTCTGGACCTGTGACTTGTCATTAAGAAAGAACACCCACGTAAATCTTGACAAATCATCAACTATAACTAGACCAAAAGAATTTCCACCGAGACTCTTGTTGGCGTTGGGACCAAAAAGATCCATATGAAGTAGCTCGAGTGGCCTCCTTGTGGTCATGATGTTCTTCACGGGATGTCTTCCTCCAACCTGTTTACCTGCTTGACAAGCACTGCAAAGTCTATCCTTATCAAATATGACATCGTTAACTCCAAGGATATGATTTCCTTTAATAAGCTTGTCAAGGTTTCTCATGCCAACGTGACCTAGTCGTCTATGCCACAACCAACCTTTTGAGGATTTAGCAATAAAGCAAGTTTTAGGTTGTGCATTTTTAGAGAAATCGACAATGTAAAGATCACCTCTATGCATACCGGTAAAGACCATTTTATGATTGTCTCGACGAAATACTTGGCACTCTACCTCAGTAAATAGGACATTCAAACCGAAATCAGCAAGTCTAGATACTGAAAGTAAGTTGTAGCCAAGAGATTCAACGAGCATGACATTTTGAATGGAACTATCATGTGAGATGGCCACCTTACCAAGGCCAACCACTTTACCCTTTGAATTATCACCAAAGGTGACATATTTTCGAGGGCCGTCATTTTCAGCAAGCTCACGGAACATCTCTTCATCTCCGGTCATATGATCAGTACATCCACTATCAAGAACCCATTCCTTTCCTCCTGACTCATATCCCCGAAGATTTGCCATAAGATCAAAATGTCTCATTGCGTCATCAAGATCGAAGTCACTATCATCATGATCATCATAGTATCCATATTCACCATGATCTTGTGACTCATCATTTCCTAGAGAGGGTAATTCATTAGATAAATGATCATCAAAGTTGTCACCTTCATGAATTCTTATAGCTTCGAATATGATATCACTAATGATTCCAACATTTCCTTTAGCTCGCTTGAGATTGGCAAGCTCAAAAAGATAATCACCAAAACTAGGATCACTAGAGTTCATCTTACTCAAGGCAATAGATTTATGGAGAATTTCATCCAAATTTTTCAAGGAATGATCGGGAAATCGTTCCTCAAGAAATTTCCATATAGTATAGGCACAATTAAGAGTAGGAAAATTAGCAATCAAATTTTTGGGCAATCCTCTAATGATGAGCTCAATAGTTCTAAGATTGCGAATCATGTCAATATCTTCATCTAGGGTAGGATGCAAAGGATCAATGTGAGGTGCACAAGGACTAGCAATATACTTGTTCAAATGATATTGATTGAAGATTACAAGCATCTCATTTTTCCACTCGTGAAAATACTCTCCATCAAGAATAGGCACTCTATGTCTAAGACTCCCTAAAGTAGACACATCCATCTTCCTCCAATGGTGATTAAACCAAGGCAATGGAGACCAAAGCTCTGATACCACTTGTAGGATCTAGAAGTAGATGTGTCTAGAGGGGGGGGGTGGTTAGACACTTAGTGCTAAAGTTGCAATTTTTAGGCCTTTTTAGTTTGAGTGGAGTTTTAGGCACAATTTCAACATATCAAGCAAGCATGCAAAGAGTATATGAACAGCGGAATGTAAAGCATGCAACTTGCAAGAATGTAAGGGGAAGGGTTTGGAGAATTCAAACGCAATTGGAGACACGGATGTTTTTCCCGTGGTTCGGATAGGTGGTGCTATCCTACATCCACGTTGATGGAGACTTCAACCCACGAAGGGTAACGGTTGCGCGAGTCCACGGAGGGCTCGACCCACGAAGGGTAACGGTTGCGCGAGTCCACGGAGGGCTCCACCCACGAAGGGTAACGGTTGCGCGAGTCCACGGAGGGCTCCACCCACGAAGGGTCCACGAAGAAGCAACCACCCACAAAGGGTCCACGAAGAAGCAACCACCCACAAAGGGTCCACCAAGTAGCAACCTTGTCTATCCCACCATGGCCATCGCCCACGAAGGACTTGCCTCACTAGCGGTAGATCTTCACGAAGTAGGCGAGATCCTTGCCCTTACAAACTCCTTGGTTCAACTCCACAATCTTGTCAGAGACTCCCAAGTGACACCTAGCCAATCTAGGAGACACCACTCTCCAAGAAGTAACAAATGGTGTGTAGGTAATGAACTCCTTGCTCTTGTGCTTCAAATGATAGTCTCCCCAACACTCAACTCTCTCTCATAGGATTTGGATTTTGTGGAAAGATGATTTGAGTGGAGAGCAACTTGGGGAAGGCTAGAGATCAAGATTCATATGGTAGGAATGGAATATCTTGGTCTCAACACATGAGTAGGTGGTTCTCTCTCAGAACATATGAGTTGGAATTGTGTATGTGTTCTGATGGCTCTCTCTACGAATGAAGAGGAGGTGGAGGGGTATATATAGCCTCCACACAAAATCCAACCGTTACACACAGTTTTCCAATATCGGTGGGACCGAATCAAAAAACTCGATCGGACCGAAAAGGTAAACCTAGTGACCGTTAGAGATTTTCGGTGGGACTGACATGCAACTCAGTAGGACCGATATGGTTAGGGTTTGGGCATAATGTAATCTCGGTGAGACCGATTACACAAACTCGGTGAGACCGAGTTTGGTAATAAGCTAACCAGAGAGTTGGTCAGGTAAACTCGGTGGGACCGATTTGCTCTTTCGGTGAGACCGAAAAGTTACAAAAAGGAAACAAAGAGTTTACACTGCAATCTCGGTGGGACCGATTCGCTCTTTTGGTGAGACCGAAAAGTTACGAAAGGGAAACAGAGAGTTTGCAATCCCATCTCGGTGAGACCGAGATCCCTATCGGTAGAACCGAATTGCTAGGGTTTGGCAGTGGCTTATGACAAGTGAAACTCGGTGGCGCCGGATAGAAAGAATCGGTAGGACCGAGTTTGGCTTAGGGTTTAGGTCATATTTGGATAAGGGAAAGTAGTTGAGGGTTTTGGAGCATATCACTAAGCACATGAAGCAAGAGGCTCATTAAGCAACACCTCATCCCTCCTTGATAGTATTGGCTTTTCCTAAAGACTCAATGTGATCTTGGATCACTAAAATATAAAATGAAGAGTCTTGAGCTTGAAGCTTTAGCCAATCCTTTGTCCTTAGCATCTTGAAGGAGTTCCCACAACCTTTAGTCCATGCCACTCCATTGTTGAACTTATCTGAAACATGCTAGATAGAAATGTTAGTCCAACAAGAGATATGTTGTCATCAATTATCAAAACCACCTAGGGAGAACTCGTGCTTTCAGTCTTGAACCCTCATCTACCTTCATGGGCTTTAACATACTTAACTACTGATGAAGTTAACCCGGCCCAGATAGGCCGGTTTACGCCCAGTAGTAATATCCCCGACATTAGGCCTCAGATTGATTTGAACAGGTTCATGTCAATCCTTAGCAAAAACTTCATCTTCAACATCTTCTTATAGTTTGGTGAACCGCCGTGAGGTCATCTTCTCTGATTGCTGTAAACCGGCGTGACGTCATCTGTCATAAAGAAACTATCCATGATACCTTCTTGTTTAATAGATCTGCGATAATCGAGGCGACAGCTCTGTTTCCAAACTTGCGGCCCCTTGATTTTTGCGCCTGACCTATGTCCCTTGCTTTATAAATAGGATCGAAGGGTCATTTCTTTTTCGCCTTCGTGCCCTTCTGCTTCATCTTCCTCGCGTCGCCCAGCTTCGGAGCTCCGCCGCCGCCGTCGACCTCTGCACCAACTTTGGCCGCTGCATCACCCTGAGCGTACCAGAGCACCGCGGCGACCTTCCGCTTCTTCCTCAGCTCTGGTAAGTCTTCTATCCTTTTCATCATAGATCTGTTGTAGGGTTTCCATGTTCTCTAGCGTTCATCGCTTGCTTCTTGTTCATATGATAGATCCTTAGACGAGTCTGTGAATCTTTGCTCTGTGCAGCAGTAGTTTTTATCCTCCGTTTTCACTTTCGCATATTAAGACCATAGATCTTATCCGTACCTTCGCTCATTGATTCGACACTGCTCCTTTCGGGCCTTGAATATTTATCTCCTTTATAAACATGTTCCAGATCCAAAGCTGTAGTATAATCTTGTGAAATCTGTTTTTGTGTACTTACTCATCTGCAGTCTTGACTGTTCAATGTTTAGACCAGACGGTTTAACTTTGTAGAAAAAATTGACAAACCGGTATATACCATTAGTCCCCTTGTTGAACCGCCAGATGTTGGTTTCTTCATGAAACTCTGGTTCAGATAGTTCTGTCTCCAGTTTAACAGTGCCCATACCAACATACCTTGATCAAATGCATTTTTGAACCGGGATCTTCTACCTTGTAGATTCCATCATGGCCAAGCAAGTATATGAGTGCAATTGGGTTCCTTCTCGCGTCACAGAGGATCAACTGGACAATTTAGTCCTGATTGGTGCTTTAGGCAGCAAAGATACCATCCATTGGAGGGCTCCTGGCAAAGGATGCCCTCCCACACCTCGAGAAGGAGAGGTTGTTGTTTTCGTAGATCACTTAGCCCGGGGCTTTAAGCCGCCCGGTTCTAAATTTTACTGGGATGTTTTAGCCGATTTCCAACTCCATCCGCAAGACACTGGCCCCAACTCTGTTACAAATATGTGCCACTTCCAAGTGCTCTGTGAGGTGTTCTTTCAAGAGGAGCCCACAGTGGAATTGTTCAGAGATCTTTTCCATCTAAACCGCCGTACTGAGTTTACTGATGGCTCTAATACGGAGTTGGGTGGCATGGCGATTCAGAAAAGGAAAGAGGTCACATACCCTCACGCCAAGCTGCACAGTCACCCCAAGGAGTGGAATCAGACATGGTTCTACTGCAAAGACACCTCCCCTGCTGGTGAGAATCCCTTGCCTGGCTTTCGTCCGGAGTGGCTCAGCAATACACACCCTTTTCCTCAAAGATTGACTGCCCCGGAGAGAAGCAAATATGCTCCCCAGCTGTCAAAGCTTAGAGACTTTATGGCCAACGGTTTAACAAGGGTTGATCTCGCTCGCTGTTGGATATCATGGAGCATACTGCCCCTTAGTCAGCGCTCCTGTTTGATGTGCGAGTATACCGACAGTGTTGATGACCCACTGCGACATTCAAAACTCCAGCTCTCTGGTGAAGAAATCACAGAGGCTGTGCATAAGATACTGAATGAACCGGAACACGTCTACGCTAGAACCGGCCTGCTTGCCTTCTAGGACACCAACAAACCGCCAGCTGTAAGACTTTGATTTTTCTCTTTGCTGAATCTGTTATTGATATGTCTGGTCATTGTTTTTAATATCAGTGTCTGCATAATCAGGGCGATGATCCGTTTTGTAGCAAAAAACTGCCGCAGGAGAAACCGGAAAAACCAGACAAACTGGAAAGAGCAACCCGGCAAAAGACTAAAGCTGTGAAGAAGACTGCCCACAGGAAAAGAACCACTGCATCTTGTAATCCGGCCCCTGATGATGAGGTGGATAATCCGGACTTTGAGGTAGAGCTTGATGTTGGGGAACATAGTAATTTCAAAAAAATTCCTACGCACACACAAGATCATGGTGATGCATATCAACGATAGGGGAGAGTGTGATCTACGTACCCTTGTAGATCGGCAACGGAAGCGTTTGGTTGATGTAGTCGTACGTCTCCACGGCCCGACCGATCAAGCACCGAAACTACGGCACCTCCGACTTCTAGCACACGTTCAGCTCGATGACGATCCCCGGGCTCCGATCCAGCAAAGCGTCGGGGAGGAGTTCCGTCAGCATGACGGCGTGGTGACGATCTTGATGTTCTACCGTCGCAGGGCTTCGCCTAAGCACCGCTACAATATGACCGAGGTGGAATATGGTGGAGGGGGGCACCGCACACGGCTAAGGAACGATCACGAAGATCAACTTGTGTCTATGGGGTGCCCCTTGCCTCAGTATATAAAGGATGGAGGAGGAGGAGGCCGGCCAAGGCAATTGGTGCGGCCAGGATGTGGAGTCCTACTAGGATTCCAAGTCCTAGTAGGAGTCCACCAAGAGGGGAGGAAGGGAGAAGGAAAGGTGGCCGGCCCCCTTTTCTCTAGTCCAATTCGGACCAGAGGGGAGGGGGGGCGCAGCAGCCCCTTGGCCCTTTCTCCTCTTCCCACTAAAGCCCATCAAGGCCCATTGCTTCTCCCGTAACTACCCGGTACTCCGAAAAATACCCGAATCACTCGGAACCTTTCCGATGTCCGAATATAGTCGTCCAATATATCGATCTTTACGTCTCGACCATTTCGAGACTCCTCGTCATGTCCCCGATCTCATCTGCGACTCCGAACTCCTTTGGTACATCAAAATTCATAAACTCATAATATAACTGTCATCGAAACCTTAAGCGTGCGGACCCTACGGGTTCGAGAACAATGTAGACATGACCGAGACACGTCTCCGGTCAATAACCAATAGCGGAACCTGGATGCTCATATTGGCTCCTACATATTCTACGAAGATCTTTATCGGTCAGACCGCATAACAACATACGTTGTTCCCTTTGTCATCGGTATGTTACTTGCCCGAGATTCGATCATCGGTACCTCAATACCTAGTTCAATCTCGTTACCGGCAAGTCTCTTTACTCGTTCCGTAATACATCATCTCACAACTAACTCATTAGTTGCAATGCTTGCAAGGATTATGTGATGTGCATTACCGAGAGGGCCCAGAGATACCTCTCCGACAATCGGAGTGACAAATCCTAATCTCGAAATACGCCAACCCAACATGTACCTTTGGAGACACCTGTAGAGCACCTTTATAATCACCCATTTACGTTGTGACGTTTGGTAGCACACAAAGTGTTCCTCCGGCAAACGGGAGTTGCATAATCTCATAGTCATAGGAACATGTATAAGTCATGAAGAAAGCAATAGCAACATACTAAACGATCGGGTGCTAAGCTAATGGAATGGGTCATGTCAATCAGATCATTCACCTAATGATGTGATCCCGTTAATCAAATAACAACTCTTTGTCCATGGTTAGGAAACATAACCATCTTTGATTAACGAGCTAGTCAAGTAGAGGCATACTAGTGAAACTATGTTTGTCTATGTATTCACACATGTATTATGTTTCCGGTTAATACAATTCTAGCATGAATAATAAACATTTATCATGATATAAGGAAATAAATAATAACTTTATTATTGCCTCTAGGGCATATTTCCTTCACTTGACTCACTTGGTTTATTTTTCATGCGTCTTATTGATGATGATATTTGTCAGGATGATGCCGAAGCCAGCCACGCGGATGTTGCAGAGGTAATTATTCTCTCTTCCGATTCAGAAACTTTGCCTTCACAAAAAATTCGTCAGGCAAACCGGGAAGTTAAATTTTCTCATCCTCTTGCTTATTTGGATCCTAAACTTCTTATGAAGACCCAACAACACGAAGCTCGCCACACCACCCGGCACAGCGGCCAGGTAGTTACCTCCGCCGGTTTACCGAAATGTCCGGTTCGGAAACGCCATTCCGAGGTCTCTAATTTGCTTGTCAGTGCTTGTTCTAAAGCGGGCTGCTTTCGTCAACCTCTTAATCCGTCTGACTCCGATTACCAGGTTACTTCCCACTCATCTTCTGGCGAGTCATCGGCTACTCAGCCCCCACCGCTCAAAATGGTGCTTGGGTAAGCTATACTTATTGTGATGTTTGCAGTACATTGGCTTAGAACATATGTTGTATTTGATTTTGTTATTCTTCTCAGGGCCAAACCTAGGCCAAGCAAGAAGGACCGCCTGGACAAAGCGGTCGAAGAAGATGTCATTCTTGAGCCAGGCAAGACACCCAATCTTGAAGCGGCTATTCCTGAGGATATACCCAATGATTCACCGCAACAGGACGATGATCTTATTGCTGATGAGAGACCTACTGATGCCTTAGGTCCTGTCAATCAGCCCACAGGTCCCATCCGGATTTAAAGTTCCACCGGTCCAGCAAAACGTACTAACAAGCCAACAGCCCCAGTGCAAACTGGCGGTACCCAGGATGATGAGGTTGTCATTACTGGCACTGGCCATACCGAGCCAAGCAATCATGTCGCTTTATCCAAACATTCTGCCAAGGAAGAATTTGCTGCCTTTGGCAAAGGCAAGTGGAACGCTGATCTGACAACTTATGCTGCTCTGAACGCCCAAGATATCCATTCCGGCTATCTGAACCGGTTGTATACCAGTCGCGACTATGAAGCCGGTCTAGTTAATATGATGAAAGAGAAATATGAGGTAACTTCCATATGCTCCTTCCTGCTTGTATGCTTCCATTCTTGCTGACTCTCCTAGCCCCCAAGGGCCGGTTTGTTATATTCTTTCAAACCGGGACTTACCAATATAAATCTTGATGCTTTGAAGTTTGCTGATGTAGCCCCCAAGGGCCGGTTCAACTTAACGTAGTTAAACCGGTACTTTAAGTAATTGAAATTGCCGCATCAGAATATATACGAGCAAATAGCCATTAGCCCCCAAGTGCCAAGTTGAATACTTGTATTGATCTTGGGACTTTGTAAACAATTGAAAGATGAAGACCGAATATGCATTAGCCCCCAAGTGCTAAGTGCATAACTTGTTATGTGATTGGTACTTGAATCCTTATACCGATTTGTTGAAGCATATATCTGTATGCATGCAGGCGGAGCTGAAGACGAAAGAAAACCAAGTCACCGATCTCCAAGAAAACCTAAAAACCCAACACTCTGAAACCTCCAAAGCAAAAGAGGAATTGGCCAGCACTTTAAGCGCCATGGAACAGCTTAAGGAGAGCTTCAAGAAGAAGCGGGCGGATTGGGCCACTGAAAAGTCCGCTTTGATCAAACGAGCAGAGGATGCCGAGGCTGCACTAAAACCAGTGGCGGATGAACTGGCCAGCATAAAGCGGCACGTGCATGCCATGACTACTGCTATCTTTGGTAAGCCAATTTGCCTTCTGAATTGGCTTTGCCTTCTGACATAATCGCCGGTTTATTAACCCTTTATGGTATTTCAGGGACACGCATTGATCACTTGGGGTCAGATGTGCGGAAGAAACTAAAAGCCGCCTATACATTGGTTGAACAATTGTATACTGGTGCGCAGCGGATCATCTGTACCGCATCTCATAACAAACCGGCGCCCACTTTGATTCAAGATACTCTGATGAAACTGTCGGTGCTTCCTGCCCGGGTTGAAGAGCTGAAGAAATCTGCTGCTCGAACCGGTGCAATCAATGCCTTAATCCGGGCAAAAGCCTGGGTGCCGGATTTTGATCTTATTGAAGCGGCTCAGGGCTATCCCAGCTTGAAGAAAGATGGGTCAGAATTTGGTGAAGCGGATCTGCGAGCAATAAACCGGGAGGTACGTCCGCTAGCTTGTCAACTGGCTGAGGAAGCAGACTTGTCTCATTATCAAGCCCAATATGACAGTCAGAACAAGCGAATAGCTGCACCAATCCATGAATCGGAAAATCTAATCCCTCCAATCCGTAAGCATACTTACGCTTCCGATATTGACCCGTCATTGCTGATCCATGATGAAGCTGTTTTTCAAGCATTAATGGGAATCGACTAGACAACTGTGGATTTCCAGCCACTGGGTGGAGAAACGGAAGCTGAAGCGGCGCAGGATGACCCACAACCATCAGGCCAGGCTGGTGGCCAAGCTTGAACCGGAAGCCGGTTTTAAAACTGCCTCTCCTTTGTGAAAAACAATTATATTATTATGGGCACCATGTTGCCTTGTAATACGCTAGCTGATACCTTTGATGTTGATATGCCTTCGTGCATAACTTGTTCTTCCTGTGGTAATGAACTTTCCAAAACACTTTCTGAAATAAGAAATTCGTCAAGTGCCACCGCGGTTGTACCGTCAGGCGGAATATGATGTCTGTATATATGAAATCAAAACATCCAAAACAAAATTTTAAGTATATGATCAAATTTTTGAGATACATAATACCTGCCCTTGTTGAGTGTGAAGTTGGCTTGGCCAACCTTGAAGCGGAGTTTTGCAAACCCACACTATTGGAGGAGATAACAGCTCCTGTATATATATATGATGCTGGTTTACCATGTAAACCGTGCCGGGTTATAATAAACACCGTGTTACTCCATAAGAGGATGTTAACAACAAGGATCAAACCGGACAAATAGTCTCTGGATTGACGTGAACTGTGTTCCGTCAATTGATTGGTTAAAAAACTTTGTCGGTTTAAAAAACACAATGAATAGCAAAAAAACCCTTCAAAGAAAAGTGTGAAGCAAAAGCAATGACAAAAACTTTTGCCAAAAAAGGTTTATTTAAGCTGATCAAATGGCGTACCATGGCCAAACACGACCAAGCTCCCGTTAGGTGTAACTATGGTTCTAGTCAGCCAGGTCCCCAAGTGATTCTGTGGCATTTATGCCGTCCAAATGGCATGGTCATGGTTCGGGTTCGACCAAGCCCCCAAGTGATTCTATGGCCTTAGGCCGATCAAGAGGCATGACTAGTTCAGACATGACCAAGTCCCCAAGTGATCTGGTGGCTCTCGCCTATCAAGAGGCATGGTATTGGTTCGGACACGACCAATCCTCCAAGTGATATAACACGATGCTTTTAGCAAAGCGAACTCAAGGGGTAAACCGGAGGCCGCTTTAGAGCAACTCCGTGTAACCTCACATGATGTAAAAGAACAAATACCCCGCTTTAGCTGAGGTTCCGGTTTATTATATTTAATCATAATATATACATTGTCGTAATATGTACATAAGTATAGCCAATGGCTCAGGTATAGTAAGGCCGAAGATGAGCTATAGTCCACGGCCTGTTAGTCTCCTCCTCTGATGTACGTGAGTCCTTATGCTCTCGAATATCGATCAGATAGTACGACCCGTTGTGCAGATTCTTACTGACCACGAAAGGCCCCTCCCAAGGTGGGGATAACTTATGCATATCAGTCTGATCTTGGATGAGCCGAAGCACCAAATCTCCTTCCTGAAAGGCTCTGGTTCTGACCTGGCGACTATGATAACGACGAAGATCCTGCTGGTAAATCGCCGATCGGGCGGCTGCGATGTCACGCTCTTCGTCCAACCGGTCCAAAGCATCTTGCCTTGCTGTCTCGTTGTCCGCTTCAATATAAGCTGTGACACGAGGTGAATCATGACGGATATCACTGGGAAGAACCGCCTCCGCTCCATAAACCATGAAGAACGGTGTGTATCCTGTTGATCTGTTGGGTGTTGTATTGATGCTCCATAACACAGATGGTAATTCTTCTACCCAACAACCCGGCGTTCTCTGCAAAGGAACCATGAGCCGGGGCTTGATGCCTCTCAAGATCTCTTGATTATCTCTTTCTGCTTGACCATTGGACTGTGGATGTGCCACTGATGAAACATCGAGCCGGATGTGCTCCCATTCGCAGAACTCCTTCATAGCACCTTTCGACAAATTGGTACCATTATCTGTGATAATACTGTGCGGAAAGCCAAACCGGAAAATCACCTTTTTGATGAACTGAACCACCGTGGCCGCATCACACTTGCTAACAGGTTCTGCCTCCATCCACATTGTAAACTTGTCAACCGCCACCAGGAGGTGGGTCTTCTTATCTTTGGACCTTTTCAAAGGCCCAACCTTATCCAGCCCCCAAGTCGCAAACAGCCAAGTAATTGGAATCATTCTCAATTCTTGAGCCGGTACATGAGCACGCCTTGAAAACCTTTGGCAACCATCACATCATCTGACCAGATCCTCCGCATCAGCTTGAGCAGTTAACCAATAAAAACCATGGCGAAACGCTTTAGCCACCAGAGACTTTGAACCGCCGTGGTGAGCACAATCTCCTTCGTGGATCTCACGCAAAATTTCACAGCCTTCTTCAGGAGACACGCAGCGTTGAAAAGCTCCTGATATACTGCAATGATGCAGCTCGCCCTTGATGATAGCCATGGATTTGGATCGCCGGATTATCTGCCGGGCTAGAATCTCATCCTCTGGCAACTCACCCCGGTTCTTGTACGCCAGGTAAGGAAGCGTCCAATTTGGAATAACATGAAGAGCCACCACCAATTGAGCCTCTGGATCAGGAATAGCCAAATCCTCTTCACGAGGGATCTTGACCGACGGGTTGTGCAGCACATCCAGAAAAACATTGGGTGGGACCGGTTTGCGCTGAGAGCCCAGCCGGCTTAAAGCGTCCGCCGCTTCATTTTTTCGTCGGTCCACGTGGTCCACCTGATAGCCTTTGAAATAACCTGCGACAGTATCCACCTCACAATGATATGCTGCCATGAGTGGGTCCTTGGAGTCCCAAGTGCCAGACACTTGCTGAGCCACAAGGTCCGAGTCACCGAAGCACTTAACTCGACTTAGATTCATCTCCTTAGCTATCCGGAGACCATGGAGCAAGGCTTCATACTCAGCTGCATTGTTAGTACAAGGGAACATTATACGGAGAACATAACAAAACTTATCACCTCGTGGGGAAGTTAATACGACTCCAGCCCCCGAGCCTTCCAACTACCTGGATCCGTCAAAATGGATGGTCCAATACGTATGATCCGGCTTTTCTTCAGGTGCGTGCATTTCCGTCCAATCATTGATGAAATCAACAAGTGCTTGAGATTTAACCGCTGTCCGAGGCACATACTTCAAACCATACGGCCCCAGCTCTATGGCCCACTTTGCAATCCGGCCAGTTGCTTCCCGGTTCTGGATGATATCTCCCAAAGGAGCAGAACTGACCACCGTAATTGAGTGCCCTTGGAAATATTGTTTAAGCTTCCGGCTTGCCACAAAAACTCCATACACCAGCTTCTGCCAATGCGGATACCTTTGCTTGGACTCAATGAGCACCTCGCTGATATAATAGACCGGACGTTGAACCGGATGCTCCTTACCTGCATCCTTTCGCTCCACCACAATAGCTACGCTAACCGCCCGAACATTAGCAGCAACATATAGCAGTAACGGCTCCTTGTCAACGGGAGCGGCGAGCACAGGCGGATTGGCCAATTGCTGCTTTAAGTCCTCAAATGCTTCATCAGCAGCAGAACTCCAGACAAACTGATCCGTCTTTTTCAACATCTGATACAAAGGGATTGCATTCTCACCCAAGCGACTGATAAACCGGCTTAGCGCAGCAATCCGGCCTGCCAGGCGTTGAACATCGTTGATACACTTTGGTTTAGCCAGGGAGGTGATAGCCATGATCTTCTCCGGATTAGCCTCAATTCCCCTGTTGGACACTAGAAAACCCAATAGCTTGCCCGCCGGTACACCAAAGACACACTTGTCCGGATTAAGCATCATCTTGTATGTTCTCAGGTTATCAAAGGTTTCCTTCAAATCATCAATCAGAGTCTCCTTCTCCCTGTATTTAACCACGATATCATCCACGTAAGCATGTACATTATGGCCAATCTGCTTGTGAAGACAATTTTGTACATACCGTTGGTAAGTTGCCTAGGCACTCTTGAGCCCGAAGGGCATAGACACATAGTAGAAGGCTCCAAAGGGAGTTATAAATGATGTCTTCTCCTGGTCCTTAACTGCCATTTTGATCTGATGATAGCCAGAATACGCATCCAAAAAACTTAAACGCTCACAACCCGCCGTAGCATCAATAATTTGATCAATACAGGGGAGGGCAAAAGGATCTACTGGACAAGCTTTATTAAGATCTGTGTAATCCACACACATGCGCCAGGTGCCGTTTTTCTTGAGGACCAGCACCGGATTGGCAAGCCACTCGGGGTGAAAAACTTCAACAATAAAGCCAGCTGCTAAGAGCCTGGCTACCTCTTCTCCAATCGCCTTGCGTCTTTCTTCGTTAAACAGGCGAAGGAACTGTTTCACCGGTTTATATTTAGGATCCACATTAAGTGTTTGCTCAGCGAGTTGCCTCGGTACACCTGGCATGTCGGAGGGCTTCCATGCCAAAATGTCCCGATTCTCACGGATGAACTCGATGAGCGTGCTTTCCTATTTCGGATCCAAGTTGGCACTGATGCTGAACTGCTTGCACGAATCGCCAGGTACGAAGTCAACAAGCTTAGTTTCTACTGCCGATTTGAACTTCAGGGCCGGATCATGCTCCGTAGTTGGCTTCTTCAATGGAGTCATGTCCGCCGGATCAACATTGTTTTTATAGTACTTCAATTCCTCGGTGGCACAAACCAACTCTGCATAAGCCGCATCTCCTTCCTCGCATTCCAAAGAGATTTTGCGGCTTCCGTGAACCGTTATTGTCCCCTTGTGACCCGGCATCTTGAGCTGCAAATACACATAACAGGGCCGAGCCATAAACTTGGCGTATGCCGGTCGCCCAAACAGGGCATGATATGGACTTTGGATTTTCACCACTTCAAACGTCAATGTCTCCGACCTGGAATCATGATCATCCCCAAAGGCCACTTCGAGAGCTATCTTACCAACGGGATATGTTGATCTGCCAGGCACTACACCGTGGAATACTGTATTAGACGGTTTGAGATTCTTATTTGTTAGTCCCATACGACGGAAGGTCTCATACTACAGGATGTTAATGCTGCTCACTCCATCCATGAGCACCTTGGTTAACTTATAACCTCCCACCTGAGGCACCACCACCAGAGCCAACTGACCCGGATTATCGACCTGGGGTGGGTGATCCTCTCTGCTCCATATGATTGGCTGTTCAGACCAACGTAGATAACGGGGTATGGCCGGTCCAACAGAGTTGACTGCCCGCCTCTGAACCTTCCGGTCTCGCTTGTCCAAGCTAGTGGTAAAGACATGGTACTGCCCACTACTCAACTGCTTTGGGTTGCTCTGGTAACCTGACTGTTGCTGCTGTTGGTTGTAACCACCCTAGTTGTTCTGACTATTTTGACCATTATGTCCACCCAGATTACCATTAAATCCTGAACCGGAACTTCCTCCACTGTAACCCGTCCCGGACCCCGATCGACTACCAGATTCGTGATCATACCGGAAATTATTAGAATTCTTGAACTCCTTCATAATAAAGCAATCCTTCCAAAGGTGTTTGCTGGCTCCTCCTTCGTCCCATGTCTTGGACAGGGCTGGTTTAGCAGATAGTTTAGGCGGTTTGGGTTAGGGTTGGGTGCTCCATTACGATTTTTCGGCCTACCCTTGCATCGCTGGCCATTGTCCTGTGCGTTGGTATTAGCCACAAAGTCCATGTTACCATCCGCTTTACGCTTGCCTCCTCCGCCATTGCCTACCCAGTGATGCTGCTGACCTTTGGAGCTGTTGTTCTTCTTCCCTTTCCCTGTCTTGTCATCATCAGATTCGGGATCCTTGGTACTATCAGAATCAGCATATTTCACCAAAGCGGCCATGAGGGTCCCCATGTCGGTGCAATGACGCTTCATCCGTCCCAATTTCAACTTCAGGGGCCCAAACCGGCAGTTGCCTTCTAGGGTTAATATTGCGGTGTCAGCATTGATGCGGTCTGAGGAGTGCAACACTTGTGAAACCCGGCGCACCCAATGAGTCATTGATTCTCCTTCCTCCTGGACGCATGCAGCTAAGTCCACTATCGACATAGCCTATTTACAGGTATCCTTGAAATTGCTGATAAACTGGGCTCGTAATTGGGCCCATGAACTGATAGAATTAGCTGGCAAGCTTTTTAACCAAGTACGAGCCGTTCCTTCAAGCATCATGGTGAAGTATTTCGCACATGCTGTGTCATCCACATCAAGCATCTCCATGGCCATCTCATAGCTCTCCACCCATGTCTCTGGAGGTTGATCCGCCGTGTAATTTGGTACCTTGCGCGGGCCTTTGAAATCCTTGGGCAGGCGCACGTTGCATAAAGCGGGGATAAGGCAAGGCACCCCCAAAGAACTAGAAGTAACACCAGGTTCGATCGAGATGGTTGGACGAACCGGCGTGAGCTGCCGAGCCTGATGCTGTGCGGCTAACTCGGCCTCTCTGCGCGCTCGGGCCCGGTTCACCACTTCTTGAGCATCATCAGCACCACCCGTTGGGTTGTTGCCACGGGGTGCTACACGTCGTTCATTACTCGACACTGCTGGTTCATCCATATGTCTGCTATAGCTCCAGCTTGGACGGGGGGTCGAGTGGATCCGGTCGCGGCTGTACGAGTACGCTTCCTGTTGGGCCAAAGCTGTCCTCAGAAGTTCCTTGACTCGTCGCGTCTCTACTGCCTGCGGCGAGTCACCTTCAATTGGAATGGCCTCCAGCCGTGCAGCAGCGGCAACAAGATTGTCCATTGGGTTGGAGTAGTGACCCGGAGGTGTTAAAGCATCCTGAGGTATAACAGTGTTTTGACGAGGCGGGTCCATCTGACGAGGCTGAACCGGTGCACCGGTCCCAGGGGCTTCTGCCCGATTCCCCTCCAGCGGATTGCCGGCTCTTGGTCTTGGGGTGTTGAAAAGGTCTCTAGCCTCGAAAACCGGAGGTAAGCGGGATCGGTGCTTCCTCCTCATGACTTCATGCGACGCGCTTTGGTCCAACATAAGCATGTAGGCCTGTGCGTCTAAAGCGGCCCGCTCTGCAGCCATCCTGGTGTCCTCAGCTGCTAGATCCGCCTTGGCCTGGGTGATCTGTTCCTTTACCTTTGCAATCTCCGTGTTGTGAACGTACTGATCTGGCGGATTAACTTCCACCATAAGCACAGCCAACGCATCAAATAGTTCTGATAGAACCTGAGCCGGCGGGCACACAGGGCCTCCTGCCCCGGCAGCCATCCCCGCTGCTGAACCGGAGATCGTTGCCGTGGCTGTCGAAGAATGAAGCACTGCTTGTGTTCCGGTCATGAATATTCCAACCCGGTTGGGCAGATCAGAGGGGTCCGGAATACTGTCGCCATCGGAACAGCTCCCAATCCGGCCATCTTGTAGCTGATAAAGAGATTCGGTTTCTCCGGTCGAAGATTCGTCACCGGAACAAACGACAGTCGCCCCGCGAAACTCCGATCCATCCTCATAACTTCCTCCATGGATGACTCCCACGAAGGCACGCTTCATGGCCGGTTTAACCCGGGCGGATCACGCACGCTGAGCCATCTCGACGAGGTCGATGCAGATGTCCGGCTCAGGGCCCGGTTCACCATCTTGCCAATGAAAACGTGAATGCTACCAAAGGGGACCTGGTACCCGTACTTAATTGAGCCAGCCTTGGGGTCCCAGCCTGCATCGTCGATGTAGAGCTTGCCGCGATGACTCTTAGTCATCCGGCCTACAGCATAGCCCTCGAGTCCTTCAAAGCGGCCCTCCAAGAACCGGAAACCATCGTGCGATAGCCCCACGGTGGGCGCCAACTGTCGTGGTTTTGTCACGGCAGATGTCCTAGAGAAAGGACTTAGTCGTGGAGCCATCGCGACGGGTTAGCTTGAAGGGGTTAAAGCGGACACAAGGACGCAAGAGAGTTTATACTAGTTTGGCCCCTTCGATGAAGGTAAAAGCCTACGTCTAGTTGTGATGGAATTAATGGGGTTTCGATGACTAGGGAGCAAACAAGCTTCGCCTATGTCTCGAGTTGTTGTCTGTCGTCCTTGAACCGCCACCGGGTCGTCCCCTTATATACATGGGTGACGCCCGTCGGTTTACAGAGTCCCAACACCGGCTCATAGATGTGTCCGATTTGGTCTCTTCTTATTCCTAACTTACAATACAAGTTACATATTGACGCCGGTTTACGGCTACAGGCTCTCAAACGATTATGGGTCTTGAACCCTCATCTACCTTCATGGGCTTTAACATACTTAACTACTGATGAAGTTAACCCATCCCAGATAGGCCGGTTTACGCCCAGTAGTAATATCCCCTACACTATGCATCTTGTTCATCGTGATCACAATTATATATATAATTTCTGGCCTCGCGAAGGAGAAAGCATCGCTCAAGCTTGGGGGAGGCTTAAATCAATGTTATATTCATGCCCCAATCATGAGCTTTCAAGAAAAATAATTATGCAAAGTTTTTATGCTCAGCTTTCTGAAAACAATCGCACCATGCTCGATACTTCTTGTGCTGGCTCTTTTATGATGAAGGCTATTGAATTCAGATGGAATTTATTGGATAGAATTAAATGCAACTCTGAAGATTGGGACCTCGACGAAGGTAAGGAGTCAGATATGACACCTAAGTTTGATTGTGTTAAATCTTTTATGGATACCGATATTTTCTGTAAGTGTAGCACTAAATATGGACTTGACTCTGAGATATTAGCTTCTTTCTGTGAATCTTTTGCTACTTATGTTGATCTCCCTAAGGAGAAGTGGTTTAAATATCATCCTCCCATAGAAGTAAAAGTAGCTGCACCTATTAAAGTTGAAGAAAAGACTTTCACTTATAATGATCCTATTGTTCCTACTTCTTATATTGAGAAACCACCTTTCCCTGTTAGAATAAAGGATCATGCTAAAGCTTCAACTGTTGTTCGTAAAAGCAATATTAGAACTTATACACCTCCTGAGCAAGTTAAAGTAGAACCTAATGTTGCTATTGTTAAAGATCTCTTGTTTGATAATATTGATGGGCATGTTATTCAGTTCGAAGGTGAAACTGCTAGAATTGCTAAACCTTGTGATAAGGATAAACATAGACCTGTGGTAGGCGTGCCTGTTATTTCTGTTAAAATAGGAGATCATTGTTATCATGGCTTATGTGATATGGGTGCTAGTGCTAGTGTTATACCTCATGACTTATACAAAGAAATTAAGAATGAAATTGCACCTGTTGAGTTAGAAGATATTGATGTTACTATTAAACTTGCTAATAGAGATACTATTGCACCAATTGGAATTGTTAGAGATGTTGAAGTCTTGTGTCGGAAAACTAAATATCCTACTGATTTTCTTGTTCTTACTTCTCCGCAAGATAGCTTTTGTCCAATTATATTTGGTAGACCCTTCTTAAATACTGTCAATGCTACCATAGAATGCACTAAGAATATTGTTACTGTTGGTTTGGATGATATGGTTCATGAGTTTAATTTCTCTAAATTTAGTAAACAACATCGTGAGGAAGAATTACCTAGTAAGGATGAAATTATTGGTCTTGCTTCTATTGCCGTACCTCCTAGTGATCCTTTAGAACACTATTTACTAGACCATGAAAATGATATGTTCATGAATGAAAGAAGGGAAATAGATGAAGTATTCTTTAAATAGGAACCTATTCTGCATCACAACTTGCCTGTTGAAATTTTAGGGGATCCACCTCCACCCAAGGGTGATCCCGTGTTTGAGCTTAAACCTTTGCCTGATAATCTTAAATATGCTTATCTTGATGAAAAGAAGATATATCCTGTTATTATTAGTGCTAACCTTTCAGAGCATGAAGAAGAAAGATTATTGAAAACTCTGAAGAAGCATCGTGCTGCTATTGGATATACTCTTGATGATCTTAAGGGCATTAGTCCCACTCTATGCCAACATAAAATAAATTTGGAAGTAGATGTCAAACCAGTTCATGATCCTCAACGACGTCTGAATCCTAAAATGAAAGAAGTGGTAAGAAAAGAAATACTCAAGCTTCCGGAGGCAGGTATAATCTATCCCGTTGCTGATAGTGAGTGGGTAAGTCCTGTCCATTGTGTCCCTAAGAAGGGAGGTATTACTGTTGTTCCTAATGATAAAGATGAATTGATTCCACAAAGAATTATCACAGGTTATAGGATGGTAATTGATTTCTGCAAATTAAATAAATCTACTAAGAAAGATCATTACCCCTTACCTTTTATTGATCAAATGCTCGAAAGATTATGCAAACATACACACTATTGCTTTGTAGATGGTTATTATGGTTTCTCTCAAATACCTGTGTCGGCTAGAGATGAATCAAAGACTACTTTTACATGCCCTTTTGGTATTTTTGCTTATAGACGTATGCCTTTTGGTTTATGTAATGCACCTTCTACCTTTCAAAGATGCATGATGGCTATATTCTCTGACTTCTGCGAAAAGATTTGTGAGGTTTTCATGGACGACTTTTCTGTCTATGGTTCCTCTTTTGATGATTGCTTGAGCAATCTTGATCGAGTTTTGCAGAGATGTGAAGAAACTAATCTTGTCTTGAATTGGGAAAAGTGCCACTTTATAGTTAATGAAGGTATTGTTTTGGGGCACAAAGTTTCTGAAAGAGGTATTGAAGTTGATAAAGCCAAGGTTGATGCTATTGAAAAGATGCCATGTCCCAAGGACATCCAAGGTATAAGAAGGTTCCTTGGTCACGCTGGATTTTATAGGAGGTTTATTAAGGACTTCTCAAAAATTTCTCGGCCTCTAACTAATTTATTGCCAAAAGATATACCATTTGTCCTTGACGATGATTGTGTAGAAGCATTTGAAATACTTAAGAAATCATTAGTCACTGCACCTGTTGTTCAGCCACCTGATTGGAACCTACCCTTTGAAATTATGTGTGATGCTAGTGATTATGTTGTAGGTGCTGTTCTAGGGCAAAGAGTTGATAAGAAATTAAATGTTATTCATTATGCTAGTAAGACTCTAGACAATGGTCAAAGAAATTATGCTACTACTGAAAAACAACTCTTAGCAGTTGTATTTGCTTGTGATAAATTCAGATCTTATATTGTTGATTCTAAAGTAACTATTCAAACTGATCATGCTGCTATTAAATATCTTATGGAAAAGAAAGATGCTAAACCTAGACTTATTAGATGGGTTCTCTTGCTACAAGAATTTGATTTGCATATTGTTGATAGAAAGGGAGCTGAGAACCCCGTTGCAGACAACCTGCCTAGGTTGGAAAATATTCTTGATGACCCACTACCTATTAATGATAACTTTCTTAATGAACAATTAAATGTTATAAGTACTTCTCGTAGTACTCCATGGTATGCTGATTATGCTAATTATATTGTTGCTAAATTTATACCACCTAGCTTCACATACCAACAAAAGAAAAAGTTTTTCTATGATTTAAGACATTACTTTTGGGATGACACACATCTTTATAAAGAAGGAGTAGATGGTGTTATTAGACGTTGTGTACCTGAGCATGAACAGGAACAGATCCTACGCAAGTGTCATTCTGAGGCTTATGGAGGACACCACGCTGGAGATAGAACTGCACATAAGGTATTGCAATCTGGTTTTTATTGGCCTACTCTCTTCAAGGACGCCCGTAAGTTTGTCTTGTCTTGTGATGAATGTCAAAGAATTGGTAATATTAGTAGACATCAAGAAATGCCTATGAATTATTCACTTGTTATTGAACCGTTTGATGTTTGGGGCTTTGATTATATGGGACCTTTTCCTGGCTCCAATGGATACACACATATTCTAGTTGCTGTTGATTACGTTACTAAGTGGGTAGAAGCTATTCCAACTAGTAGTGCTGATCATAACACTTCTATTAAAATGCTTAAGGAAGTTATTTTCCCGAGGTTTGGAGTCCCTAGATATTTAATGACTGATGGTGGTTCACACTTTATTCATGGTGCTTTCTGTAAAATGCTTGCTAAATATGATGTTAATCATAGAATTGCATCTCCTTATCACCCTCAGTCTAGTGGTCAAGCAGAGTTAAGAAATAGAGAGCTCAAATTAATTTTGCAAAAGACTGTTAATAGGTCTAGAAAGTATTGGTATAAGAAACTTGATGATGCATTATGGGCTTATAGAACTGCATACAAAAATCCTATGGGTATGTCTCCGTATAAAATGGTTTATGGAAAAGCATGTCACTTACCTCTCGAACTAGAACATAAGGCATATTGGGCTATTAAAGAGCTCAACTATGATTTTAAACTTGCCGGTGAAAAGAGGTTATTTGATATTAGCTCACTTGATGAATGGAGAACCCAAGCATATGAAAATGCCAAGTTGTTTAAAGAAAAAGTTAAAATATGGCATGACAAAAGGATACAAAAGCGTGAGTTTAATGTAGGTGATTATGTATTGCTATACAACTCTCATTTAAGATTTTTTGCAGGAAAACTTCTCTCTAAATGGGAAGGCCCCTATGTTATTGAGGAGGTCTATCGTTCCGGTGCCATAAAAATCAACAACTTCGAGGGCACAAATCCGAAGGTGGTAAACGGTCAAAGAATCAAACATTATATCTCAGGTAATCCCATAAATGTTGAAACCAATATTATTGAAACCATAACCCCAGAGGAATACATAAGGGACACTTTCCGGAATGTTTCAGACTCCGAAAAGGAATAGGTATGTGGTACGGTAAGTAAACCGACTCCAAAACAATTTTTAAGGCAATATTTCTCCGTTTTGGAATATTTAGAAAAATAGAAAAATAAGTAGCAGTTCGGGAAGGACACGAGGGCCCCATGAGGGTGGTGGGCGCACCCTACCCCCCTGGGCGCGCCCCCCTACCTCGTGAGCACCTTGTGTGCCTTCCGGACTCCGTTTTCTTGCACATTACGTATTTTGGTCGGTAAAAAATCATTATATATTCTCCTGAGGGTTTTGACTCCCGTATCATGCAAATTTCCTCTGTTTTTGTTTTTGAGCTGTTGCTGCTGCAGATTAGAGCAAGATGTCTTCTCAAGAGTCAATCAGGGAGAGCCGGGTATCTAATCCGGCACCGGAACCAAGGGCAAACAGCGACGCTGACCACTTTGGGCCAGCAACGGAGGAAGAGATGGAGGCTGACTTAATGAGAGTAGATGCCATGGAGGATCAAGAAGTCACCTCTCGCCTCCGAGGTGGGTTCACGATGGGGGAACTACAGAGCTCAGCCATTCCAAACTCGGTTATCCCTTCTAATGTTAGATTTCTTTCTTATGAAAATATGAAGAGGAGTGTCAGTTGTTCTCCCGCAGCTATGCAACACCCTTGGGTGCAAGGAGCTTTAGCTGTCACAGGAAAGCTTCGTAAGGAAATAATGGACCTCAAACAGCAAGTCAATAAGCTCAAGGAGGAGAACCGCATCCCGAGGGGAATCATCGCCAAGAATATTACACCAACAACAAAGAAGGAGACATAATCACATGGGTATGGGCACTCCCCTTGGCAACTGCCAAGCTTGGGGGAGGTGCCCCGGTATCGTATCACAATCACAACTCTTATCTTTACCATTTTTCTTAGTTCGATCCTGTTGATAATATCTTGATCCAGTAGAATAAAGTTTATGGCATGATCTAGTTTTGAGTTTTTCTTTATGATCTCTCTATGTAATCGAGTCCGTGAGTTATATATAATAAAGATTAGTGTTGAGTCAAGGGCTTGATTATTTTGCCATGATCTTGGGTGAATAAAAGAAAAGAGAAAAGAATAAAAAGAAACAAAAAGTTCATATTGATCTTATTGAGAGTAATGACTTCATATAGAAAGAGTATGATGATTAAAAGTTGTTGGGAGTTGGCAGACATAGCTTTGGTCATTGTTGCAATTAATAGGAAGTAATAAGGAAAGAGAGGTTTTCACATATAGACATATTATCATTGACATCTTTTATGGTTGGGAGCACTCATTAAAATATGCCATGCTAAAGAGTTGATGTTGGACAAGGAAGACAACGTAATGGGTTATGTATTTCTTATATCTCAGATAAAGTATGTTGTCAAGGATCCTCTAACTTGTTGAGCTTGCCTTTCCCCTCATGCTAGCCAAATTCTCAGCACCAAGTAGAAATACTACTTGTGCTTCCAAATACCCTTAAACCAGTTTTGCCATGAGAGTCCACCATATCTACCTATGGATTGAGTAAGATCCTTCAAGTAAGTTCTCATCGGTGCAAAGCAATAAAAATTGCTCTAAATATGTATGATTGATTGGTGTGGGAGAAATAAGCTTTATACGATCTTGTGATGTGAAAGTAATAAAAGCGACGGACTGCATAATAAAGGTTCATATCACAAGGGGCAATATAAAGTGACGTTCTTTCGCATTGACATTTTATATATCCAACCATAAAAGCGCATGGCAACCTCTGCTTCCCTCTGCGAAGGGCCTATCCTTTATTATTATCCTCTACCTTATGCAAGAGTCATGGTGATATTCACCTTTTCTTTTTCATTTTATCCTTTGGCAAGCTCAGCATGTTTCAACGAACATGATATATATATATATATATATATATATATATATATATATATATATATATATATATATATATATATATAATTGGATGTAGGGGAGCATGAACCATTATTGTTGACATTACCCTTGAGGTAAAAGGTTATGGGGCAAAACTATAAGCCCCTATCTTTCTCTGTGTCCGATTAAAACTCCGTAACCACAAGTATCACGTGAGTGTTAGCAATCATGGAGGACTAAATGATAGTTGAGTACGTGGGCTTGCTTTTTAGCTCTGACATAGACTCTTTCCGATGTTATGATAAATTGCAACTGCTTCAATGACTGAGATTATAGTTTGTCGGAGCCCAATAAGGTTTATGATTTATACTTTTGCATTGTGAATAGATCATCACTTGAACATAAGTAATCATATGAAAAAATCTATATATGTTGCTATTATGAGAATAATCATGATGCCTTCATGTTTGTATTTTATTTTTATCGACGCCTCTACCTCTAAACATGAGGACATATTTATTGTTATCGGCTTTTCGCTTGAGGACAAGAGAGGTCTAAGCTTGGGGGAGTTGATACGTCCATTTTGCATCATGCTTTTATATCGATATTTATCACATTATGGACTGTTATTTCACTTAATGTCACAATACTTATGGCTATTTTCTCTTATTTTACAAGGTTTACATAAAAAGGGAGAATGCCGGCAGCTAGAATTCTGGTCTGGAAAAGGAGCAAATATTAGAGACCTATTCTGCGCAACTCCAAAAGTCCTGAAACTCCACGGAACGTCTTAAAAGAAATAAAGAAAAATCCACGCCAAAGATGAAGGCCAGTGGGCCCACACCCTTCTCACGAGGGTGGGGGGCGCCCCCCTAGGGCGTGCCCCTACCTCGTGGGCCCCCTGGTGGCTCTCCGATGCCCATCTTCTCCTATATGAGGCCTTTCAATGAGGAAAAAATAGGAAGGAACTTTTTGGGATGAGACTCCGCCGCCACGAGGCAGAACCTTGGTGGATCCAATCTAGAGCTCCGGTAGAGCTGTTCTGCCGGGGATACTTCCCTCCGGGAGGGGGAAATCATCACCATCGTCATCATCAATGCTCCTCTCATCGGGAGAGGGCAATCTCCATCAACATCTTCACCAGCACCATCTCATCTCCAAACCCTAGTTCATCTCTTGTATCCGATTCTTGTCTCAAAGTCCAGGATTGGTGCTAGTAGGTTGCTAGTAGTGTTGATTACTCCTTGTAGTTGATGCTAGTTGGTTTAATTGGTGGAAGATCATATGCTCAGATCCTATATGCATATTATTACCCCTCTGATTATGAACATGAATATGCTTTGTGAGTAATTACGTTCGTTCCTGAGGACAAGGGAGAAATCTTGCTATGAGTAGTCATGTGAATTTGGTATTCGTTTGATATTTTGATAAGATGTATGTTGTCTAGCCTCTAGTGGTGTTATGTGAATGTCGACTACATAACACTTCACCATTATTTTGGCCTAGAGGAAGGCATTGGGAAGTAATAAGTAGATGATGGGTTGCTAGAGTGACAGAAGCTTAAACCCTAGTTTATGCGTTGCTTCGTAAGGGGCTGATTTGGATCCATATGTTTCATGCTATGGTTAGGTTTACCTTAATACTTTTGTTGTAGTTGCGGATGCTTGCAATAGAGGTTAATCATAAGTGGGATGCTTGTTCAAGTAAGAACAGCACCCAAGCACCGGTCCACCCACATATCAAATTATCAAAGTATCGAACGCGAATCATATGAACGTGATGAAAACTAGCTTGACGATATTCCCATGTGTCCTCGGGAGCGCTTTTCCTATTATAAGAGTTTGTTCCGGCTTGTCCTTTGCTACAAAAGGATTGGCCCACCTTGCTGCAATTTACTTACTTTTGTTACTTATTGCTCGTTACAATTTATCCTATCACAAAACTATCTGTTACCACTTATTTCAGTACTTGCAGAGAATACCTTGCTGAAAACCGCTTATCATTTCCTTCTGCTCCTCGTTGGGTTCGACACTCTTACTTATCGAAAGGACTATGATAGATCCCCTATACTTGTGGGTCATCAATATGCATGGATGCCGATCGATCTCCCGTAATACATGAGGCAGATTGATCTCCTTAATACATGAGGTAGGCCTCTCTCCTCCTCCACACGTATACCAGCCATTGTACCTCTAGTTAATTGGGCCTCCCTCTTCCCCCACCACACACCGATAGTCGAGCGCTGCAGGTAGGTATCCATGCCACAGAGACAAACTGCACATGTCCCATCTCATGTTCTAGTAGGCCAACCACTCTATATATTTGACGTGGGCACACACAAATTCGATGGCACTCTTTATCGATCGCGCGCGCACACACACACACATCATCCCTCTCTTCGATTCTATGGACACCTCAAGCCGATGATACCTCCACTCTCTTCTCGTGGATCACCCCCTCTATATATATGTTATATCCAGGACTCTATTTCACACACATTGCATATGTTAAATTTTTTGATTGACCCCCCCACAAAAAAACTCTCAAGAACCCACACACTATATCTCTCTAGGTTTGTATCTCTCTCACACAACCCCACGTAGGTGGTGTATGTATACAAGAAGAGAATAGGTGCACCGTGCACGTACTCACGCTTCGTGCCCAGCCACACCCGCGTGGGTACACGGTGGAGCTCATTTCTTTACGAAATGGCAGCCCACGTGCTAATTTGAATGCCTATAGCGGTTGTTTACCTAGGGAGGTCATGTACCATGCGTGCACGAAACAAAGTTCGACTTGACGCATTGCCGCGCTATTTTTAAATGAAGTTATAGCGCTCAATGGCACGTACATAGAATATAAAATGATTTTTATGGAGGAAAAGGTAGTCCGCTCTTCAGAGTATCTCACACAAGGCTCCGGTGGCCTCTCTCTCTCTCACCGTTGGTCACTGATCCGGCCGCGTCCCGTCCGCCGGGGGAAAGGGAGTGCGGTGGCCTCTCTCTCACAGTTGGTCACTGATCCGGCCGCATCCCGTCTGCCGGGGGAAAGGGAGGAAGTGCATCGTTTCTCCGTTCGACGGTGCCGAGGCAGCACGTCCCGATCTGCGGTACACGATGTTCTCTCTGACCAAGCTCCGGCGTGGCAGGGCCTACGCCACCCGCTCGCAGATTCCGCCCGCCGCTTCTCACCTAGTTACATCCCGACGACCTCCAGGTATCCCCTCCGGCCTTGCTCCACTGCCCGTTTTCCCACGTCGCTACATGTGGATCTTCCATAGTTCTTTGCCCAAAACATAGCTCGTCCGGCGTACTTTTCATATTGCATTCTCGTCCTCACACCATTTTAGACAAACACAACCGTGTTGTTATCTTCCCTTAGGACAAGGAATATGCTTCTTTTTTGTCGTCGCATGTGTCATCAACTGTTATTGGCCAGTAATTGTTTCCTTTCTACCTCTTTTTTGCAAACAGGGCTATCCATTTCACGTCGTTGCTATTGCGACCTTTTGGTGAACTACACAAATCACTTTTTTCTTAAGAGTGTTTTGTGCAGTTGTACTAAAATGTCACACGGGCAACGTCTCTACATTTCAGTGCGACTGCACAAAGGGAGATTGGTTTTGCTCTATCCTCCTCATCCAACTCCGAGCCTAATCTTCTCTAACTAGTTAGTCTTAAGAGAGACTGCAAAGATGACCATCTTCTATTTGTGTGTTTATTGTTTCATCAGCAGTCCTCTATTATCGTAATAACACTTGATATCTTTGGAACAGGGACGCTCAGCTCTATTTTAGTGGAACTGCACAAAATGATCGGAATGTTGCATGCTCCAGACAGCTACTTTTTTTCCCAACATGCCTTGTTGATTTAGGCAGAGCTGGGGGGACATTGCTGCCAATGAAAGCATGGATCAATTTTAATTTAACACCTTCTCACAACTTTGTCTTCAGTTGTGATGTAATTATTAGCTTTGATCTGCTAATAATTGACATGCATTAGCAAGGAAGTTAGTTTTTTATTGTTTCCGAAAGAGCATCGATGGCAAGACATGCGAAACAAAAGCTGAAAGCTCACACCATTGTACAATTTCATGTCGCTGGAAAATTATTTGTATAGTATGTCAATTATGTAAATAAATGATGGAAGCTTGATAGCATTGCCAGAAGCCTCTTCATCATCCGGGTCCATGTGCCATGCACAAAATTATACTCCTTCGTTCCTAAATATTTGTCTTTTTACAAATTTCAAACGGGCATATTTTAGAGTGTAGATTCACTCATTTTGCTTCGTATGTGTACCCCCTCCGTTCCTAAATATTCTATTCGTCTTAACAGAGATTTCAACAAGTGACTACATACGGAGCAAAATGAGTGAATATACACTCTAAAATATGTCTATATACATCCGTATGTGCCAGTCCATTTGAAATCTCTAAAACGACAAATATTTGAGTAGTAACTCGTTGAAATCTCTAGAAATACAAATACTCTAGAGTATATTTAAGAACTGAGGGGGTAGTGCACAACCGCATGGGAGACTCATCCCGGTCGTTGCGCCGCATTAATAGTGAGTAATGAGCAGTCAAATCATAAGCCCCACCTTTCCCACTGTAAGTTGTTCTGAAGAAGCAACCATCAATACGCTCTTCTTTGAATCCGCTCATGCTACTCCATCCGTCACTGTTTATACAGCGCGCTTCACAAAAAAGAAAAAGAAAATCTGTGGGACCAAGGCGACTAGCGATCGGCCTAAAAAATAGCATTGGTAGTTATAGCACGGCGTCTATTACTAGAGGGAATAATGAATACACACATGCATGCAGTGCTTCCACCCCGGGTACACACATGCATGCACTCCGTAGTAGTATAGTACATGGAGAGAAAATTGTGGACTTGATTGCGGTTACCACGCCCTAATTAATTGAGCATTAAACCAAACGCGTCTAAAGTCTCTCTGGTGGTGGAAATGCATTGAGAGAAATGCGTCATAATGAAGCGCGCCCTGTAAACTATGACGGAGGGTGGAGTAGTATGAAGGTGCAAAACCAAGTACGCGTACTACTGCGCTTGGCTCTTCGCCCCTTCGTGAAGTCGAACAATGATGGTACTCCACATGTTGGGTACTACAGTGTATGCCTCTGACAATCTGACACTGAATGGACTGATGCATGTCCACCGAGGGTAGGTTGCATTAGTCAAAAGGCGTAAGCGAGCTTCACCTTGTCCTACAAGCTTCTCCTCATTCTGTGAGTTGACGGGACACACCAAAAAGTAGTGCTAGTCCATACTCCCTCCGTATCGGTTAATATGGCTTAATCTTTTTTGCAGGTAAATGAGAGAGCTTTATTCATATATAAGCATTCTTAGGACGATCAGCCAAGACACTGGTCACTAGGAAGCGAGGTACCCCGCAAAAAAAGAAGTAGGAAGCGAGGTGTTTCATCAAGCCAGCTCTCAGCCACATTCAAAGTGCAGCAAGCACGGCTCGCACGAAGATGCGCCGCAAGGTTTGCTGATCTGTTTACATGCTGAATAACAAAAAAAGAGGAAATATTACTAAGCGCTACTATTTGTAACACGATATGAGCCAGAATTAAGCGAGAATTGTGGCGAGTGTTCCATGCAATCAACTTCCATTATCACATGCGAGAACCCTCGAAGAGAACCAAATGTGATGAAGATTGCTTTATCACATTTTAAAATTATAATAAGAGTGCAGATGCTCCTCCATCCAGTTCCTAGTACTAGTATAGTACGTACCTTTATGGACTATAGTAGCAGTACTAGTAAACTTTGCGCTTGGCTGTTCGGGAAATTGAACAATAATAGCACTAGTAGTATAGTGTATGCTTCTGGCAATCTGACACCGAATTAACTGTTGCACCTCCACCGCTTGAGCGAGGGAGAACTTGCATTAGTCAAAAGTTTCTCCTTGTCCTGCGAGCCACCACGCACAAGCTTCTCCCGTCCTGCAACCTTCTCCTCGTTCGGCAAGTTGACGGGACACAGCAAAGTAATGCTAGTCCATGCTGCCTCCTCTCCGGTTAATATGGCTTAATTTCAAACGAGATAAATACACTATCTGTCACTATATATTTGTAAAAATATGATCGGTGGACTTCATAATACGCTCATTGCGCTCAATATATATATTTTCCGGTGTTCATATGGTCACTAGCTCACCCTGACTGAGTATGTGTGTGCATGCACGTGTAGGTTGAGCACTTGAGCGTGACCGTGTGTGTTCCGTCGTGTGCTCGGACATGCATGCATTAGGGCGTCGCGCGTGTTTTTGCGTCCATGTGTACGTGTGACTATTGCATACACGTAGGGGGAGTACGTGTAGGGGCCACTAAGGAGCAGTCAAATCACACAGTAAGTTAGTAAGAAGAAGCAACCATCATTTCACTATTGAATGACACGTACACAATATAAAATGGTTGATATGGAGAGAAAAATAAAACCACTATATATACACTAGCAGGAGCCTAAGCTACAAGCGTGCTTGCTTAGGTTTCTCTCTTCACAAGCATAGAATGACGGGCCTGATCCCGCAGTTGGGGGAAGGGAACAATGTTCTGCGTAAACGCAGTCGACATCTGCGAGGGAGAAAACCCACAGTCGGTGCGTCCCAATCGGGGGTCACCACGGTATGGGCCGATGCCGCGTCCCAACTGCCCTTCTAGCTACAGCCCGACGTCCCAGGTAGTCTATCTTCCTTTTGGAGCCGGCTTGCTCCACTGCCGTAGCTCCATCTCCATGTTGATCTTTCTCTACTTCTACTGGCTTCTATTTGTGATGAGTTTATGTCTCATGAACTAGTCCCAGTACTATTATTCTAATCACACTTCTTCAATATCTTTGCCATCAGGGATGCTCAGGTCGATTTTAGTGGAACTGCACAAAAGCATCGTATGATTCGAGGGTGCCAGCCGTCTTTCCTTCCCGACATGGAAAGTGCTATGGAACAAGAGGTACCAGAAGGTGGAGAACCAAATAGTGCTGCTTCTATTGTTGCTGACATTCTCCCTAAAGAATCTCCCTCTAGCACATTCCTTTGACAGATTCTACCTGGCCAGGAAATTAAATCATGTTTGGGGTTTAGGGTTTAAGTCGTAGTGACCCCATCAGTAGTTTTTCTATCATACATGCTCTCACAACTTTTTTCTTTAGTGGTGAAGTAAATATTGGCTATGATTTGTGAACCATTGAGATGCATCAGCATGCGTGTTAGTTTTCCTTTGTATTTGATGGGATGTTGTAACAGGGCAACCTTGGAATAGGAATGAAAATGGAGTGGAAAAGTTTCCGTTTTTCCGGAGAAAAAATGGAAACGGAGAGAAACCAATGTTTCATTTCGTTGGATCGCGCCATCGAGCAAAACCAACGTTTAAATCACGTCTGTCGTGTTCGTGTCTCACCCTCCTCCATGGCTCGACCCCACACAGTCGCTCGGCATGCCACTCACCGCAAACCGAGTAGTATACCATAACTTTCCCCCCTACTTGTCGATGGATCGCGCCATGGAGTACTGGCACCACTGGAAGAGATTGACGAGTTGGGGGAGGACAGCTAGCTGTAGCACGGACTCCCAAGAACTTACTACTGGAAGAGATCACGCATGTTGTAGCCGGCTATTGCGACCTTTGAACACGGAGCAGCCGCGTGCACTCGGAAGCGGCGCGGGCGACGCTCTCTCGGCCGTCGCGCCACAATCAATGCCGGTACCAGGGAGAGGTCGCGTCCACTCTGGCCGGGCATGAATGCGGCACTGACTGTTTCGGGCGGGCAGCACGCGCGGGTGATGAAGAGGGTTCGGGTTGGTCAGGACCGGCCGTGGCAGCGGTCCGGACGTGCGCAAACAAGAGATGTTGTACGTTAATATTGTTGCGTATATAATTAACAACGTAAATAATGTGCTAGTTGGACAAATATGATTGGAGATGGAGATGGAAATGGAATTTTACGTAAACACGAATATGCATGTCTATGTGTGTGTGCGCGACGACTCTCGCGACCTGGAAGCGGGGGCGTGTTTTTGATCGAGTTTTCTTTCTTGGTACGTTAGAAAATCAGTTTGTCTAATTCACATTTAGATGTTATTTAAGGATATCACATCTAAGCTCCCACAAGTATATAATGTAGCACCAAGAAACAAAAAACTAGGAAAAGACCACAAACAGAGTGGACATCAACTTATATGTGACATAACTATGTCACATCTAGATGTGTCCTAGACAGACCCTTAAAAAATTGTCCGCTAGTTTTCGTTTCTTTGTTCCGGGAACGCGCGTATTCTATTTAAAACCACTGTTATAGAGAGATTTTTTTACTCCATTATAGCATCTTGTTTGATAGAGTTTCTTGCGTCTCGCTCTCTCACCCTCTCCATATCAAAACAAGATGACAGTGTCCACTCTATCTCTCTCCTCGCCGGTGGTCACCGATCCAGCCGAATCCCGTCTGCTGCAGGAGGTGAGGAGGTGCAGCATTGACGTTGTCGCCGTCGGCGACGGAGGAAGCCGATGCGCACCGTCCTCTCGAAGCCGATGCGCACTGTTAAATGAAGAAATGCTTTTTTTCTCGGGTATCCTGGTTTAGTTCCCATCAAGATAATTATGATGCTTCTGTTTGTTGGTGTACTTTTCATTAATTCTTATTGACAAGTGAGATGTCGTTGCTAACCCTTTTTTATATTTTTGGAAACAGCGATGCGTGTCTCCATACCCAGGCATGTCTTCCTCAATTTTAGTGGAACTGCACAAAATTGGATGGCCATTGTTGTTTCGCCTCACTGTCCTCTGCCACGTGGTTCTTCCTTCCTCGAGCTTGATTACCGAGAAGAAACAGACCACAGTGAGGATTTGCCGAACTTCTTAGGATGCCTCACCCAAACTTGATGCCAAATGGATGATGCATCACCATGATGACCTATTGATGCTCATGGTTGCGCCTCATGGTTTCGTCGGCTGGTGAAGCTGATCGATTTTTGACGAAAAACAAGCTGTCTTCCATCAATGCTCTTTGCTTGTTACGCACAAAGATGATATCCTTTGTCAGTTCACCTTGGTTGCGTTGGAGACGCAGTCGTCTATCAAGTTGGTGCAATTTTTGCTAGGGTTTTATGATAGGTGGGCCCAAAATGTGGCTGGCTCACCTGTCATACAGCCAAAAGCAGGTGCAGTGAAGGCACCGGAGCTCATTCCGTACTACAGTAGTATATATATAAGCGGGAGCCTCAGCGCTTGTTCGCTAGGGTTTGCACTCTCCACACGCTCGCCGCACTACATATATGTTACACGCTGGAGGCTCAACATTCATTTGCTAGGGTTTGCTATATTCACAGTCTCTCACCCTCTCTTTACCAGATATAAACAAGACTGCGTTGGCCTCTTGTCTCTCTCCCCCCCTCATAGATGGTGAAGGAGGCATCTGTATCCCGTCGCACCGGGAAGGGGAGGAGGTGCAGTGTTCACTCTATCGCCTTCAGCGAGGGAGGAAATCCACTGCCGGATGCGTTGTTCTCTTTCACCCAGCACCTGTGCGGGAGGGCCACCGACCCCTTCTTGCTCGTTGCCGTATGTAGTGTGGGCAGATCCGGCCTCCCGCCACACGCCTTGCCACATCCCGGCGACCCTAAGGTATAAGTTTCTTTGAAACCGTCGTTGCTCTAGTTGCATGTGGATGTTTTTCGATCTGTAGTCGAATCTAGGTCTTGGTTCAAAGAGGAAAGAAGGGTGGAGTGGGCTAGAGCAAGAATCTAGGACGTGGTTCAATGAGGAAAGGAGGGGCGGAAAGTAGTATAGACTGGCTATCCAGCCGCTTTGTTGGTCGAAAAGGGAAAAAGGGGTAACCCAGTACACACATCTGTAAGGAACCGAACTCTTTGTTGAAAAGGGAAAGAAACTGGGGGGTCGGGTAGTTTGTGCACGACTAGATTTGCTACCCTCACATAGGAAGAAGGTTCAAACAGAACAAATATGGGACCAGCGCATATATGCTACTTGGCTACATACTCTGGATCACCCATTTATACGTGTGGACGCACATGGTCTTGGCATGTCCCATGCAGCTATTTTGCTGTTGTTAATCTCAGATTTAACTACTGATCTGTTTTAAAAGAATTTCTCTGTTAATATGAATCAATGCAAAAGTTTTAGAAATGCTACTGTCCTATACTTTGTTTTCCATCAAGATAAGTTAGATGCTTCTTTTTGTGGCCGCATGTTTCATCCTCCTTTATTGGCCAGTAATTGTTTTCTTTTTTGCCTCTTAAAACAGGGATATCTATTCAACTTGTTGCTATAGAACACTTAAATGTCACACCGGCAACTTTGCTTGATTTCAGTGCAACTGCACAAAACTTGATTGGATTTCCTATTCGTGTTGGTAGATTCATATTTTATGTTGGTCGTCTCATGAAAGGTCAGTACAGGCCTTCATCCACATGATTGTGCAGTGTGCTTTGAGATGATGTGCTACTTGTATTGGTACTGTTTTAAATAAATGATGAATCGAAGCTATTGTATTGCTGTCTTTTCCCATTAATTAGTGAACAAAAATGGGACCAACCCAGACATGATGCTTGTTGCTTTGTTACAACGAATTCAGCATCACCCCTTTATAAGCCAGTAATTGATGCCACTCTCAGAATTAACTACTGAATCTTATTTCAAAACTGCAACACTTGTTAGGGATTGGTGGGATTACCATTTTTGTGGCCGCATGTTTTATCCTCCTTTATTAGCCAGTAATTGATTCCTTTTTTGCCTCGGTTTATACAGGGATATCTATTCAACTTGTTGCTACTGTGACATTTTGCTTCGCTACGCGAAACACTTTGCTTGATTTCAGTGCAACTGCACAAAACGAGATTGGATTTCCTATTCGTGTTGGCAGATTCGTACGTGATCTTGTGTGCGTCATGACAGGTTGGTACTTGCCTTCATCCACATGATCATGCAGTGTGTTTTGAGATGATGTGCTACTTGTATTGGTATTGTTTTAAATAAATGATGAATCGAAGCTATTGTATTGCTGTCTTTTCCTATTAATTAGTGAACAAAATGGGACCAACCCAGACATGATGCTTGTTGCTTTGTTACAACAAATTCAGCATCACCCCTTTATAAGCCAGTAATTGATGCCACTCTCAGAATTAACTACTGAATCTTATTTCAAAACTGCAATACTTGTTAGGGATTGGCGGGATTACCATTTTTGTGGCCGCATGTTTCATCCTCCTTTATTAGCCAGTAATTGATTCCTTTTTTGCCTCGGGTTATACATGGATATCTATTCAACTTGTTGCTACTGTGACATTTTGCTTCGCTACGCGAAACACTTTGCTTGATTTCAGTGCAACTGCACAAAACTTGATTGGATTTCCTATTCGTGGTGGCAGATTCGTACGTGATCTTGTGTGCGTCATGACAGGTTGGTACTTGCCTTCATCCACATGATCGTGCAGTGTGTTTTGAGATGATGTGCTACTTGTATTGGTACTGTTTTAAATAAATGATGAATCGAAGCTATTGTATTGCTGTCTTTTCCCATTAATTAGTGAACAAAATGGGACCAACCCAGACATGATGCTTGTTGCTTTGTTACAACAAATTCAGCATCACCCCTTTATAAGCCGTAATTGATGCCACTCTCAGAATTAACTACTGAATCTTATTTCAAAACTGCAACACTTGTTAGGGATTGGCGGGATTACCATTTTGGTGGCCGCATGTTTCATCCTCCTTTATTAGCCAGTAATTGATTCCTTTTTTGCCTCGGTTTATACAGGGATATCTATTCAACTTGTTGCTACTGTGACATTTTGCTTCGCTACGCGAAACACTTTGCTTGATTTCAGTGCAACTACACAAAACGAGATTGGATTCCCTATTCGTGGTGGCAGATTCGTACGTGATCTTGTGTGCGTCATGATAGGTTGGTACTTGCCTTCATCCACATGATCGTGCAGTGTGTTTTGAGATGTTGTGCTACTTGTATTGGAACTGTTTTAAATAAATGATGAATTGAAGCTATTGTATTGTTGTCTTTTCCCATTAAGTAGTGAACAAAAATGGGACCAACCCAGACATGATGCTTGTTGCTTTGTTACAACAAATTCAGCATCACCCCCTTTATAAGCTTTGTCGTTCTTTATACATGTTGAAACATTGCATTGTTAAGATAATGTCTCAGTCAATATGAATGAATCACACTGATGGAGAATTGCTACTCTCCTGCTTTGTTTCCCATTAAGATAAAGTAGATCAGTAGATGCTTTTCTTCTGGGAGTACAAGTCATCAACCGTTATTTCTTAGTAATTGTTTCCCTTATACCTATTGTTGCTTACAGGGATATGAAAATTAAAGATCGGTTTTATTCCGACTTCGATTTTAGTTGAACTGCACAAAAGGAGCCAATGTGTAAGGCAAACTGCTGCATTACTGGGTCTAGTTGGTCGTTCCACTTTGCAGAAAGAAGCAGTCACTATTTGCGCTACATTACAGAAGGAATGACCGAGAAGCTTTACAGAGTATTATTAGACACCGGTGACATGACTAGTCTGCAGAGACCATTGGCAATTTAACAACACATGGAGTGCCCTGGGCAAAAAGTGCCCAAACAAGTACAAAAGCTACGACAGGACTCCACGATCATAGGCATTACATATTTTGAATGGGAAAAGCTTGTCAAAGTTTAATCATTGATGTTAGCAAGAAGACGTTAGTTTAATATATTGGAATTGGAAAACCTTGTCAAAATTTGCTCATTGATGTTAGCGAGAAGACATGCATTTGATATTTTTGAGTGGGATGCCCTTGCTGTGAGCAGTGTCGAGTGTTTTTTCCTATTCCTGTGTTCATTTTAGAAGTAAATAGTTACTCTGCTGAGATATTCCTGTGTTAAGAGTTTGTTCTGAATATTGTCTATGTAATGCCAGGCCTTGAATTTGATTGCAAAGTTGAGCTTGGAATGTTGTGGCATGCGGCATCACGAGCTGTTCACCGTGCCTCCTGAGAATAATGCTTCGTATTGTTTTGCATGTCGATCTAATGCCAGTGATTTGCTTGTTGAGAAGATCATCCTCTTCGGTTGTTTCCGTGCTTAAGAAGTTCATCGTCTGATGTTTCATTCATAGCCTATACGACAAGTCGGGTAGGTTAGACATGAAACCATATGATCTTCCGACCAACTCATGATATTAGGCCGTGATTGGATTGTCGTTTTCCAACCAAAACCGCTTGTAAAACTAACACTTGTAAATTAAAGCAGATGGTCTCGGGCGAAGGCGCTTGGTTGGTCGATTTCGACTAGTAAAATATCGAAAGTACTTGACACACGATAAAAACGCTGAACGACACTCGGACGATTGCTAATCCAGCTGTTAGCTGTTGTTTCAGCCTTGCCCATGGATGGCATGATACGCACGTCGTGCATGTATCGTCTGGTAATGTCGTCCATATAGCAGTGCTCGTAAAATATACACTGGTCTCTCAAATTACACGCATAACCCGCCAGTTTTACTTATAGACCTCGGTCCCTTGGTTTCATTACGCCTGTATTTTACGCGTTGTTTTCGATGACGAGTAAATTACACTTGTATGTTAATACAGGTTTGAAATAAACCAGAGCTCCCAAGCGCGGCCTTACCGTTTAATGCCGTCTCAGTTTCTTGAAGTTGCTCATAGGTGTCCGATGATCTTGGCTTCCTGAATGAGTAGCGGGCACTGTATTAGACCATGTGTAGGGCCCGCGAGGCCCTCTCCGTAGTCCTTCGAGTTGTTGTGCTTGCCGTGGCGCCGAGCATTGTTAACATCGTCAACGAACATGACACTAGGGACCCACTAGGGCCATAGCCGTACGTACGCAGGTGCCTCCTTATTATGTACAACTATTTTTGTTTGCTTTCTCCTGGTTTCATGACATCACGGTCCCACACCATTGTCAACCTATGTAGTCAATATAAACGAGCTAGTTTTCATCATGCTGATATGATTCGCATTCGTTACTTTGATAATTTGATATGCGGGTGGACCGGTGCTTGGATACTGCCCTTCCTTGGACAAGCATCCCACTTATGATTAACCCCTCTTGCAAGCATTCACAACTACAAAAGAAGTATTAAGGTAAACCTAACCATAGCATGAAACATGTGGATCCAAATCAGCCCCTTACGAAGCAACGCATAAACTAGGGTTTAAGCTTCTATCACTCTAGCAACCCATCATCTACTTATTACTTCCCAATGCCTCCCCCTAGACCCAAACAATGGTGAAGTGTCATGTAGTCGACATTCACATGACACCACTAGAGGAGAGGCAACATACATCTCATCGAAATATCGAACGAATACCAAATTCACATTACTACTTATAGCAAGACTTCTCTCATGTCCTCAGGAACAAACGTAACTACTCACAAATCATATTCATGTTCATAATCGGAGGGGTATTAATATGCATAAATGATCTGAGCATATAATCTTCCACCGAATAAACCAACTAGCATCAACTACAAGGACTAATCAACACTACTAGCAACCCACAGGTACCAATCTGAGGTTTTGAGACAAAGATCGGATACAAGAGATGAACTAGGGTTTGAGAGGAGATGGTGCTTGTGAAGATGTTGGTGGAGATTGATCCCCTCCCGATGAGAGGTTCTATGGTGACGATTTCCCCCTCCCGGAGGGATGTTTCCCCGACAGAACAGCTCCGCCGGAGCCCTAGATTGGTTCCACCAAGGTTCCACCTCGAGACGGCGGTGCTTCGTCCCGAAAGCTTCCTCTATATTTTTTTTCCAGGGCGAAAGACTTCATATAGCAAAAGATGGGCACCGGAGGCCTGCCAGGGGGCCCACAAGGTAGGGGAGCGCGCCCCCACCCTCGTGGACGGTGGGTAGAACCCCTCTAGTGCTTTCTTTGCCCAATATTTTTATATATTCCAAAACTGACTTCCGTGGAGTTTCAGGACTTTTGGAGTTGTGCAGAATAGGTCTATAATATTTGTTCCTTTTCCAGCCCAGAATTCCAGCTGCCAGCATTCTCCCTCTTCATGTAAACCTTGTAAAATAAGAGAGAAAAGGCATAAGTGTTGTGACATAATGTGTAATAACAGTCCATAATGCAATAAATATTGATATAGAAGCATGATGCAAAATGGACGTATCAATGCCCCGGAAGGCATCCCCTCTTTCGTCTTCGTTTATCAGTAACTACTTGGGGCTATATGTTTATTCACTACATGATATGTGTTTTTCTTGGAGCATCTTGTATGATTTGAGTCTTTGCTTTTTAGTTTACCACAATCATCCTTGCTATACACACCTTTTGGGAGAGACACACATGAATCAGAATTTATTAGAATACTCTATGTGCTTCACTTATATCTCTTGAGCCAGATAATTTTGCTCTAGTGCTTCACTTATATCTTTTTAGAGCACGGTGGTGGTTTTATTTTATAGAAATTATTGATCTCTGATGTTTCAATTATATTATTTTGAGAGTCTTTTAGAACAGCATGGTAATTTGCTTTGATTATGAAATTAGTCCTAATATGATAGGCATCCAAGATGGGTATAATAAAAACTTTCATATATAGTGCATTGAATACTATGAGAAGTTTGATACTTGATGATTGTTTTCATATATGAAGATGGTGATATTAGAGTCATGTTAGTTGAGTATTTGTGAATTTGAGAAATACTTGTGTTGAGGTTTACAAGTCCTGTAGCATGCACGTTTGGTAACCATTGTGTAACAAATTTGAAGCATGAGGTGTTTCTTTGATTGGCCTCCTTATGAGTGGCGGTCGGTGATGAGCGGTGGTCTTTTCCTACCAATCTACCCCCCCTAGGAGCATGCGCGTAGTGCTTCGTTTTTGATGACTTGTAGATTTTTGCAATAAGTATGTGAATTCTTTATGACTAATGTTGAGTCCATGGATTATACGCACTCTCATTCTTCCATCATTGCTAGCCTCTTCGGTACCGTGCATTGCCCTTTCTCACCTCGAGAGTTGGTGCAAACTTCGCCGGTGCATCCAAACCCCATGATATGATACGCTCTATCACACATAAGCCTCCTTATATCTTCCTCAAAACAGCCACCATACCTACCTATTATGGCATTTCCATAGCCATTCCGAGATATATTGCCATGCAACTTTCCACCATTCCGTTTATTATGACACGCTTCATCATTGTCATATTGCCTTGCATGATCATGAAGTTGACATCGTATTTGTGGCAAATCCACCGCTCATAATTTTTATACATGTCACTCTTGAATCATTGCACATACCAGTACACCACCGGAGGCATTCATATAGAGTCATATTTTGTTCTAGTATCGAGTTGCAATCTTTGAGTTGTAAATAAATAGAAGTGTGATGAGCATCATTATTAGAGCATTGTCCCGTGTGAGGAAATAAAAAAAGGGAGAAAGGCCAAAAAAAAGAGAAGGCCCAAAGGAAAAAATGAGAGAAAAAGAGAGAAGGGACAATGTTACTTTCCTTTTTCCACACTTGTTCTTCAAAGTAGCACCATGATTTTCATGATAGAGTGTCTCTTATTTTGTCACTTTCATATACTAGTGGGAATTTTCATTATAGAACTTGGCTTGTATATTCCAACAATGGGCTTCCTCAAAATGCCCTAGGTCTTCGTGAACAAGCAAGTTGGATGCACACCCACTTAGTTTCTTTTGTTGAGCTTTCATACATTTATAGCTCTAGTGCATCCGTTGCATGGCAATCCTTACTCCTCGCATTGACATCAATTGATAGGCATCTCCATAGCCCGTTGATTAGCCGCGTCAATATGAGACTTTCTCCTTTTTTGTGTTCTCCATACAACCTCCATCATCATATTCTATTCCACCTATAGTGCTATGTCCATGGCTCGCGCTCATGTATTGCGTGAAAGTTGAAAAAGTTTGAAAATACTAAAGTATGAAACAATTGCTTGGCTATCATCGGGGTTGTGCATGATGGGAGCATTTTGTGTGACGAAAGTGAAGCATGGCCAAACAATATGATTTTGTAGGGATGAGCTTTCTTTGGCTATGTTATTTTGAGAACACATAATTTCTTGGTTAGTATGCTTGAAGTATTATTATTTTTATGTCAATATTAAACTTTTGTCTTGAATCTTTTGGATCTGAATATTCATGCCACAATAATGAAAATTACATTGAAAATTTTGTTAGGAAGCATTCCACATCAAAAAATCTGTTTTTAACATTTACCTACTCGAGGACGAGCAGGAATTAAGCTTGGGGATGCAGACACGTCTCCAACATATCTATAATTTTTGATTGTTCCATGCTATTATATTATCTGTTTTGGATGTTTAGTGGGCTTTAATATGCACTTTTATATTATTTTTGGGACTAACCTATTAACCAGAGGCCCAATGCCAGTTTCTGTTTTTTTGCCTATTTCAGTGTTTCACAGAAAAGGAATATCAAACGGAATCCAAATGGAACGAAACCTTCGCGAGGATCTTTCTTGGAACAAACGTCATCCAGGAGACTTAGAGTGGAAGCCAGAGACGCAACGAGGCGGCCACGAGGTAGGAGGGCGCCCCAGGGGGTAGGTGCGCCCCCACCCTCGTGGGCCCCTCATAGCTCCACCGATGTACTTCTTTCGCCTATATATACTCTTATACCCTAAAAACATCCAGGGGAGCCACAAAACCCCTTTTCCACTACCGCAACCTTCTGTACCCGTGAGATCCCATCTGGGGACCTTTTTCGATGATTTGCCGGAGGGGAATTGATCACAGAGGGATTCTACATCAACACCATAGCCTCTCCGATGATGTGTGAGTAGTTTACCCCAAACCTTCGGCTCCATAGTTATTAGCTAGATGGATCCTGCTCTCTCTTTGGTTCTCAATACAAAGTTCTCCTCGATGTTCTTGGAGATATATTTGATGTAATATTATTTTGCGGTGTGTTTGCCAAGATCCGATGAATTGTGGATTTATGAACAAGTTTATCTATGAACGATATTTGGTTCTTCTCTGAATTCTTATATGCATGATTTGATATCTTTGCAAGTTTCTTCGAATTATCGGTTTAGTTTGGCCTACTAGATTGATCTTTCTTGCAATGGGAGAAGTGCTTAGCTTTGCATTCAATCTTGCGGTGTCCTTTCCCAATGACAGTAGGGGCAACAAGGCACGTATTGTATTGTTGCCATCAAGGATAAAAAGATGGGGTTTATATCATATTTCTTGAGTTTATCCCTCTACATCATGTCATCTTGCCTAAAGCATTACTCTATTCTTATGAAATTAATACTCTAGATGCATGTTGGATAGCGGTCGATGTGTGGAGTAATAGTAGTAGATGCAGAATCATTTCGGTCTACTTAACACGGCCGTGATGCCTATGTTCATGATCATGCCTATATATTCTCATAACTATGCACTTTTCTATCAATTGCTCGGCAGTAATTTTTTCACCCACCATAATACATGCTACCATGAGAGAAGCCACTAGTGAAACCTATGGCCCCCGGGTCTATTTTATATCATATAAGTTTCCGATCTACAATTCTAGTTTACTATTTATTTTATATTGCAATATTTACTTTTCAATCTATGCAACAAAAATACCAAAAATATTTATCTTATTATCTTTATCAGATCTCACTTTTGCAAGCGGCCGTGAAGGGATTGACAACCCCTTTATCACGTTGGTTGCAAGGTTCTTGATTGTTTGTGCATGTACTAGGCGACACACATCAGGTCTGGTACACATCATTGCATACATGATAGAACCTATGGCTAAGGCTATACCTGGCAATCCTCGGGCCAGACCGGGCTTCGGGCCGGGCCTAGCCAAGCCCAAGGCAAAAAACCTAGCCCAAGCCTGGCCCGGCCATCGGGCCTGATTTTTGGGCCCAAGCCCGGCTCGAACACGCAAAAGCTCGCCGAGGCCTCGGTCCGGGCCTCTTCAGAAAAGTACAAAAACGACGGGCCCGGGCCCGGCCCGGCCGTCGGGCTCAAAATCTAGGTCCAAGCCCGGCCCGGAAGCAGCATCGGGCCAGACCGGGTTGGGATTTTTTGGGCCGGGCCGGGCTTCCCATGGACAGGTCTAGCTGAGGCATAGGGAATAACTTTCATTTTCTCTCTATCTTCTGGAGTGGTCGGGCATTGAGTCTGACTCAACTTCACACCTTGTAATACATGCAAGAACCCTTTCTTTGACTGGTCCATTTTGAACTTCTTCAAAACTTTATCAAGGTATGTGCTTTGTGAAAGTCCAATTAAGCATCTCTATAGATCTTGATGCCTAATATATAAGCAGCTTCGCCGAGGTCTTTCATTTTCTTATTCAAGTATCCTTTTATGCTATCCAGAAATTCTGTATTATTTCCAATAAACAATATTTCATCCACATATAATATTAGAAATTCTACAGAGCTCCCACTCACTTTCTTGTAAATACAGGCTTCTCCAAAAGTCTGTATAAAACCATATGCTTTGATCACACTATCAAAGCGTATATTCCAACTCTGAGAGGCTTGCACCAGTCCATAAATGGATCGCTGGAGCATGCACACTTTGTTAGCACCTTTAGGATCGACAAAACCTTCTGGTTGCATCATATACAACTCTTCTTTAAGATATCCATTAAGGAATGCAGTTTTGACATCCATTTGCCAAATTTCATAATCATAAAATGTCACAATTGCTAACATGATTCGGGCAGACTTAAGCAATGCTACGGGTGAAAAGGTCTCATCGTAGTCAACTCCTTGAACTTGTCGAAAACCTTTCACAACAAGTCGAGCTTTGCAGACAGTAACATTACCATCATCATCAGTCTTCTTCTTGAAGATCCAATTATTCTCTATGGCTTGCCAATCATCGGGAAAGTCAACCAAAGTCCACACTTTGTTCTCATACATGGATCACATCTCAGATTTCATGGCCTCAAGCCATTTTGCGGAATTTGGGCTCATCATCGCTTCCTCATAGTTTGTAGGTTCGTCATGGTCAAGTAACATGACCTCCAGAACAGGATTACCATACCACTTTGGTGTGGATCGTATTCCAGTTGACCCACAAGGTTCGGTTGTAACTTGATCTGAAGTTTCATGATTATCATCATTAGCTTCCTCACTAACTGGTGTAGGAACCACTGGAACTGATTTCTGTGATGAACTACTTTCCAATTCGGGAGAAGGTACAATTACCTCATCAAGTTCTACTTTCCTCCCACTCACTTCTTTCGAGAGAAACTCCTTCTCCAGAAAGGATCCATTCTTAGCAACGAGTATCTTGCCTTCAGATCTATGATAGAAGGTGTACCCAACAGTCTCCTTTGGGTATCCAACGAAGAGACATTTCTTCGATTGGGTTCGAGCTTATCACGTTGAAGCTTTTTCACATAAGCATCACAGCCCCAAACTTTAAGAAGCGACACCTTAGTTTCACTACAAAAAAAAGACACTTCCGTTATGATACGTGTTTGTGACAGTAGGTCACGTTTTCTGTCATGCATGTATAGTCATGACGATTTTATGACAGAATCAAGATAGTCATACCTGTGTTGTCGTAGAAGTGTTCCATGACATTACCAAAATTATCATCATGAAAGTGTCCACTTCCATGACGATAAATCGCGCGTCATGGAAGTGTTTTCGTCAAGGGTGACCGACACATGGCATCCATCGTAACGGGTCGCCGTTAAGCTATCGGGTCCGGTTTTGGATCCGATAACCCCTAACAGCCCGGACCAATGGGGATTTTCCACGTGTAAAATTCTCATTGGCCGGAGAGAACACGTGTTGGCTCACCGTTGGGACACATGTCATCCATTCACCGGACAGGAGGCACCTATGATACGTCAACACATGGCACGACCCAACAGAGGCCCATTTCGGTGAAAAGGCCGACCCGTTTGACTTGGTCAAAAGGTAAAGGGCCGGCCCACGGAAAGCCTGTTAACGGCATGTTCATATATAGCCCATTTACGGCCGCTAACTCACGGCCCGTTACGCCCTATCGGAATTAAGCCCAGTAGCTTCATCTGAGCCGTCCAATATGATTCCAACCCATTGTAACTTCCGGCCCATGTATGGCCCATGATGTCTTTCCGCCCATACGAGGCCATTTGTAACTCTTGGCCCATTAATGGCCAGTGGTGAATCTGGCCCGCAATGAACAGTGTACCCCTTTATACCCATTAACGACCCATTATTCCGTTGGGACATTTCCAACCCGTGTTATCTTTCGGCCTTCCCAGGGCCCATTTATTCTTGGGCTCATTTCTAGCATTTGGTTACTTACGACCCGTTATTGGCCTTTTCTGCTTGTGGGCCAAATTCAGTCCGCAGTTACAATCGGCCCGTTTGCGGCCCGTTAATCCGTTGGGCCGTTTTCATAGCATCATCAAATACGGCCGATTAATGATGACCCGTTATTGTCGGCCCATGAACGGATGATTCCAAATCTAGCCCGTTTATGGCCCATAATGTGGTTTGTTATTGGCCCATGTTTGGCTTATCGATCATACGACATGTAGAAGGCCCATTGTTTCTATGGCCCGTAAAAGGCCCATTGTTTCTAAGGCCCTTAGAAGGCCCACTGTTTCTATGGCCCGTAGGAGGCCCATGGTAACTACAATAAATATGTAGCCCCTGGTTATTGTGGCCTAGTTTTAAAAAATAGGTTATTGTGGCCTAGTTTTAAAAAAATAGGTTATTGCGGCCACTAGCAAACTGGGGAAAAAGAACTTCACTGACTACAAGTAAACAAATAAACAAGACAACAAGGAAATAAATAAGCAAGCAACTTACGCTAGGCTATCATGGCTATTACACATATTACATCCACTGGGCATCAAAGTTCGCCACCAGTGCAAATATAGGGAACAAAGCAACATATCATATACACTAGTTGTCAAAGTTGGTGACTAGTGCAAATAAACGCCGTAGCAAAACAAGTCCAGAACTGAAACCACTTCAGAAGAGCTCAAGAAACAATATCCTGGGTACCCATAATGCTGGCAAGATGCTTAGCAAGCTTATTAACTTTATCTTGTTTGGCGTTTAAATCCTCCAGCACTTGTTGTTGCACCAGAAAGTATGCATCTGAATTTTGCAGGGACTTACTCAGTCCTTCGGCTTCCCGTTGCATAACATCTGATCAATTTCTTTCAACTTGAAGTTGAGACTCAAGAAGCCAAACTGATTCAGGCAGCACGCTCGAAGAGCTGGTGCCATCAGTAGTACCCGGTAACTCGAACACTACATCAAGACAGGACTTTGGGGTTGTCTCAGTGTCCTCAATATAGTTTTTATCAGCTTTCTTGGAGACCAACAGGGATGTCTCACTATCTTGAACCTTATCTGAATTACTTCCTTTACCATTGCATAACGGGGTACTCTTCTCCAATATTTTATCCGTGTTCTAAAAGAGAAACAAACAAACACATCATAGGTTTATAATGTAGTATATGAAACTCATTTTGGTAAACTAGTTCAGTAGTAAGGTGGACAGGATAACAACATGAAACAAACATATATCTATGTAGTATGGTCATTTTATGGTCTATATCATTCTAGTTTATGTTGCCAAATCAAGATAGATACAGTTCGAATCATTTCTATTTAAGACAAAGCAGCATAGACAGAATATAAGTGTGGGAAACTACACAACAATAACAACACTTGTAATGTGCATGGCATGAGAACATAACTATTTATTCAATTGAAACTGAAGTCAACATAGAGCAAGTTACAACAGCAAACACGTTAAAGAAACAGGTTTAAAACATACCTGTTGCGCCATTGGAGTTTCAATTGCATTGTTCAAATTTGAAATTAGTTGGTATGAGTAAATACAGTGATGCAAGAGCAAAGTAGTATGAACCATAGCTACGGAACCTGACCTGAGAACAATTCTTCCTCTGCTTTAAGCGTTTACTTGGGGTTCAGAGTGGTGGTCCTCGTGCTTTGGGCACTGCAGTTGCCTTACTAACTGCTCGTGTTCGGTGCTTTGTGGTGGAGACAGTGCTTTGTCAACTGGAACTGGGTTTGTAACATCCCAATTTTCAATTTGGATGTTATACATAGGTCATCATGCATATCATGTTTCATTTTCATTTTGGTTGTGATCCTAGAAATCTTAAGCAACTCAAGGACCAAGGAGAGAGTTGGAGATTTCATTTATTCACATATTTGAATTTTCTCAAATTTTTCTCTCCAAAATATTTCCAATATTAAAATAAATGAGAGGAGATAAAATGACTTCTCCAAAAAAATCAGAGGGGAACATTGGAGGAAAAATATTAAAATTAAATAAGTATTTGCTTTGGAATTTTATTGCTATTTTATTTGAATTAGAAAATTATGCATTTTTCAAAACTGCATTATTAGGCCAAAAAATGTTCACATTATTCTAAATATTTTATTTAGATGGTGAAAATTGTTTTTGGCATTTTTAGAATTTTTTATATTTTATTAGGATTTTTGTTTTCGGTGGAATTTATTTTAAAAAAAGTTTCCCGCACGACTGGGCCGAAGGCCAAGCCGAGCAGGCCGGCCCGCTCGCGCCAACTGCCTCTGCGCCGCACCGTCGTGCCGCCGGCAGACTCCGCTTGGAGTCCGAATCGGACTCCTCCGCCGCCACCACCTCCGAGGCTTTATAAGCCGCCCTTGGCTCCTCTCACCACCACCACCGCCGCCCGTCGCAGCGACAGCAGCATCAGCCACCGCCACCGCTTGTCGTCGCCGTCGCCGCGCCGTCGCCTCCCCGCCGACCCCGCGCCGCAGCCCCGTCGGAGCCTCGCCGCTGGATCCCGTCGCCCCACCGCTGTTCTTTTTCGAGGAACCGGTAAAAAACCCGTCGCCGCCCGGTTTTCTTTTCGGTTTTTCGTTCGGATCGGTTAGATCGGTTTTTTCTCGGTTTTGCTAATTAGCGGACATTCGCCCGAATGCTTCTGTTAGCGAACGCGTTCGTTCCTTTGTCTCTGATAATGAACGTTCGTTCGTTTGTCTTTGTCTTTTATTTTTTCGGCGAGGGACCTATCCGTGATTATTTTATCGCAGATTAGCCCCTGATTTTCGAAGGCCCGCATCTTTTTAACCGTTTGTCCAAATCCTGTGAAACCAACGCCAAAATCTTCGTCTTGAACCCCTCTTTCTAGTTAACTAACTTGAACATGATTTTGACAAATTAAAATTTGGTTTCAAACAGATTTTATTTCGAACTTCTCTTGATCATAGTGCAAATCGAAGCTCTTCAGTTGAACTTTTGATTTGGATATTTTCTCTTGAATTTTACCCGTGCATCTAGTGCTTGAGTGCTTATGTATGTTATTGTTTGATTGCAGTAGAGTTTCCAGAGTGCGAAGCGTGCTACTACGAGTCTCTAGGGTTCCAGATCGTCACCAAGGCAAGTAACACTTTGATGATACCCTTTATTACCCTGTTTTCTGCATTAGTTCCAATCCTCGAACATTGCATGAGTAGGATCTGCTTAACATATGGGTTTTGGGAAGTAGATGATGAGGTAGAACATATTACCCCTTTTTTATATCAATCCTTGGGAGTTACTTGTACATTATGCTTATTACTATGCTATGCTAGTAGACGTGGTTTGGTTGAGTGTATCCATGATAGATGTGAGAGTTGATAAATAATGGTTAACTTAATGTGGCTACTTTAATACACATCTGGGTGGATTGGTTGACGCACCCTGGAGCACCCAGTGGTTGTCTGGGCACCTGGAGCAATCTAGAGCTGTCATGGGATATCCCGGAGTACCCGTGTGATCATCCTACGGTTTACCACCCAGGCTCAAAGGGATCATAAGATTATTCATGCTGGAAACTTTCATGTGCAACCACAAGCCATTATGGGCTCTGGCATAGTTGAGTAAGTTGTGGGAAACCTTTCCATGATGGGCTAGCAGATGTAGGGGATTGTAGGTGTACCGGTTTTATCTATCGGTTAAGGGGACCTCTTCGGAAAGACTGTGTCTCGGTCATCTGTTTCTCAAACACCATGTAGTGCGAGAAATCAATGGAGGAGATCGAGTCTTGTGCGGAAAAGTGCACAAACCTCTACAGAGTGTATAAACTAATCATGGTTAGCCGTGTCCCCGGTTATGGACATCTTGAGTATCTGGTGCTTGAATTATTGATTTGATCTCATCCCTCTTAATTAATTTTGTTGGGCTGTTAATTATTTTTAATTGGGATTGAGTTGGAGGAACCTTCTCAATGTTTTATCAACCAACTTGGTAGTTAAATAAAAGTTATTCCTTTGCAGTAGGGAAAAATTGGCTTTTCGCAAAAACTTCAAGCCTTAGAGCCTCCACCAGCCATATATGCATGTAGTGATAGCAGTTATTCTTGTTCCTTGCTCTACAGTGTTATTTTGCCAGCATATTCCATGTGCTGACCCATTTCGGGCTGCAACATATTATGTTGCAGACTTTTCAGACGAAGAGTAACGTGCGCTAGGTCATTATCGTGCACTCATCTATGCCGTTGGAGTTGATGGACTCACTTATCTTCAAAGCCTTCCGCTGTTATATTAATTAGATGTCCTTAAGCCATATTATTGTAATAAGTTCTCTTTTGAGACTATCGATGTAATCAGTGTGTGATTGAAACTCCGTTATAAATCCTTTAAGTACTGTGTGTCAGCATTACCGATCCAGGGATGACACTTATGCACAGAGATTTGACCGTTTGAGGTCGAATCGCTACAGGGTTACTATCTGCTGGGGTTGGGGTTAGAAGGGGTGTAGCTGGTTCTCTGTCCAACTAGGTAGGGGTACAATCTGTGTGAATCTGGGTTATGTGTGGTGGGGCTGGTTCTTGGGCAAGTACAACCGTGGGTCTATCTGCATCGGCAGGTAGCACGATCTTTTCTGAAGACCGTGTTTTTACTCCCACAGATACTGCCATCACCCCTTCCTATTGAAATGATTGATAAACAAGAAAATAATTAAATGTACAAACATTGTAAGATAGATAGGTGCAATGGATAGTAGGGAAGAAAACAGGGCATGAAATAATTCACATTTATGTTGTCTAACCAAACAGAATAGCATGACATAATTTCACATATATGATGGCTAATTAAACAGGATAGGATGACACAATTTCACATGTATGATGGCTAACTAAATAGGATAGAACGACATACTTCAAAATATGATGACTATGTAAACAGGATGACATGATATAACTATATGATGTGTCTATTAAAGTGGTTGGCATGCCATAAATCAGAAACATGCCGTCGATGGAAACATGATGGCATGATATAATTCACAGATAGAATGACATAATTCAAAATGTGATGACTATGTAAACCAGATGAGATGATATAACTATATTATGTCTTTAGAAAATGGGTTGGCATGCCATAATTCAGATACATGCTGTCTATGTAAACATCTTGGCATGATATAATTCAAATATATGATTTATATACTAAGCAAGTGAGCAGAGGGCAATCGCATATATGATGTGTCAACTAAGGAGATGGCGTTCAATATTGTGTATATGATGTAAAAACTAAGCATTGCAATACAACATATGCATGATATGAGTAATATAACCCTGCCAAGTTTGAGCATACACCTCAGGGGGATAATAGGACTAGTCATCTGCCTCTGAATCCTCCTCTGAAGAGCTATCTGTAACCAGCAAGATATCTGCTTCAGTAGGTAGCATTGTCTGCTCCGAAGACCTTGTTTTCACTCCAGATTTCTCCATCACCAATTTAAATGGCTGATGCACAGGAAGAGCACATGAATATACAAACATTGTCGACAAATGCAACGAGAAATACAAAAAAGGACGACATGATATAATTCACATATATGACGCTTGGCTAAACAGCATGGCATTGCATAATTCACATATATAATGCCCTGCAAGAAGATATCATTGCATAATTCACATATATAATGTCTTGCAACAAGATGGCATCGCATAATTTACATATAAGGTAATTAGACACTAAACAGGTGGCATTCACACAAAGCATGTCTAAACTAAGCAAATGGCATAGCAATGCAAGATACCATACGCATGATATGAGCAACATAACCCTCCCAAGTTAGAGCATGCACCTCGGGGGGGGGGGATAGGACTGGTCATATGTCTCTGAATCCTCCTGTGAGGAGCTATCTGTAACCAGCAAGACATGCGCTTCGTCAGATAACATTGTCTACTCTAAAGACCTTGTTTCCACTTCAGATTTTTCCATGACCGTGCCGAATGGCTGATGCACAGGAAGTGTAATTGAATGTACTAAAATTGTTGACAAATTTAACACGTAACAAAAAAATGATGGCATGATATAATTCACATATAAGATGACTGGCTAACCAAGGTGGCATTGCAAAATTCACATATATGATGCCTCGCTAAACAAGATGGCATTGCATGATTCACATATACGATAAAGAAACTAAACAGATGGCATTGACACAAAGCATGTCTAAACTAAGCAGATGACATATTTGATCTATACAGTAAGCAATCCAAGGCACCATATGCATGATATTACCAACATCAGCATGCCAAGTTGGAGCGAAGACCTCAGGGGGTAAATAGGAGTGGTCTTCTCCTTCTGAATCCCCCTTAGGATAGTTATGTTCCTCTTGACAACGATCCGAAATGGGTGGAGGGGGGCTGCCTTTGTGCCCACCATGGAGCGACGTCTGCATGAAATTTTATTGCCGTGCAAGGCTCATCTCTTTTGCTCTACATGTTCAGTTCCATTGTGTACAATAACTGACATGCATAGGAATAAAACATAGTGAGATCATGTAAGGAGTGCATGCACAAATCCAGAGTGATGGTAGCAAACTGTGGATAGACCCAAAACCAATGATAGTAGGCAGATAATAGCTTTAGTTAAAAAATTACTGATAATGGCTCCTTTTAATGTTTGTTTGCACCCAACATTAAACTCATAGTAGACACCCGAGATTAACCAGATACTAGACATATATACTGATTGCTGCCCCAATATGTACCCCACAACCATTTAAAAGCTCAAGTTTTAGCATTAGTTTGGACCTGACTCGGAGTCTAATAGGTGAACATGACGATAAAGTAGCATGTCATCATATTAAGCGATGCATAACATAAGCAGACACGGAAGAGTGCGACCTCTCTTTGCGGACCCATGTAGTCCTCAAGGTCATCTTCTCAGTTGATGATGGTAATGTAGTTGTCGTGGCTGCCGACGGCGGGGAAGAAGATCCGAGGTGGCAAAAGATAGTCTGGATAGCGGATCCCTGCTGTGGTGAACCCTTCCATCGTTGGAGCAGATGAGTTGGGTGGAACACAGCGCAGCAGGAGCAGGACAAACCACACAAGGTTTTCTTTGACACATATCTGTAACAAAAGTAATTGTGTAAGGGCTTCTTTGAATTTGAGGATTCTAACAATGCAGGGATAGGAAATAGACAGGAATAGGATAGGAATGCACGTGCAAAATAGAGAATTTAAAAACACATGATTTCTGCCAATCTGGGTGTTTGATTCACAAGAACTGGAAGATCACATGATGCAAAGAAGCATGATGAGATTAAGTCAAACCATAAGAAAATGTACGGTTATAATGATATTATGCTACTATCTCTTAGTCTTGTGCTTCATGAATAGGAATTTGAAAAGGAGGACAAGTGGAAATTAAAATTCCTATGGTTTTTATTTCTAGGAGACACTAAAGGAACAAATCCTACAGTTTTTCCTTTGCTCCATTCCTTTGAACCAAATTCATGAATAGTAGTATCATAGGAAATTTCCAATTCTTATGTTTTTCCTTCACTTTTCCTTTCAAGCACCGGCGATTCTAGTAGGCAGGCTTGAGCAAGGAAAAGCCTACACTCAAAAAAATGTCTTTGTGCTACTTCTATTACTTTGGACCCAGGCCACTACCCTACTATCTCAACTCCTAGGTCCATCAACAAATGCACAACTCAAACGCGCAGAGATAAATAATGATGGCGTTCAAGAGAGTCCATCACGGATAGCTAAGTTGCCTGGTACCTCACTGCTTGTCATATAGTAGGATCAAATAATCGTATTTCACGTTACTACAAGTGCTCAGTGGACAATATATATAACATGTAGAGTAAAAATAGATGCAACAAGTGTACAACCTCTTTCGCGAAGCCATGTCGATCTCAGTGTGATTGGGTTGGTCGGTGAGGATGCTCCGGCTGACTTGGCTGTTGGAGGAGGGGAAGAACATCTTAGGCATTTGGATATGGAGCCCGGGGTAATGCTCCAATGTGATGGAGGGTTTCGTCGTTGGATCAGCTCCGGTGAGTTGTACGACGCTGAGGCTGAAGCAGGACAAGAGAGACAACGTTAACCTGAGTGGAATTCTAATAACATCTTCAATAGATGACGTAAAATACATAACCGCAAAGTGCTAGATGTAAAATACATCAGCCGCTCATCTCCGAACTTAACTGTCGAGACTGAATTTAACTATTGAAACTGAACTTAAATGTCAAAACTAAATTTTGCTGTCAAAACTGAATTTTACTGTCGAAACTGAACGCACTAGTAGTAGAAAAGCACTAGCAGCAGCAGCAGCGCGTGCGAGAGCCGGGGTAGCCGGTCGTGTAGCAACATCAGGTGAGGCTACCCTGAGCCGCCAGCCACCACCGTCCAAACAGCCTCCCCCCGCCACCCGTGGTCGGCGGTGCGCCGCCCCGCCCGCCCCGAACCACTCCCCACCATCGGTCAGCCGCCACCCCGGCCATCCCTCTAGGCCACCCGTGCCGAGCTTTTTCTCCGGCGATCCCCACGCCACCGCCCTACCTTGAACCCTAAGATAGATAGTGGGGTACCTCTCCGGTGAGCCCCCCTCCCTGCTGCGGCTGGTTCTTCCTTAACTCCGGCGAGTCCCCCCTGAAAATCAACTGGCCCAAAAGTTGATTCAGTCGACTGAAGTGTAGCTAAATCAGAGCAGCATCTTAAGCAAGAGTAAGAGCTAGAGCAAGAGCGAGAGCAGCAGCGCGAGCAAGAGCAAGAGCAATAGCAAGAGCAGACCAAGCAGGGGACCGAGAGCAAGAGCAGAGCAACAACGCGAGCGAGACCTAAAGTAGCAGCAGCTCCTACTGATGTGGACGTCGCTGCCGAGGGGGCGACGCCGTGGAGGAAGTGGCCGGCGATGCCGCCGTGGATGGAGCCACGCTGTGTCGGCACGGGACCGAGCGCCGGCAGCACCGTGAGGTCGAAGCAAGAAGAAAATGCGGCGAGTTGTGTACAACCTTTTTGGTGGAGCCGATTAGACCTTAGCTTCATCCGAGGAAACAGTGATGATGATGCTCTTCCGGTGGTGCAGGTGAAGACGGCAGTGTGGTAATGGAGGTGGCGCGAAAGACGAGGGGAACATCGGGGTAGCTCCTTGGAGGTGGAGGGCGGGAAAGCTGAACCGGCGGGACAACAAGATCGACCACAGATCCTCATCCGGTATGGTGGATGAGGGACGTCGAGGTGTTGCTGTGGACGACGTCATCGGGGAAGAGGCTTCGGCTGGGTGGCGGATGGAGGAGGGTGTGGGGCTTCGCGGGTTTTCGTGGCCTCGGTGTACGGATATGTGGGCTAATGGGATGGGAGTGGGGAACCATGGTGTCGGTGTCAAAAGCGGTGGATCTCGAGTAGGGGGTCCCGAACTGTGCGTCTAAGGCGGATGGTAACAGGAGGCAGGGACACGATGTTTTACCCAGGTTCGGGCCCTCTTGATGGAGGTAAAACCCTACGTCCTGCTTGATTTATTCTTGATGACATGAGTATTACAAGAGTTGATCTACCATGAGATCGGAGAGGCTAAACCCTAAAATCAAGCCTATGGTATGATTGTATGTTGTCCTATGGACTAAAACCCTCCGGTTTATATAGACACCAGAGGGGGTTAGGGTTACACAAGGTCGGTTACAAAGGAGGGGATATCCATATCCGTACTGCCTAGCTTGCCTTCCACGCCAAGTAGAGTCCCATCCAGACACGAGACGAAGTCTTCAATCTTGTATCTTCATAGACCAATAGTCTGGCCACAGGATATAGTCCGGCTGTCCGGAGACCCCCTAATCCAGGACTCCCTCAGTAGCCCCTGAACCAGGCTTCAATGACAATGAGTCCGGCGCGCAGTGTTGTCTTCGGCATTGCAAGGCGGGTTCCTCCTCCGAATATACCACGGAAGAATTTGAATACAAGGATAGTGTCCGACCCTGCAAAATAAGTTCCACATAACACTGTAGAGAGAATAATATTTCCACAAATCTAATCTGCTGACACGTTTTGGCAACATGACATCATGCCATGGCCCGGCGTTCATTCGAACCGTTTTTCTTTAACCAGCCCCGCACATAACGCAAGGCAGTCTCTTGACACATCTTGTCAAAGCAAAGATCGTGTCCCCCTTATTACGGGATTCTCATCAATACGGGCGTCGGGAACCCAACCGTGCCATCAATTACGGCGCTTGGGGGATAAGCGAGTTTTACCAGGCTAGTGGTGGCGCATAGTTTCGGCCGCCCTTATAAAGGGATAAGGTTTAACCTTCTTCTACCCACGCCTTCTTCCTCCTTGCTCATCCATTCTTGCACACTCGAGCTCCAACGCCCAAGTCCACATCCTTCTCCTCAACCTTCTCCAAACTTGTTCGGAGCGGGAGGCAAGTGGATGGCTTCCTCCGTTACGGAGGGACACATAAAAAATCTGCGTGGAGCCGGATACTTAGCCGCGAATATCGCGCATCGACTGCCCGCTGCGGGGCAGATCGTCCCTACCCCGGAACCTCACGAGAGGGTAGTTTTCCTCCATCACTTCCTCCGCGGACTGGGGTTTCCCCTCCATCCATTCGTCCGCGGTCTTATGTTCTACTACGGGTTGGACTTCCAAGATCTGGCCCCGAACTTCATCCTCAACATTTCGGCGTTCATCGTCGTGTGTGAGGCTTTCCTCCGCATCCGGCCCCACTTCGGTCTGTGGCTGAAGACCTTCAATATCAAGCCAAAGGTGGTGGGCGGCCAACAAGCGGAATGCGGCGGAGCCATGGTGGGCAAGATGCCCAATGTTATATGGCTTGAGGGCTCCTTCGTGGAGACCATAAAGGGGTGGCAATCGGTGTGGTTCTACATCACCAAGCCCCGCGACGCCAACTAGGTGGCGGCCCCCAAATTCCGATCCGGATTCCCCATGCGACTCACTTCCTGGAAAGAGAAGGGCCTGTCCTGGGGTTCATCGGTGGAGTTGGACGGACTCCAGAAGTGTATCTGGAATATGACAAGCAAGAAGCTCTAGTTTGTCTACATAGCCCAGGTCATGCTCTTCCACCGGATCCTCCAGTGTCAACAACGGGATTTTAACTTATGGGAGTTCGACCTGGCACCAGACTCTAAGCGAGCTCTTCGACATGACGCAGAAGGACGTCTGGAGGGTGCTGTTTAAGGGCGCCGAGGTTCCTCCTTTTCTCACCGTGAAGCATCCTGCGAATCCGGTAAGTTTTGTACATCTGGTAGGATTTTTACTTCCCATAGCTTAACCACGTGCGGGGTCTGAGCTCCCATGCCTTTGACAGGACTGGGTGGGGGCATCGGAGAAGATCAACTGTCCGGCCTCTCTGCTCGAAGACACTATGGACGCTCTCCTAACGGAGATGCTGACTCCGACTCCTTACAAGGTGCCGGAGAAGACCAAGAAGAAGGCCAAGGGAACCCGAAAGAGTTCCCGGCGCCAGGTGGTATCGGACTCATCGTCCGATGACTCTGCGACACACTCCTCCCATGAAGACGAGGAGTAAGATGAAGATGCTCCCCCTCCACCCGGGGAGACAAGAAAAGGAAGGCCGCCCCAACCGGGGGGGCCGAAGGGTCCAAGAAGGCAACGACTCTCCTTCCGGACTGCTCCACCACCGCCGCCAAAGATGAAGACGAGTGGCTGCTCAGGGCCAAGCCCCTGGCGAAGTCGTAAGTATTTGGATACCAGAGTAACTCATAGCATACCTTTGTCGCACTGCTTCTCCTAATGCCGAATATGATTATGCAGACCACCCCAAGCCCGTATCGATGTATCTTCGTCGGACGGCTCCTTGGACTCGTCGGATATGGATAGCGATCCACTTCCGACCGCCACCTCCCCTTGCCCTACGGACAATGCCGAGGTATTGTCTCGAGAGGCACCGGGTCAAGGGGAAACAGTCCTGGAGGCGCCTCAAGGTGACCTTCCGGACTCCGGGAGCAGAGGGAGTATGGCTCCCGAGGGCTCTGAGTTCGGCCTTCAGCCGAACACTGCGCCGGAACCTCCAGTGGTTCCAGACTTGGGCAGGCGGCCTCCTTCCAAAAGGGGTAAGACGCCCGTGCCAGTGACCTCTGTCCATCCTGAGGCACCGGACAATCTGCTGGGAGCACTTTGCAACACTTCCATCGACGAAGAGCACCGCACTATTATGAGTGCGGTGATCCAGAAGGTTCAGTCCGCCAAGAGCGGACTGACTGAAGCCTGTGCCAGCCTTCTAACAGGCTTTGAGGCAAGTATTTGAAATATAGGAAAAATATTACCGCATAGACAGTAGCCCCTGATGCTCTGTTTGTTGTTCACAAAGAAAAGCCGAATAGAGGATAAAATAATATCTGCAGGAGTCTAATATAAGTATGTCTGTATGCGTATGCAGGCTTCGCTGCTGACCTCTGCCGCATAGACTGCGGAGGTCATCGTACTGAAGCAGCACCTTGAAGGGTCCAAGAAAGAGCTCGGCCTTGCCAAGAGGCAGCTCGAGGAGAACAAAGGTAAGTAATACCTAGTCTATAGATGTGTATATATATAAAAAGGATGCGATTGCAAAATGACAGGATCATCTTTAATTTGCCAGGGGCCACGACCGAAGTGGCAACCCTGAATCAAGCGCTATCCAAGGCTGAAAACAAAGCGGCCCAGGAGCGCACCGAGCGGGAAAAACAAGAGGCACGGGTGGGCGAGGTGCAGCAAGAGCTCCACGCTCTTGTGACGAAGCACGAGGCGTTGGAGCTTGACTTGAAGAAGCGAGAGTCCGAGCTTGCCGCGGCCCTTGAGAGTGCAAAGAGTGCCAAGGCTGAAGCCCAAAAGGCCCTCCAGGAGATTGATGCGATGAAGAAGATAGCGGCGGGTAAGGCATTCAATATGCAAAGCAAGCATGTGAAAGTAAATTACTTGTTACTTACCCGAGTCCGGAGCTCTCCAGGAGCATTCGCAGATTTGCCCCGCAGCGTGTCGGATGCCGCACAGTTTTACCAAGCCAAGGAGGGAAGTTCAATGGAGAAGTTGTTCTGGTCTCAATATACTAGGACCGAACACCCGATGCCTCTGAGCGACCAGTTGAAGCAACTGGTCGAGCTGCACAAGGCAGCCGAATAGGACATGAAGGGCTTTATACTCCGGATGTGGCCTGGCGACGCCCTTGGCTGGAAGTCATCAAGCAGTCCGTCTGCATCGAAGCAGTCCGTCTGCATCGAAGGTGCACGCCGGGCTTTTGCCCGTGCGAAGGTGCACTGGGCCAAGATGGATGCCGTGAAGCTGGTGAAGGAGGGGCCACCACAGGGCAAGGAGCATCGCCACCCTGAGATGTACTATGAGGGTGTCCTGAAGGGTGCCCATCTTGTAGCGGACGAGTGTGCGAAAAATATAATATTTGAGTAAGCTTGCTCATGTAATCCTGTATTATGAAAACTTGTTCACATGCGCTATGCAACGCTTGTTTGAATTTAAAATATTACCTTCTGTTCGGCTGTTTATCAAATATGAGAAATGGCTAGTCGTCGGCTTCTGCCCCCACACCACGAGTGCTGGGGTGTTCGGGACGAACCTGATCACTCTTGTTCCCATTTTTGGGTCCTTTGAGGGAGGTGCTCAGCGCAACGAACAAGGCAATTGGACTATAATGCGTTATCACTCTCACTTAGCCATAGAATTCTATAATTTTAAATTTCGGCGAAGCCCCTAGTATTCGGAAGGCCGAATTCGGGGCGCTATACATGCCTTAAGCTGGAGAGGGCCAACTCCTCGCTCTAAGCGGCATAAGTCTTTAGGGACTTGAAACCTCTCGAATAGCGACCAGTCTCTTGTCGTATCATGACAGTCAGTTTTAGCTTTCTCTACTGAGGTGCTTAGCCCAGCAGAACTGGGGCACAATCACAGTAGTTCTCCCAGTGCTACCTTAGCCGATATAGCGGTACGTAAGGTACCAAAACATGGGAACCGGGCAAACCCAACTATTGACCCAAGACATGATTCAGAGCTGATGCATATAATGCTATAAGTTCGGGGTGCCGCACTGTCGAAAGTGTTCGGACTTCTCACGCCGTATTATGGGGTATGCTTAAGCCCCTAGCATATTGGCCACACCAGAGTGTACGGGTGCTAGATGTCATGAATGAACATATATATATAAAGGAAGAATGCAATAATAGTCTTAATGCTATGCATTGTTTATTCAAAAAGGTGCGTTAAAGCAGAATGATACAAGTAGTGCGATAAGCAAAAAGTAGGACTATTCGACATGTCCCCTCCAAGGGCAAGCTGAGGAATAGTATTAAAGCAAGTATTTCACTCGTTATCGTAATCCACCTGGGAGTTCCATGGTGTGACGTAGCTTTCTGCCTCCTTGGTTGCTGCATGATGTGTTCGGCAATCATGCTGCCTGACAGGGTTTCCAGAGATTAAAGTCCTGAAAGAGAAAAATAATAAAGCGGGAAGCCCCTCGTGCGGTTTAAGCCGTGTCTTGGAGCGTGCCATAGTCGTGCCCCCCTCCCCACATGTGCCCATGGTATTTTAATGCGTAATTATGTACGCGTGGCACAAATTTCGCCGTTTGGCTAGGACCGGGGTGGGGGCCGCATTGCTATGCGAGCTCGGAACGTGCCAGGCGGTCCTGTTGCCGATTACTCCGGGCGCGCTTGAAGGTGTCCGGGTCATTAATCGCCGAACTAGTCGATTGCCTTAAGAGGCTGCTTTGCGCTTCTGCTGCGAGGGCCGCAGTGTGCTCCTCCGTGCGGAGAGAGCGCTTTGTGTTTCCATTGACTATGATGACCCCCCGAGGTCCTGGCATCTTGAGCTTGAGATATGCATAATGCGGTACCGCATTGAATCTCGCAAATGCGGTTCGCCCGAGCAGTGCATGGTAGCCACTGCGGAATGGGACTATATTGAAGATTAACTCTTTGCTTCGGAAGTTATCCGGGGATCTGAAGACCACTTCCAGTGTGACTGAGCCTGTGCAATGGGCCTCTACAACTGGTATGACGCCTTTAAAGGTCATTTTTGTGGGTTTGATCCTTGAGGGGTCTATACCCATTTTGCACATTGTGTCCTGATAAAGCAGGTTCAAGCTGCTGCCGCCATCCATAAGGACTCGAATGAGGTGAAATCCGTCAATGATTGGGTCTAGGACCAGTGCGGTGAATCCGCCATGATGGATACTAGTGGGGTGGTCCCTGCGATCGAAGGTGATCGGACAGGAGGACCATGGGTTGAACTTTGGGGCGGCTGGCTCCAACGCATATACGTCCCTGAGCGCATGCTTCCGCTCCCTCTTGGGGATGTGGGTTGCGTATATCATGTTCACCATCCACACTTGTGGGGGAAACCTCTTCTGTCCTCTGGTGTTCGGCTGTCGGGGCTCCTCCCCATCATCGCTATGTGACCCCTTATATTTGTTTTCGGCATTTAACTTGCCGGCCTGCTTGAACACCCAACAATCCCTGTTGGTGTGGTTGGCTCGCTTGTCGGGGGTGCCGTGTATTTGACACGAGCGACCGAGTATACGGTCCAAACTAGACTGGCCCGGAGTGCTTCTTTTGAATGGCTTTTTCCGCTGACCGGGTTTAGAGCCTTTGAATCCGGCATTGACTGTCGTATCCTCGGTATTGTCGCTGTTAATGCGACACTTATGTTTGTTGCGACGTAACCTGCCGTTGCCGTCCCTGGTATCCGAAGTACCATGGTTCTTTGATATGTTATTACTACAAGCCAACCAGCTGTCCTCTCCGGCACAAAAGCGGGTCATGAGTGTCGTGAGGGCTGCCATAGATTTTGGCTTTTCCTGGCCAAGGTGCCGAGCGAGCCATTCATCGCGGATGTTGTGCTTAAAAGCTGCTAGCACTTCTGCATCCGGACAGTCGACGATTTGATTTTTCTTTGTTAGGAACCATGTCCAGAATTGCCTGGCCGATTCCTCTAGCTGCTGAATTATGTGGCTCAAGTCATCCGCATCTGGTGGTCGCACATAAGTGCCCTGAAAGTTGTCGAGGAATGCGGCTTCCAGATCTTCCCAACAGCCAATGGACTCTGCTGGCAAGCTGTTGAGCCAATGCCGAGCTGGTCCTTTGAGTTTGAGTGGGAGGTATTTGATGGCGTGTAGGTCATCACCGCGGGCCATGTGGATGTGCAGGAGGAAATCCTCGATCCATACCGCAAGATCTGTTGTGATGTCATATGATTCTATATTTACGGGTTTGAAACCCTCTAGGATTTGATGATCCATTACTTCGTCTGTGAAGCATAAGGGGTGTGCGGCGCCTCTGTACTGGGCTATATCGCGACGCAACTCAAATGAGTCTTGCCTGTTGTGTTCGGCCCGGCCGGACTTACTTTTACTGTATCCGGCGTTACGGTTAGCATCTCGCATAGTGGCGCGCCCTCTTGATCCGTAGATCGATCTTTCGTGTTTTGCTTTGTCCTCCAATATGTCTCGTAGGTCTGGCATATTTCCCCATCCCTTTTTATTTGAATGGCGTCGGGGTGCGGGCTGAGCTTTTGGCTGGAATGCCTCTCTGTCGCGGCCGCGAGGTGGCCGATCAGCCGCGTCATACGCTGGAGATGTAGGTTTTGGTGCTTCCTCCTCCAAAAGGGGTAGCAACCTGTATTTTGGGTAACTCTTGGAAGGGCGTTCGAGTTTATATTCCTTGGCCGCAAGGACTTCGGTCCATCTGTCAGCTAGCAAATCTTGATCAGCTTGAAGTTGCTGCTACTTTTTCTTAAGGATATTTGTCGTGGCTATAAGCCGGCGCTTGAAGTGATCTTGTTCGACGGGATCCTCTGGCACGATGAATTCGTCATCGTCGAGGCTTGCCTCGTCTTCGGAGGGAGGCATGTAATTATCATCCTCCGCCTCTCTATCTGCCGCTCTCTCTGGAGGGCTGGCTTCACCATCCTCCTGCTCTAAATCTTGCTGGAGGGGATTGTTGTTGGCGCTATCCGGAGTGCTATTATCTCCGGTGCCAGTATCACCGCTTTTGCCTTGGCGGGACTTAGAGCGGCGCCGCTGACGTCGGCGCTTGGGTTGCTTCTTGGAGGGGTCATCCTCCGCTGTCTCGTCGCCATTGCCTTCTTTGGGTGTGTCCACCATGTATATATCATATGATGAGGTGGCTGTCCAGTGCCCTATTGGCCGTGGTTCCTCTTCACCTCCAACATTGTCGTCCATACCGTCAATGTCTTCGGAGTCGAAGTCGAGCATGTCGGTTAAGTCATCGACAGTGGCTACTAAATGGGTGGTGGGTGGGCGACGAATTTCTTCGTCATCCGCATCCCAATCCTGCCGGACATAGTTCGGCCAGGACTCTCCTGACAAGGAGAAAGACATTAACGAGTTCAGTATGTCGCTGAAGGGTGAATGCTGAAAGATATCCACGGAGGTAAACTCCATGATCGGCGCCCAGTCGGATTCGACAGGAACGGGCGCAGGCGGTTCGGAGTCCGTGGTCGGAGAAGGATCCGGTAGTTCGGCAACACGGCTCTCGTGAAAGGTAAGGTCGATCCTCGGCTCGATCGCCGCTGAGAGTACGGCCTCCATGGCGGGGTCTATCCACCTATCCATGGATGGCGCGATTGGCTCCGAATTAAGGGTCGGAGCAGTCGCCGGTGCGATATCCTGAAAACTATCCGACGGCAGAGCTAAATCATGCTCATCGAGACCATGCAGCGCACTTGGCAGGGGCTCGAATCTGTCGAAGATCAAGTCTCCACGGATATCAGCCATGTAGTTTAAGCTTCCAAACCTGACCTGGTGGCCAGGGGCGTAACTTTCGATCTGCTCCAGATGGCCAAGTGAGTTGGCCCGCAGTGCAAAGCGGCCGAATACGAAGATCTGTCCGGGGAGAAAAGTCTCACCCTGGACCGCATCGCTATCGATGATTAAAGGAGCCATCAAGCATAATGGCGACAACACAGAGGAACTCTCAATGAAAGCACCAATGTCGTTGTCAAAACCGGTGGATCTCGGGTAGGGGGTCCCGAACTGTGCATCTAAGGCGGATGGTAACAGGAGGCAGGGGACACGATGTTTTACCCAGGTTCGGGCCCTCTTGATGGAGGTAAAACCCTACGTCCTACTTGATTTATTCTTGATGATATGAGTATTACAAGAGTTAATCTACCACGAGATCGGAGAGGCTAAACCCTAAAAGCTAGCCTATGGTATGATTGTATGTTGTCCTATGGACTAAAACCCTCCGATTTATATAGACACCGGAGGGGGTTAGGGTTACACAAGGTCGGTTACAAAGGAGGGGATATCCATATCCGTACTGCCTAGCTTGCCTTCCATGCCAAGTAGAGTCCCATCCGGACACGAGACGAAGTCTTCAATCTTGTATCTTCATAGACCAACAGTCCGGCCACAGGATATAGTCCGGCTGTCCGGAGACCCCCTAATCCAGGACTCCCTCACATGGCTTAGGGACCCGCTTGTCCGAAATGTGGGGTAAGTTACAAAAGTACCCCCACGGATTTGCGCTAGGCGGTTCTTTTGGTTCAGGGGTATCACAGGCATTTCGCGTGTCGGGATTTCGTAGGAGGTGGGAGTTTTTGGGCGTGTTGTAATTTTGGGATAGCAAGGCGCGGGTTGAGATGGAGGGAGTTTTCGGAGCACAATGAAACAAAGAAGTATCTTAAATATTTCGGGGTAACAAGGCGTGGTTAAAGTTTCTGGACAAGCCTAACATGTACTGTACCAAATCAACTCACACTTCCGTCGACGAAAAAACAAAAAGAAATCAATTCGCACCACACAAGAGAGTCTAGTCCCATGTACTATACCAAATCAATTCGCACTACAAATACTATTCAAGACTTTGAATCATGTTATGTTCAATTAAAATATTTTGCTACGTGTATAATGCATGCAACCTGCTACTCAAATGGAAGTTTTAGTGCATTCCAAACGTATATACTACCGCTTCAATATGAACTAAATTTGAATTCGTTTCTCTATTTGAATAACATCTGCAATAATGATTGTTGTGAAGTCAAACCATTTGAATTTATTTCTCTATTTTAATATGATTTACAATCATCATTATTGTCAAGTTAAACCATCATTTGCGTATTATCTTCACAAGCACACCACATGATTACTGTCGATCTAGATATGAACTATGTGTACTATATGAACTCGAACTCGATTTTTTTAATCCACTTTATGTTGATTTCAAATCACAGTACATTTCAAGCTCTAGCTAGATCTTCATAATTTAAACCATGTCTCGTATGTATAATGTGTTTATCACATAATGTATGGTACCCCGCCCCCTACTCCTACAAGTATTTAGATGTGATTTGCAAACACCACACATTACCATAAATTCAAATAAAATGTGAGATTGTTCGATATATAGTATTGTTTAGATTGTTCGATATTTAGTTGTAAGCTGCAAACGCCATACATTATCACAAATTCAAATAAAATGTGAGATTATTCAATGTATAGTATGGTTTGGGTTGTTCGACATTTAGCTGTAAGTTGAAAATGCCATGCATTATCACGTTATGGTATAACATGTGCAAAACCACAGCACGCGTATCACCGCTATATTCATGGATGCATATGTTTATAACACTATGATCTCCTATTCAAATATATGAAACCACTTTCATATCAAATTTTGTTAGTCTCTTACACCCACACAATCCTCTAACCTTTGTAGCTAGCACTAACTTTCACTCGTGCATGCACACGCCCTCCTCGCCCTCCCCTTCCCTCAACATTCTATCTGTCATGCACATTCTTTTTTAGGTTGTTCTCCCACTGTCTCCACAACTCCTTTTTGACACACACTGATCGATAAACCTCTCCAGCGATGTCTGCCTACAACATACACACGCACCTTCCATCTCCTCCTTTATGTGTCCATGCCTCGTGTCTCTCATACGGTCCCACACACGTGTAAACTCTCGCCCCTATTTTCATCGATCTCACAATCGCACAATCCTCCCCCTATCTAGCTAGTAGCTCGGCATCTCGCACCACCTCCTAGCTCCATTCTCTCTGTCTATCCGTCTCGCTGGGCCTTATTTTCCTCTAACAAATGGATGTAAACCACTGATCTCCCGCTATACGTATAGCTAGCTAGGTCCTTATAACTTGTTTTCCCCACGCGTCGATCGATCTAACTCATTAGTTATGTTTCTCCCTTCCTCCGACAAACAATAATTGATCTACCGATCTAGTTAGGTTTGCTTACCAAACACATGGTTCCCCTTCATCATCCATGCATGCATCCTGACACATCTATCATGCACAAGCACACACAGAAACACATCCCTACTCTTATTGATAATATTGTAGTTCTAGTTCTACCCTCAGTTTGTCTAGTAGGCCTCTCCCACCATCTTCGAGAAGCAACTCCATCACCCATCCAGCACTCTACCCCTCTCCCTCCCCCCTCTCTCCTCTCTCCTCTCTCTCCTCTCTCTCTCTCTCTATGTGTCTCTCTCTCTCTCTGTGTCCAACCTATTTCCCGTCCTTCAGTTATGTATGGATGTCAACTAATCTCCCTCAAGACATAGCTGGGTCTCTCCTTCTCAACACATATACGAGTCGTTCTACCTCTCTAGTTAGGCCTCTGCCTTCCCCCTCCTCCCCCACACACACCGATACATCGAGCACTCTAGTACTATCTCCCTACCACACACAAACTTTCCATGTGCCCTCCGACGTTCTGGTAGGTTAGTCGCCCTATATCTTTGACTTGCACACACACAATTTCGATGGTTCTCTTCATCGATCTCGCACCCACCCACTTGATCCTCTCTTTGACTCTATCAATATCTATGACCCCTCCCTCTCTTCTCGTGGATCACCCCCTCTATATATGATATCGATAGGCCTCTATTTCACACACATTGCATGTGTCAAATTTTTGATGTGTCACGAACGCACACGCCATCTGTCTAGATTTGTATCTCTCTCACACACACCCATGTAGGTGGGGGACGTGCATGAAGTGAAGAGGTGCATGCACGGCGCACGTACTCCCATCTCTTTCCCAACCACACCCGCGCGGGTACACGGTGGAGCTCATTTTTGTACGAAAAAGCAGCCCACGTGGTAATTTGACACGTGTACTGGTTGTCCACTTGATGGAGGATCGTCTACCACGGGTGAACAAACAAATTGCGACTTGACGTGTTATGTTAAACAAGAGGCAAACCATGTGGGGCCTACCTTAGAGGCAATGCTCTATACACTCGGGGTGCTTTGTGCGTATTACTTTTGATGTGTCTCGTCAACTTGCGAAATGAGGAGAAGCTTGCTTAGTACGCCGTCTCCCCCGCCCATGGGCGTGGTGGCTCATAGGACGAGGTGAAGCTTGCTTACTACACCTTATGCCCGCTCCCTCGCCCACGCACGCGGTGGCTCGCAGGGCAAGGAGAAAAATTTACTACTCCCTTTGTTTAGTCCTTGTCCCTACCTTGGTTAGAGAGATTATAATATTGTTTGGAATATATGTCCTTCAGTAGATTTCAATATGAACTACTAGTGCATACTCCAAACACTGATGTATATATATGTATTTTAGAATGTAGATTCACTCATTTTGCTCCGTATGTAGTTAATATTGAAACAGGCGTAACAGTATGCACTCTCCCTCACCCACGTGGTGGACGTGCAGCAATTCATTCGGTCTCATATAGCCAGAAAAATATATACTGCAGTCCCATTATTGCTCAACTTCCCGAAGAGGTGAAGAGACAATCACAAGGTTAATATTTTAGAGATGCCAAGTGCAAGGTTTATAGGAGAACGAGTAGTAGTAGTACTAGTAGTACGTACCAGTGGTACGTACTGTACGAGGAAGAAGACAACAAGATGTATATTTTGCGTGACAGTCTCTTCTTACAGGACGTGCTAGACCTAGTGGACCTCATTGTTGCAATGAGACTACTCCCTATCATAGAAGACACAATTCAGAGTGGTGGGCAGCGGGCATAATTCGGAGCTGCTTAGGCTAGTCATAGTGGGAGTAACTTATGTAGTAACATGACACATCCCAAGACAAATTTGCTTATGTGGCATCGAGTTAATGAGGGAAGAGATGCTTGTGGTAACATAATATGTTACTATAACATAACACACCCCGAGGTAAAATGAGTCTATGCCTCAATTAATGAAGGTTTGTATGTTACCATCTATATGTTACTACCTGTCGTGGTTCTAAGCCTGACAGTAGAGTGGGGGGTAGGTTTGGAGAGGCAAGGTCCTAGCTATGGAGTGGTTGTAAACACCAGGGATGTACGAGTTCAGGCCCTTCTCGGAAGAAGTAATAGCCCTACGTCTCGGAGCCCGGAGGCGGTCGAGTGGATTATGAGTATATGAGTTACAAGGTGCCGAACCCTTCTGCCTGTGGAGGGGGGTGGCTTATATAGAGTGCGCCAGGACCCCAGCCAGCCCACATAGGAGAGGGTTTAAGGTGAGTTAAGTCTGGGGCATTACTGGTAACGCCCCACATAAAGTGTCTTTACTATCATAAAGTCTACTTGATTACAGGCCGTTGCAGTGCAGAGTGCCTCTTGACCTCCTGGTGGTCGAGTGAGTCTTCGTGGTCGAGTCCTTCAAGTCAGTCGAGTGTGTCCCTCGTTGGTCGACTGGAAGGCGACTTCTTCTAAGGGTGTCCTTGGGTAAGGTACTTAGATCAGGTCCATGACCCTACCCTAGGTACATAACCCCATCATTAGCCCCCGAATGGATTGAGGCTTCGAGTGAGGAAGGAGTTGATGTCGTTTCCGATTAACCTTTGCGCTCTGGTCGTGCGTTGTCCTGGACCAAAGGATCTCTTCGTCGATAGTGAGCAACTTGTCTTCAGTCGACTCGATCCATTCTATTCTTGCGTCGAGTGATCTTTCGGGCTTCGACGATCTCCGAGCGACGGATCGCCGGAAACCCCGTGCCTGACAGACTGATCTGCTGTTCGCGGATTCCGCGGGATGCGAAATTTGGGGACGCGCGCGAAGCGGGGCGGACCGCGGCGTTCGGATGGGACGGGACATAGACGCCTCGATCTCCGCGCCGCTTTTTTCGCCACGTATCCCGTCTGCATAACTGTTCCTGGATATGATTAGATCGACCGGGCCCACCTGTCATCCACTCGGAAGGGACCTTATAAATGCGCCCGGCGAGGATTTCTGTATTGTGCCTCAGCATTCTCTCTCTCTCTCTCTCTCTCTCTGCTTCCTCTTCCCCGCCCAGCGTGCTCGCTCTCGCCCCTGCACCACTTCCCTTCGCGCATCTCGCCGGCAACCATGGCCAAGGAGAAGACGGCGGTGCTGGAACATGCAAAGAAGGCGTCGGCGTCGGAGAAGGCAAAGGGGAGATCCACCAGCCGCGGCGGGTCCTCGTCCAGATCCCGCCTGCCGAAGGGCTGGGTCCAAGGAGAGTGGATCCAGTCGACCATCACAGAGAATGACCTCCTCGACATGGCCAACGAGGGCTTGATCCCTCATGGAGCTGCGAGGCTTCCGGGGAAGGAGTGGCAGCCCCAGCCAGAAGAGGGTGAGTGTGTGCTCTTGGCCACCCATGTTGATCGTGGATTTTCCTTGCCGCCGAGTGTTTTCTTCCGTGGCTTCTTGAATTTCTTTGGAGCGCAGCTCCACCACTTTACCCCAAACTCTATTGCCTATCTTGCCGCGTTCGTGTCCATGTGTGAGGGTTTCCTGGGCTGTCGACCGCACTGGGGTTTGTTCAAACATATATTCACGTGTCGCTCTCAGACCGTGAAGAAGGCGAGCCCAGGTGATGAGAGAACCCGAGTCGTCCAAATGTGTGGGGGTCTGGGGATCCAGGTGAGGAATAAGAGCACCTTCCCGCCCATGACCTTTCCCGAGTCAGTCAGAGGCTGGCAGTCGACCTGGTTCTACTGCCAGGACCAGTCGACGCCGGGACAGTCGAGTGGACTCCCACAGTTTACCATGGACCGAGTGAACAAGCCTTCCTCTCTGAAGTTGATCCCGGAGGAGAAAGCTGACATGAAGATGTTGATGGAGCACGTGGTGCAGTTGGTTCGGGAGGGAGTGACGGGCATGGACCTCCTGGAGGTCTTCCTCAGGCGTCGCATCCAGCCCCTTCAGTTCCGGAGCCACTGCATGTGGTTGTACCGTGGGACTGAAGACGAGACTCGAGTCCATCCAGAAGCAGTCGACGATGTCACTCTGGAAAGATGGATGGTAGCCGTTACCGGGAACAAGGACAACCCACGCGGAGCCAGAAGGATTCCTCCACTCGACCACCACAGCGATCCAAACAAGGTACACTTGCTCTGCTCTCCACTGCGTTCTTGTCGCATTCATTTCTGTTTACTCTGCCGACTGGTCGACTGACTCTTGTCTTGATATCTGCTAGGCCCTCACCGAGCTGTACTCGATGCCCAATGGGGCACAAACTCCGACTGAGGAGGGTGAGGCGAGTGGAGGCGAGAGCCAGGACGAGGAGGAATGGGACTCGGACGCTGCGGAGGATGATGATGATGACGGCGACGATGGCGGTGATGAAGATGACGTTGAAGATGAGGAAGAAGAGGAGGAGGAGGTCGTACCACCGCGCTCGAAAAGGCGGTCGAAGCTTGTCCACAACCCTTCGACCGAATGTGGTAAGGGGGTTGCGACCGCTGCTCAGTCGACCAAACGCCCTCGGACCACCTCTCCAGTGCCGACTGAAAAGGCGCCGAAGCAGCCCAGGGCGGCGTCGTCGAAGCCGATCAAGCTCCTGCCGAAGATGAAGGTGTCCATCCCCACCATATCAGGGTAACCGTGCTGCTTAAGTCTTCTTATTTTGTGTGAACTTTGTCTCTGGTCGACGCTGAAGTTAGTCGACTGATCCTTTGGAGTTGCAGTGCTGCTACTTCTGAAACCTCAGCCCGGGCCGATGACCACGAGATGGAGGACGCAGCAACCTCGAAACCAGGTACTGTATTCTTAACGCCGTTCTTAGTCGACTGACTCGCGATCTCTGATCCTGATTCTTCTCCGTAGCCCCACCCAATGTTGTTATCGATCTCCCTGATGATGATGAGGATGAAGAACCACTGAAGCGCAGGAGGAGTCGGAAAGCGTCCGCCAGTAAGGTGCCTCAGGATGTGACGGCGCCTGAGATTCCGACTGCGGAGGAAGGGAACACCACTCGACACACGGTGTCCTTCGCAGATCCATTGACGAGTGCTCAGCAGCCCTCCCTCTTCACAACGCACCACGTCCCGGAGGACCAAGCTGGCGCGGCGAAGGAGGCAATACGCCAGGCGGGAATCATCATGGAGCAGCTGAAGACCATCCGGGATGCGAGCTAGGCGGCATATGATGCCAGTTCTGCCCTCCAAAGCAATGTTCAGGTCAGTCGACCACCGTTTGTTCTGTTGGATATGCTACCAAAAACTTTTCCTTTCCGGGATTTATAGTAGTCACCCAGTGGGTGTGTAGATTAAACTCCGTGTTTAGCGGGGGCACGCTGAGTGCACCCGCTGGGTGTAGTCCCCAAGGCTAAGGTCGACTGCTGGCAGTCGGCCTTAGGCTTTATGCTGTCAATCTTTCTGTCAGTCGACTATGTCGACTGGATTTCACAAACCGGTGGGGGCACGCTGAGTGCACCCACTGGGTGTAGTCCCCGAGACTGTGGTCGACTGCTTGCAGTTGATTACAGTCTTAAAGAATACATCTCCTTTTTTTTGGGGGGGTCGACTGGTCGACTTTGTCTTCAACAGGATTAGTGGGGGCACGCTGAGTGCACCCACTGGGTGTAGTCCCCGAGACTACGGTCGAATGCTTGTATTCGGCTGTAGTCTTAGAAACGTGTGTTTTTTTCTTTTTCACTCGGAAGTGAATTATATCTGACATTTAGTCGATTGGCTCTTCGCAGAACTCTTGTGATCTTGTGGCTCGCTACTCTGAGCTGGAAAACAAGCCCACTCAACTCGAGCTGAGCCTGAAGCTGGTTCAGGAGAAGCTGACAAAGGCAAAGGAGGAGACCGAAGGTATGTTTGGTGAGACCCTGACGACTGCTTTTCCCCTTGCTTGTTTCAAAATCTGACCTTGCTGTAACTTGCAGGTAAGGTAAGGGAGGCCCAACAGAAGAAAGACCTTGAACTAGCTGAGAAGATCAAGCTTGCTGATGAGAAGTTAGCTTCAGTCACCAAGCTTGAACAAGACAATACCAATCTGAAAGCTGCTCTTGGGATCGCCAACAAGGAGGTCAGTCGACTGAAAACTGATAAAGCTGCCCTGACCGACCAAGTCAGCAAATTGACTGGGAAGAAAACTGATCTGGAGGCCTTCCTGAGTGGTCTTGCCAAGAAGCTGTTTCTTATGCTTGAAGGTAAACCTCTATGCTTGGCGAACATTTCCAATTGTGGTTTTTCCATTCGACCATCTCCTTGACTTAGTGATCATCCTTGCAGAATTTTGTCAAAATTTTGAAGAGGAAACCAGCCGAGTGGAGCCAAACCTCGACCCCGTCAATTCTCCGGTGAACGACGAAGTTGCCATGGATGTTTTCCGACTGGAGTCTCGTGTTGCAGCTGTCGTGGACTATCTCGCAAGGCTGAAGGCCGCCACATCTCGCATCGACTCGACTCTCTGGCCTGAGGAGACACTTCAGAATGACCTTGAGTCGCTGATGACCCGCTTGAACACGATCCCTGGTCGAGTGCAGGAATGGAAGAAGTCCTCGGCTCAGTGTGGTGCAGATGTTGCTCTGTGTCTGGCCCGAGTCCACTGTAAAGATGCGCGAGAAGAGAAGCTGGCGGCTCTTCGGGTGGCCAACACCAAGAAACATGACTTCAGGTCCTTTATGGAAACTTTCCTTGCAGCTGCCACTCGGATCGCCAACGGAATTGACCTTGATGAATTCGTTGCACCTTCCAGCCCTCCACAGGAGGGGTAAAAAACTTCTTCTGGCTCGACTCTTTAAATTTGCCTCGGTATGCCAAGTGGAATTGTAACCGATAAACCTTAACAGGCTCAACGCCTGAGCACTTTCGGTTCCTTTAGATATCGATTCAAACTTGAATTTGGTGTTTGTATATGATTGCCTTTGGATCGAAATGTCTTTTGCAGGTTCAAAGAAAGGCGCCTTTACTGCAATCGACTTATTCTTTAGTCCACTTAGGCGAGCATTGGGCTGCGGCTAAGCCCTCCGAGTGGAAGCCCGGCTTACCACTCGGTAGGATTTCTATAACTTAGGCGAGCACTGGGCCGCAGCTAAGCTTCCGAGTGAGAAGTTTGCTCTTCACCCGGTAGGATTTTTATAACTTAGGCGAGTGCTTAGACTGCAGCTAAGCCTCCGAGTGAGAGGGTTGCTCTTCACTCGGTAGGATTTTGATAACTTAGGCGAGTGCTTGGACTGCAGCTAAGCCCCCGAGTGAAAGTCTAGCTTACCACTCGGTAGGATTTTGATAACTTAGGCGAGTGCTTGGACTGCAGCTAAGCCCCCGAGTGAAAGTCTGGCTTACCACTCGGTAGGATTTTTATAACTTAGGCGAGTGCTTGGACTGCAGCT